>NC_138210.1:74121275-74208775 GCF_964194415.1 Vipera berus | reverse complement strand
CATCAAGTTTTTGACACCTCGCTAGGCGACTGGTGGTCCTCGGATGTTGCCGTATCCTAAAAGTGGTACAATGGGTTGAAAAGGTTGAAAAGCCCTGTCTTAGGGCGCTTCACAAATGTGGCACAATTTTGCTCTTGCTTAGTAGGCCGGGTACGGGCAGAGGTGGTTCTCTGTGGCCTTTAAGGTTGGCTGCCGACATTTCGTGACCCAGCTGGGTAAGCTCATCAGCGCAAAGCAGGGACTGGGCTTTGCGGAGGGGTGGAGCAAAAGGAAGGAGAGGAGAGGAGAGCAGGAGGAGGAGGGGGACAACTGCTGCGGGGTCCTCGGTGCTCTCTGAGCCTGGTAGTTTTCTGGCAGACGTTTCGTGGCCCAACTAGGCAACCTCGTCAGTGCTGGAAGGGAGTAGTAGAACCTGCGGAGGGGAGGAAGAAGAGGAAGGGGGGGAGGAGGAAGAAGAGGAGAACGGTGGGCGTCTTGGTGAAGCTCTGAGCAGGCGTTTCGTGATCCAGCTAGATAACATCCATTAGTTCTAGAAAGGAGAAGAAGAGAAACTGCGGGGTCCTTGGTGCTCTCTGAGCTGGCATCATGACCCAAGTAGGGAACATCATCAGTGGTAGAAGGGGAGGGGGAAGAGGAGGAGGAGGAGAGGAGGAGAGAAGAAGAACAGTGGGTCCTTAGAGCTCCCTGAGTTTGACGGTTTCCTTGCAGACATCTCACGACCCAACTAGGTAGCGTCATCAGCGCTAGAAGGGGGGTGGGGTTTTTAGAATGGAGGGAGGACAGAAGAGGGAGGAGGAGGAGGAGGAGGACTGGGGGGTCCTGGGGGGTCTCTGAGCTGGGTGGTTTTCTTGCAGACGTTTCATGACCCAACTAGGGAACGTCATCAGCGCGAAGGGAGAGGGGTCTGAAGGTTGAATCACGGCACCCGGATGTATTTGTTGTTTTTGTTGTTGCTGCTAGCTTGAGGCTGGGCGAGGCTTCTTGGTGGAGAAGGGAGGCCGTTTGGGGAGGGGAAGGGGGCTCCTGAGCATGCCTCCCAGCGATCGAAACGTTGGCTTCTCTCTCCCGCCGCGAATCCAGGTCGCCGCCAGTCCAGGAGGCAGCTTCGGAACGAGAAGGACAAACCTCTTCCCCCGCTTCTGGCCCGGGTCGGCGGGAACATCGAGGTGAGATTCCAAGCTCTCTGGAGACGCAGTGGGAATGGGGTGGGTGGGTGAGAGAGGGAGGGAGGGAGAGAAAAAGTTGGAAAGGAAGAGAGAAAGGGAGAGAGGGGAGGGAGGGAGAGAATAAGAAGGGAAAGAGGGAGAAAGAGAAAAAAGGAAAGGGAGAGAGGTAGAGAGAAAGGAGAGAGGGAGAGGGAGAGAATCTGGAATCAAACTGGGATGCGAAATTAAAAAGAAAGGTCTGACTGGGACACTGAAAATGGGAGGAACGGAGGAAGCGTTTATGAGCCGTTCATGCAGCAGACCTGTTTAATCTTTCTCTCCCTCCCTCCCTCCCTCCCTCTCCTTCCCTCCCTCCCTCCTTCCCTCTCTCTCCTTCCCTCTCTTTCTCCTTCCCTCTCTCTTTCTCCCTCTCCTCCCTCTCTCCCTTTCCTTCCATCCCTCTCTCCCCTCCCTCCTTCCCTCCCTCCCTCTCCCCCCTCTTCCCCTCTCCCTCCCTCTCTCCCCCTCCCTCTCTTTCTCCCTCTCTCCTTCCCTCCCTCTCCCTCTCTCCCCTTCCCTCTCTCTTTCTCCCCCTCCCTCCCTCTCTCCCTCTCCTTCCCTCCCTCTCTCCCCTCCCTCCTTCCCTCCCTCCCTCTACCCCCTCTTCCCCTTTCCCTCTCTCTCCCTCCCTCTCTTTCTCCCTCTCAATCCCTCTCTCCTTCCCTCCCTCCTTCCCTCCCTCTCTCCCCTTCCCTCTCTCTTTCTCCCTCTCCCCCCCTCTCCCTCTCCTTCCCTCCCTCTCTCCCCTCCCTCCTTCCCTCCCTCCCCCCTCTTCCTCTCTCCCTCTCCCTCGCTCCCTCTCCCCCTCCCTCTCTTTCTCCCTCTCCCTCCCTCTCCCCCTCCCTCTCCTTCCCTCCTCTCTCTCCCTCTTTCTCTCTTTCCCTCCCTCCCTCTCTCTTTCTCCCTGTCTCCCTCCCTCTCTCTCCTTCCCTCCCCCTCTCTCTCTCCCTCTTTCTCCCTTTCTCCCTCTATGTCCTTTCTTCTCTGTCTCTCCCTCCCTCTGTCCCTCTTCCTCCCTGTCTTCTTCTCTCTCTCTCTCCCTCTCCTTCCTTCTCTTTCTCTCTCCCTTTCTCTCTCCCTCCCTCTCCTTCCTTCTCTTTCTCCCTCTCTTTTTCTCGCTCTCTCCTTCCCTCCCTCCCTCCCTCTGTCTGTGTGTCTAACTGTCCGAACTTCGAGTCTCGGGTGCGAGAGACCCTGGGTAGGCCTGTGGGAACTTTCTTGCTAGCCGAGCGGTCGTAAGTCATGGACGCCCGGCGCTGCGTCGAGGGGCAGCGGTGGCGGCCTGTACGTCGTGGGGCTGACCTCGGCCCGTGCGCTGCCTTTCCCCCAGGTGCTGGGCTTCAACACCCGCCAGCGCAAGGCCTTCCTGAACGCCGTCATGCGGTGGGGGATGCCCCCCCAGGACGCCTTCACCTCGCAGTGGCTGGTTCGCGACCTGAGGGGCAAGACGGAGAAGGAGTTCAAGTAGGTACCTTTGCCATTCGCACCTTGCAAGTACGCGCCCCCCCTCACCGTCCGTCCGTCCGTCCGCCCGCCCGCGCGTGCGGAAACGATGCAAGCCGGAGAACGCGCCATTTTTTAAAAAATTTTTTAATCTTTTAAAACTTATTAAAAAGAAACAGCTCTGCGGTCCGAAAGACGAGTTCACCCTTCAATTCATAAGCTGGGAAAAACCGGGAAAGAACACGAGAGACGGCTTTTGAGGATCTCCGTCGCTCCCGGCGCGAATCCACGCTCTGATTAAACCCTTCCGGGAAGCGGCGGTGGTTCCCGCCAGTCTGTCCCAGTTTTGAACCACCGCTGGGAAAAAGGGAGCCCAAATCTTCTTTCTCGTGTCGTTTCAAGCCATCGCTCTTTTTTCTTTTTTGGGGGGTTCTTTGACTCTGGACAATTCAGCCTCGTCGAGTGGGGAGGTCCAATCTCCGAGCTCTGGCGGGTCGGTCTCCAAACATTTTAAGTTCCCAGGCTAGGCAACACCTTCAGTGGAGCTTAGGGGATGTCAGTATTCGTGGGGGGGGGGTGTTCTCTTCCATTTATAAAGGCTTCAGGTATGGGGGGGTGTCCAGTGAGGGTCTTGTGATGGGTCGTGGGGAGGTGACTGTTAGTTATCTGCACCCCCGGATCATTCTAGTTGCATCCTTGATGGCTTATGACTATGCCAGGGGTAGGCCACCTTGGCTCTTGTATAACTCGTGGACTTCAACTCCCAGAATTCCTGAGCCAGCCACGCTGAGGGGGAAGGGAGAGGTTTCCAAGCTCAGCCTCGGCTGGCTGAGGAATTCTGGGAGTTGAAGTCCACGAGTCATCAAGGGGGGCCATAGTTCCCCCATGCGGGCTCAGGAATTCCGGGAGTTGAAGTCCACGAGTTATGAAGGGGCCAAAGTTTCCCTCACGCCGGCTGAGGAATGCTGGGAGTTGTAGTCCACGAGTCATAAAAGAGCCCAGGTTGCCTACCCCTGGCCTAGGCCACTTTATGACTTGTGGACTACAACTCCCAGAATTCTTGAGCCAGACACAGTGAGGGGAAAGGGAGAGGTTTCCAAGATGAGCCATACTGCCTCAGGAATTCTGGGAGTTGAAGTCCACAAGTCATAAGAGAGCCAAGGTTGCCTACCCCTGCTGTAGGCCTAGGCCGCTTTATGACTGGTGGACTTCAACTCCCAGAATTCTTGAGCCAGACACGCTGAGGGGAAAGGGAGAGGTTTCCAAGATGAGCCATGCTGGCTCAGGAATTCTGGGAGTTGAAGTCCACGAGTCATAAAAGAGCCAAGCTGGCCTATCCCTGCCCTAGGTCTAGGCCACTTTATGACTCGTGGACTTCAACTCCCAGAATTCCTGAGCCAGACACGCTGAGGGGAAAGGGAGAGGTTTCCAAGAATCCATACTGGCTCAGGAATTCTGGGGGTTGAAGTCCACAAGTCATAAAAGAGCCAAGGTTGCCTACCCCTGCCCTAGGCCTAGGCCGCTTTATGACTGGCGGACTTCAACTCCCAGAATTCCTGAGCCAGCCACGCTGAGCGGGAAGGGAGAGGTTTCCAAGCTGAGCCATTGCTGGCTGAGGAATTTTGGGAGTTTGAAGTCCAGCAGTCACCAAGGAAGCCATAGTTCCCTCATGCCGGCTCAGGAATTCTGGTGATTGGCCCAAAAAAGTCATCCAGCAGGCATTCAACGGCTAAGGCGGGACTAGAACTCCCAGTCTCCTGGTCTCGTGTCAGAAGTGCTGGCCCAAAGTCACCCAGCCGGCTGTCATGGATAAGGAGGACTAGAATTCCAGGTCTCCTAGTGATTGGCCGAAAAAAAGTCACCCAGCCAGCTTTCATGGCTAAAGCGGGACTAGAATTCCCAGTCTCCGGCTGCCCTCACCCGCTAGACCAGACGAGAGCGAACCAGCTTTGCTTTGTTTGCCAAATGATGATGGTTCTTACTCATCCGACATCCTCTCCAAACAGGCTTCTGTCTGTGTTTTCCTGGAGAGCGGCCTGAAGGGATGACCGCCTCTCCCTCAAGCAGACACCGAGCAAGGCAAGGCATTGGCCAGGCGCATTGGCGAGTCTTAAGGCGTGACTTCTGCCAAGCTGGGCCCAGCGCTACAGATCCCGCTGCTCCCGGGATGACGATGCACGAAGAGAATCTGATGGCAAACGGGTGGGAGGGAGACTTTCGGAAGCCCCGGGGCGAGGATTTGTTCCCGGGTCCCTGCCTGGGAGGTCTCCGCTCTCTGCGCCTAGGTCGCGGTCTCTCCACCGGAGCAACCGTAGGATGGGTGGGCTTCAACTCCCCGGGTTCGCCAGCCATTGTGGCAACCTTAAGATGGATGGACTTCAACTCCCAGGATTCCCCAGTCATCGTGGCAACCTTAAGATATGTGGACTTCAACTCCCAGAGTTCCCCAGCCAGCCAGTTAGCATTCCCCAGGCAGCTCACAGTTGCCATGATGCTGGCTGAGGAATTCTGGGAGTTGAAGTCCACAAGTCATCAAAGGTTCATAGTTCCCTCACGCTGGCTGAGGAATTCTGGGAGTTGAAGTCCACAAGTCATCAAAGGGCCATAGTTCCCTCACGCTGGCTGAGGAATTCTAGGAGTTGAAGTCCACAAGTCATCAAAGGGCCATAGTTCCCTCACGCTGGCTGAGGAATTCTGGGAGTTGAAGTCCACAAGTCATAAAGGGGGCACAGTTCCCTCACGCTGGCTGAGGAATTCTGGGAGTTGAAGTCCACAAGTCATGAAAGACCCCCTGCTCAACGTCTTTGCCAGCTAAACAACATTGTAAAGAACTTCTCTGAGTTTCTCTCTAAATGAGTAGAGACGGATGTTTGGACTTGATGTCTCCTCCAGGGCCTACGTTTCTCTCTTCATGAGGCACCTGTGCGAACCCGGGGCGGACGGCTCGGAGACCTTTGCCGACGGGGTGCCGCGGGAGGGTCTCTCCAGACAGCAAGTCCTAACGCGGATAGGAGTCATGTCTCTGGTGAAAAAAAAGGTACGGCGCCGTGGGGCATGGGGTCAGGAGGAAGCACCCATCATCCATTGCCCTTCCCGGTACTCGGCACGGGTGTGAGCAAGGCTTCCTTCTCCAAGGGAAAAAGGAGGACATGTTGGTTTAAACCAGGGCTCTTCAAACCTGGCCCTTGGATGACTTGTGGACTTCAACTCCCAGAATTCAGCGTGCCTGGCTGAGGAATTCTGGGAGTTGAAGTCCACAAGTCATCCAAGGGCCAGGTTTGAAGAGCCCTGGTTTAAATGAAGGTGTTCTGCGTTCTTTCTGAGGATTTGGGGGTGAGGGGGTGGCGCCGACTGGCCTGGAGGCCTTTAATACAAGGCCGCCTTTGCAAATCTGTACCCCGTCGACCCCAGTTTGTTCGTGTATTTATTTATATCTGGCCTGTGCTATCTTTGCAAATAACTCCAAGCAGTGGGCACACCTAATATTCCTGCCTCCTTTTCCTATTTCCCCCACAAACAGCCTCCCTCCCCCTTGAAAGAGAGGGACTGGTCACCTACCCCAGAGTTCCCCAACCTTTTCCGGCTTGGTAGTCCGGGAGGAGCAGGGGAATGTGCAGACGCGCAGCCTACAGGCGCCAACGGGCTGCTGGCACCCACACCGCTGGCTGTGTAGCGGCGCTTCTGCGAGTGGAGGGGAGCTCGCCAGCTATTCCCGTGGCCAACACACCATGGCCCAGTACCGGGTTGCGGACCGTAGGCTGGAGACCCCTGACCTCTCTGGCTTTCATGGCTAAAGGGGAACTAGAATTCACCGTCTCCTGGTGACTGGCTTTAAAGTACCCAGCTGGCTTTCAGGCTTAAGGCGGGACTAGAACTCACCGTCTCCTGGTAACTGGCCCAAACTCACCTCTGGCTTTCATGGCTAAAGTAGAACTAGAACTCACCGTCTCCTGGCGATTGGCTTTAAGTTACCAGGCTGGCTTTCATGCTTAAGGCGGGACTAGAACTCCTCGTCTCCTGGTAATTGGCCCAAACTCACCTATCCGGCTTTCATAGCTAAAGTGGAACTAGAATTCACCGTCTCCTGGTGAGTGGCTTTAAAGTACCCAGCTGGCTTTCAGGCTTAAGGCGGGACTAGAACTCACCGTCTCCTGGTAATTGGCCCAAACTCACCTATCCGGCTTTCATAGCTAAAGTGGAACTAGAATTCACCGTCTCCTGGTGACTGGCTTTAAAGTACCCAGCTGGCTTTCAGGCTTAAGGCGGGACTAGAACTCACCGTCTCCTGGTAACTGGCCCAAACTCACCTCTCTGGCTGTCATGGCTAAAGTAGAACTAGAACTCACCGTCTCCTGGTGATTGGCTTTGAGTTACCAGGCTGCCTTTCATGCTTAAGGCGGGACTAGAACTCCCTGTCTCCTGGTGACTGGCCCAAAGTTACCCAGCTGCCTTTCATGCTTAAGGCGGGACTAGAACTCCCCGTCTCCTAGTTTCTAGGCCAGCACTTTCACCCTTGCGCCGGAGTGTCTTACTAAACAACCTGCTTCTTGGTTTTTGTACGTTCTATAAAATGCCAGCCAAGAATTTGACCCTTCTCTGCTTCTGTTGGAAGGCTTTCGTTTTCGTAACCTTTGTCGTGGCAGACTAAAATTGCTCACGGGTGTGTGTGTGCGTGTGCATGTGTGTGCTTTTTCGTGATAGGTGCAAGAGTTTGAACATATTAACGGCCGCTGGAGCATGCCCGAGTTGATGCCCGATCCCAGCGCTGACTCCAAAAAGTCCTCCCGGGCTTCGTCCCCCACCATCAAGACCTCCACCACCACTCCGGACCCCAGTTGCACCAATACGCCATGCACCTCCAAGCCAGGTAGGAGGCGCCCCGGAGAGGCGGAGCCAGGATCGGTCACGGGGGGGGACCCGACCCGAACCCCGGATCCCTTTCGCCTAACGGTGTTTGGAATCCACCCCAGCCCCGTTGAAGCCGGGCAAAAGGGACGCAGCCGAATTTCTCCTGATAATTTCCATTCAGGATTTCATCGCTGCCTCTTCAAGAGGCTAGTCCCTGTTAACCTAGTGGACTGGAGTAAGTTGCTCTAAATGAGCCCCCCCCTCCATTGTGAAGAAATTAGAATTAGGCGGTGGTGTGTGTGTGTGTGTGTGTGTTTCAGGCTGGATCCTTAAGCGAAGCAGCGAGTTGACTTAAGGGGGCCGTCGTCCCCGACTTAAGGACCAGAACTTGACCCACCCACCCCCAAATTTCCGTGGCTAAGCGAGACAAGCGGCTGCTCCCATTTTACGGCCTTTCTCACCGCCCCGGCAGGTTAAGGGAATCGCGGTGGCCGCTAAGCAAGTCACGGGGGGGTCGTTAAGGGAAGCCGGCTTGCCCCCTTGACTTTGCTGTGTCGAAGGTCCCAAAAAGGGGATCGGATGACCTCGCGACAGTCGTAAATGCAAGCCGGGGGGGGGGGGCTGAGCCAGATTGGATCCGACGACGTTAGCCCAGGGGACGGTTGTATTCCTTTGCCTTCGTCCTTGCGTCCTTACTCCATCCCGGACGGTGGTGCGTCGGGAGGGCGGGTCGAGTTTTACCGTGTCCTCCGTTCCTTCAGCGACCCCGGCCCCCAGCGACAAAGGAGACGGGCTCCTCTCCGCCGAAAAGGAAGACCTGGAGAGCAGGGAAGAGAAGGTGGAGAAGGAGGCCAAGGCCAGCGAGAAAATGGAGACTGAGGTTTGCGCTTGACTTTCGCTAGGCTAGGGGGGAAAAAAACCCCAATTCTTCGTCCGTTTCTAGAAGCAAACGGAATTGGAGGCGGCGTGGAGGTGCCGAGGGTGGTGGGAATATATTATTATTATTATTATTATTATTATTATTATTATTATTATTATTATTATTATTATTATTATTATTATTATTATTATTATTATTATTATTAAATAAATAAATAAATTATTATTATTATTATTATTATTATTATTATTATTATTATTATTATTATTATTATTATTATTATTATTATTATTATTATTATCTGGGTGAGAGGGTCTCTCCTTGATGGGAGCTGCCTTTTGAGTTCTCTGCCTTGCCTTTCCCAGCCGTCCGCGCCCGAACAGGCCCTTACTTCCACCTTCGCGGGGGATAAAATGGAGCTGGATTCTTCCAAAAAGCCCCAGGACGAGGGCCTGACGGTCAGGGACAAAGAAGCCGAAGCCGAAGCGGCAGTCAAGGAGGAAAAGGAGAAATTGGGTGAGGGTTGATCGGGGTGGGTGAGTGGGTGGGTGGGGTCCTTCCGATGAGAAAGGAGGAAGAAGGCGGTCCCGTCGGACCGTTAGGAGTTGTGTTTAGCTTTGCTTTTTTTTTCTTAAAAAAATACAAATTAAATTTTTATTTTTAGGGGGGGCATTTTTATTTTATTCGGACGATTTGAAAGCCCAAAAGCCGAAAGGAGCGTGGGGGGAAAGAAAGTTAAAACAAGAGACGAAACGAGATATTTTAAGTAAACATTTTAAAATAAGGGGACGCACACACACACATACACACACACACACACACACACACCCCGAGACATTGAAGCCTCTGGCCGTGTTTGCGCACGGAAAAATCACCCTGGCCATTTTGCAAAGTGGGCCTTTCCCCCCCCCTCCCTTCCCTCATATTCCTCCCCTGTTTCCAGATGCTGATTTGGAGAAGCTGGTGGCCGAGGACAAATCCACGGAAAGCGACGACGGCAAGGAAAAGATGGAGGGAGAAACGCAGGATCCCAAGAAAGGTAAGGTGTGCTTGGAAGCGGGATTTACAGGTGTGCCGGCCAGGAATTCCTGCCAGGGCAGGATTTGCACCGAGGGCCGTAGTAGTTTAGGGTCAGCCACCTTGCATCCTGGCTGGAAAGAGGTGGTGAGACAGCGGTCAAGATCAGAAACGCCCAACCTTGGCCACTTTTAAGGCTTGTGGACTTCAACTCCCATCATTCCCCAGCCAGCTCTTTTTTTTACACTTTGCTGAAGTCAAGGTATATTACGTCCAGGCCTTCCCACCGTCTATTGAGAAAGTTACCCAGTCAAAATTGAAATAAAGTAGTCTAGCCGCCTTTGTTCTTGTCCTATCCATGCTGACTTCTGGGAAACCTTTGCTGGCTGGGGAACTCTGGGAGTTGAAGTCCACAGGTCTTAAAAGTGGCCAAGGTTGAACAAGCTGGCTGGGGAATTCTGGGAGTTGAAGTCCACAAGTCTTAAAGTGGCCCAGGTTGGACACCCCTGCTCTAGATCCTTGGCTTTGATTGGTTTTGGCTGCTGGGCTGGGGTAGTAAAAGCTCTTTTGATAGGACAAGAGAACCGATTGTGCCTTTCCCCCCTCTCGCCATTGGCTGGCTCCTTCGGGCAGGGGGCGGGACTCCATGTAGTCCACACTCCAGACAGACCTAGAGATTGTGGCGTGTGCGAATTGAGTAGACTTTGGCCGCGGCTTGTCAGCCTGCTGACCAAAGGTGAGAAGGGAGGGGCGGAAAAGCGGATCTGGTCCAAAGCCCCCCCCCCTTTTTCTTGTCCTCAAAGGAGACGTCAAATCGGAGCGGGAGGCGGCCAAAGAGTCCAGAACTGTCAATCTCAGAGATGAGAACCGGAATAACGGGAAGAGGGAAGAGAGGATGGAGAAACCTCGGTTTATGTTCAACATTGCGGATGGTGGCTTCACGGGTAAGAGGGCGTCTGCATGGCGGAGATCTGATCTGGGTGTTTTTTTTTCCTGCTTCTGTTGCTCCATCACTTTGCTACTTGTTACATTTAGGAAATGGAATGGAATAGAAAATACAGAATAGAAAATAGAATAATAAGAAATAAAATAGAATAGAATAGAATAATAAAATATAGAATAGAATAGAATAGAATCAGAAAAAATAGAATAGAATAGAATAGAATAGAATAGAATAGAATAGAATAGAATAGAATAGAATAGAAAATATGCAATAGAATAAGGAATAGAACAGAACAGAACAGAACAGAACAGAATAGAATAGAATAGAATAGAATAGAATACTGTAGAATAGAATAGAATAGAATAGAATAGAATAGAATAGAATAGAATAGAATAGAATAGAATAGAATAGAATAGAATAGAATAGAATAGAATAAAACAATAGAGTTAAAAGGGACCTTGGAGGTCTTCTAGTCCAGCCCCCTCCTCAAGCAGGAGAACCTATACCATCTCAAACAAGTGACTGTCTAGCGGCCTCTTCTTGAAAACCTCCAGGGATGGAGCGCCCACGATTTCTGGAGGCAGACTGTTCCACTGGTTAATAAATTCTTTTCATTTCTCCATTTATTTATTTATTTTTGTTGTTGTTGTTATTGTAAGCAGCCCAGATCATAGCCCCACGGCAAGATGAATGGCCAATAAATTTAACAAATCAGTCAATCAATCAATCCTTTTCATTTCTCCCTTTTCATTGCTGTAAGCAACCCAGAGCATATAGCCCCACGGTATAATGGGTGGCCAATAAATTAATTAAACACATTTGGGCTCATAAAGGCCACTCCCACTCAGCATGGACTCTAAGCAGGGTACAGTTAAAACTACTGTCCCTAAATAAATAAAATAAAAGCAGCAGAAAAAACAAGACTTTTTAAAAATTTGAATATAATGGGAGGGCTGACATTCCGACGCCCAAGACTTATCTCAGAGCTTGGGGAAAGAGCCAACTTTGCAAAGTTGGGGTTACCGTTAGTCTTCGACTCCATGACCGAAAATTCGTTTAACAACTGTTCCAAGTTATGATGGCGCTGGAAAAAAAAGCGACTTAGGACTAGTCCTCTCGCTTACAACCATCGCAGCACCCCCGTGGTCACATGAATAAAATTCTGACACTCGGCAACTGACTCACACACCTACTATGGTCGCGGCATTCCGGTGTGTGTGTGCGCGCGCGTGCCCGCATGTGTGTCACGTGATTCCCTTTTGCGACTTTTCTGACAAGCTAAGCCGGATTGGCTCAACCAACGGTGCGATTCCCTTAACAGCCACAGCGTTTCACTTAAGAACTGTTGTCAAATGGGGCAAAACTCCTTTAGCAAGTGTCTCGCTTTTGTGTTGTTGATTCCTCGCCAGCCAGTGGATCCGGCAGCTGAGTCTGAGGAATTAGAGGAGAAGGAGGAGGAGGAAGAGGAGGAGGGGCCTGCAGTGACATCAGAGTCTGAGGAAGGCTCTGAGGAGCTCCAAGACTTACAGTCAGACGTGGAGCCTGGCCCCTCTACTCCCGCTCAGGCTGAGACACAACTGTGCTGGGAGTCTGAGTTGGACAGCGACGAAGCACAGCTGGGAGAAATCCAGGCTGCACGAAGGCGCCGGCAAGAAAAGAGAGTTGTTGTTGTTAGCTGCGAAGTCGTGTCCAACCCCTCGCGACCCCACGGACAACATTCCTCCAGGCCTTTCTGTCCTCTTCCATCTTCTGGAGTCCATTTAAGCTCAAGATAGATGATAGATAGATGCATATATAGATACATAAAATGGATGGAAGATGGATGGATGGATAGATAGATAGATAGATAGATAGATAGATAGATAGATAGATGGATGATGTTGTTAGTTGCGAAGTCATCTCCAACCCATCGCAACCCCACGGACAACATTCCTCCAGACCTTCCTGTCCTCTACCATCTTCTGGAGTCCATTTAAGCTCAGGCCTACTGCTTCAGTGACTCCATCCAGCCACCTCCTTCTCTGTCGTCCCCTTCTTCTATTGCCCTCAATCATTCCCAGCACTAGGCTCTTCTCCAGTGAGTCCTTCCTTCTCATTAGGTGGCCAAAGTATTTGAGTTTCCACTTCAGGATCTGGCCTTCCAAAGAGCAGTCGGGGTTGATCTCCTCTAGGACTGACCGGATTGATCACCTTGCAGTCCGAGGGACTCGCAGGAGTCTTCTCCAGCACCAGAGTTCAAAGGCCTCAATACTTTGGCGCTCGCTCGGCCTTTCTTGCGGTCCAGCTTTCACAGCCATACATTGCGACTGAGAAGACCGTAGCCTTGACTATACGCACTTTTCTTTTAAAGCCGAAAGCCGAAAAGAGAGCAGGGCAGAGGGATGCAATGGGGCGGCTCCAATGGCAAAGGAGAAGGCATTAGGAAGCCACGCCTGGGCTGCATTATAAAAAGGGAAGGTGTGGGAGGTGCGGGTTGCCAAAGGTAACCATTTGTGTTGAGGATCGAGTTTTGGTGTTTCGTTCGCCTTGGACAGGGGTAGGCAACCTCAGCTCTTTTATGACTCATGGACTTCAACTCCCAGAATTCCTGAGTCAGCTGACTCAGGAATTCTGGGAGTTGAAGTCCATGAGTCATAAAAGAGCCAAGTTTGCCTACCCCTGGCCTTGGACATCGACTCAGGTCTGTAAAGAGTAAAATGAGTTGGTTTTTTCTTGCGGCTCTTCTTGTTGGAAGAGGGGGTTTCTCCTTCTGAGCACAACCAGGACACACGTGGGCTGGGACAGAACGCTCAGCAACAAAAAATTGGGGGGGGGGGCAGTTGTGACCATAAGTGGGAAAACGACCTGTAAAAAGCAGGTAAATTCAGTCCTGATTGGGGGGGGCGGAGTAACCCCAACTGTTGGGAATGTAAAACCTCCTGTGTGTGTGGGGGGGGGGAAAACTTGAGGATTTATAGCTGGTTTCTCAGACCGACCAGTGGCGATTTTTCTTCTGCTCTCTCTGGCTAGAACTTCACACCCTTTGGCAGAACGAGGAGCGAGCCGCCATCTCCTCCAGCAAGCTGAACGAAATCTGGCATCGCCGACATGACTACTGGCTGCTGGCCGGCATCGTCCTGTATCCTTTAAAAGTTGGGAAAGGGGGGCGGGGGTGGGTGGGTGGGGGTGTTGCCGGTGACTCCGGGTGAAGGTGGAGAGAACAGGGCAGCCTTCGCGGGGAAGCGAAAAGGACAGAAGGACACAGTCTTGAGGCAGACCCGGGCAAGAGGTGGCAAAGCCCTACGCAAGAAAACCACCCAGAGCACGCCAAGGACACACACACACACACACACACACACACACCAACAGCTGCCCTTCTACTGAGGCATTCGGGCAGGAATTCAAACCCACCCACCCCCTCCGCTGTTCAGGCATGCGCACCATACTCGTTTCTACGGATCTACCTGGATCGGGAAAGACGTGCCTAAAGGATGAAGGTTTAGGGCTAGGTTTAAGGGTTAGAGTTAGGTTTAAGGTTTGGCTTAAGGTTAGATTTAAGGGTTAGGTTTAAGGTTTAGGACAGGGGTCCCCAATCCCTTTTCCTTGGACCAGTACCGGGCCACAGCACACCAGCAACCGGTCCACACAAAAAAGCAAGGCCCCATCCACGGGATGCAGGCAGCACACAAAACCAGGCGCCCTCCGGTCCGCGGAAAAACCTCCCTCCATGGAACTGGGGGGTCCCTGGTGTCCGAAAGGTTGGGGGCCTCTGCTTTAGGGCTAGGGTTAGATTTAAGGGTTAGGGTTAAGTTAGGGTTAGGGTTAAGGTTAGGTTTAAGGGTTAGGGGTTAGGTTTAGGGGTTAGGCCAGGGGTCCCCAACCCCCGGTCTATGGACCGGTACCGGGCCACAGCACACCAGCAACCGGTCCACACAAACAAGCAAGACCCCATCCGGGGGATGCAGGCTGCACACAGAACCACGCACTTTCTGGTCTGTAGAAAAACCTCCCTCCACGGAACCGGGGGTCCCCCCTGGTGCCCGAAAGGTTGGGGACCACTGCCCTAGTTCAGAGGTCCCCAACCCTGGTTCTGTGGACCGGTACCGGGCTGCAGCACACCAGCAACCAGTCCGCACAAACAAACGAAGCCCCATCCGCGGGATGCAGGCAGCAGACGAAACCAGGCCCCCTCCTGTCCGCGGAAAAACCTCCCTCCACGGAACCGGGGGTCCCCAGTGCCCGAAAGGTTGGGGGCCTCTGCGCTAGGGAGGAGGAGGAAGAGGGCTCCCTTCTTCTGTGGCTGAGAGGCCGCCCTCGGCAGGCTGCCGCCTACGACTGTGGAGACCCCCCCTTAACCCGCCCACCCCTGCAGGCACGGCTACGCTCGCTGGCAGGACATCCAGAACGACAACCAGTTCGCCATCATCAACGAGCCCTTCAAGAGCGAAGCCAACAAGGGGAACTTCTTGGAGATGAAGAACAAGTTCCTGGCCAGAAGGTTCAAGGTGGGGGAGGAGAGAGCGAGAGCGGGCCCCTCCCTCGGCCCGAGAGAGACGGGGCTGTCACTGCACGTTTTTTTTGTTCGTCAGAAAAGTTCATTTCTAACTGTACATTTCCCCTGCCCCTGTTCCTGCCAGCTGCTGGAGCAGGCCCTGGTGATCGAGGAGCAGCTGCGCCGGGCGGCCTACCTGAACATGACGCAGGATCCCAGCCACCCCGCCATGGCCCTCAACACCCGCTTTGCCGAGGTGGAGTGTCTGGCCGAGAGCCACCAGCACTTGTCCAAGGAGTCGCTGGCCGGCAACAAGCCCGCCAACGCCGTCCTACACAAGGGTAAGAGGCGGGCGGGGAGGCGGGCGCGACGAGGACGGTCCACGTAACTCTTCCCCTTGCCACACACGCCGCCACCACCACCCCAGCCTCTGTGTGTGGATCCTTCTTCTGTATCCCCCTTCCCCACTCTGAATCCATTAAAGTGCGGTCGTGCTGTGCAAAGCCACGGTGTGTGGTTGTCTCCTTAAGCCTGCTCTTTGTGCATCTTTTGTGTACCTCCGCTCCGCTCTGTCCTCGGAGTATCCCGCAAGTATCTCCGGAGGGGGGGGTCTTCAAATCTCTCCTGAAGGTTTTTCTCTCCTCCCTGGCGGAGCGTCCCCCAGGAACTCTGGAATGAGCATCTGGGGAAGGGGGGGGCGGAAGAACCGGGGTCCTCAACTACCCCACCCCCCAGTCCGCAGCCTGTTCGAAAGCGGGCCGCGCAAGGTGGAAAGGTTGGGGACCGCCTGGGTGGAAACATCACTCAGTGCCCTGGATTGAACCTTCAGAGAAAAACAGGCAGAAAATGTTCTTGCTTTCGAAAGCGGGTGCTTCTGGGATATCTAGCTGGGCGCCCTTCTGGTCTGCTTTGCATCCTTCGTCAAGTATTGTGAATTGTCCTGATCCACTGTTGTGCCCAACAAAATGTCACATCTCAGATAGATGGACAGACAGATAGATAAAGATAGACATAGGGAGAGATAGATAGATAGATGATAGATAGATAGATAGATAGATAGATAGATAGATAGATAGATAGATAGATAGATAGATAGATAGATAGATAGATAGATAATGGATGGATGGAAGGATAGGTGATAGAGATAGAATATAGAAGATAGATATAGAAAATAGATGATATAGATGATAGATATACAGTAGATAGATAGATAGAGATAGATGATAAATAGAAGCTAGATGGATAGATAATGATAAACAGAAGATCGATGATAGAGATAGATGATAGATAAATAGATGATAGAAGATAGAGGTAGAAGATAGATAAATGATAAATAGATGATAAATAGAAGATAGAGGTAGAATATAGTAGATAAATAGATGATAGATAGATAGATAGATAGATAGATAGATAGATAGATAGATAGATAGATAGATAGATAGATAGATAGATAGATAGATAGAGGATGGACAGACAGACGTCACTGGCTGCATAATTTTGGTGCCTTTTGCTTCTTTGCTTTGTTTCCTTGTCATCTTCGCTCGTCTCCCTTCACAAGCATCACATGAGTATCGCCAGGGTTTAGCCTTTGGGCTATTGAGTTCTCTTTGAATAAAAGAACGGGTAGTCCTCAACTTACGACAATTCACTTAGTGACCGTTTGAATTTACAACAGCACTGGAAAAAGTGACTTAGGACCATTTTTCACCCTCAGCAACCGTCGCAGCCTCCCCAGGATCATGTGATCCAGATTGAGACGCTTGGCAACCGGCTCACATTTACGACAGTCGCAGCGTCCCGGGGGGGTGTCACGTGATCCCCTTGAGCGACCGTCTGACAAGGAAAGTCAGTGAGGGAGGCTGGATTCGCTGACCAGCCTGGTCACTAACTGAGCAACTGCAGCGATTCGCTGGCAAGAAAAGGGGATCAAATGGGGCCAAAGATCTCTTCACAGCCGTCTGGCTTAGCAAGGGAAATTTTGGGCTCAATTTTGGTCATAAGTGGAGGACTACCTGTATCTCCTGCTTCCTGGCTGTTTTTGGGCCCTCCTTCCCTTGTTGGATGAGGGGCTTCTGACTTCAGCCCCTTCCCCTAGACCAGGGGTAGGCAACTGTGGCTCTTTTATGACTGGTGGACTTCAACTCCCAGAATTCCTCAGCCAGCATGGGGGAACTATGGCCCCTTCATGACTTGTGGATTTCAACTCCCAGAATTCCTGAGTCAGCATGGGGGAACTATGGCCCCCTTTAGGACTTGTGGACTTCAACTCCCAGAATTCCTCAGCCAGCATGGGGGGAACTATGGCCCCTTCATGACTCGTGGATTTCAACTCCCAGAATTCCTGAGTCAGCATGGGGGAACTATGGCCCCCCCCTTTAGGACTGGTGGACTTCAACTCCCAGAATTCCTCAGCCAGCATGGGGGAACTATGGCCCCTTCATGACTCGTGGATTTCAACTCCCAGAATTCCTGAGTCAGCATGGGGGAACTATGGCCCCCCCCCTTTAGGACTGGTGGACTTCAACTCCCAGAATTCCTGAGCCAGCATGGGGGAACTATGGCCCCCTTTAGGACTTGTGGACTTCAACTCCCAGAATTCCTAAGTCAGCATGGGGGAACTATGGCTCCCTTGGTGACTTCCGGACTTCAACTCCCAGAATTCGTCAGCCAGCCTGGCTCAGCTTGGGAACCTCTCCCTTTCCCCTCAGCCTGGCTGGCACAGGAATTCTGGGAGTTGAAGTCCATGAGTCATAAAAGAGCCAAGGTTGCCTACCCCTGGGATAGGGTCTCCTGCTTGAGCAGGGGGCTGGACTAGAAGACCTCCAAGTCCCTTCCAAATTTATGGTTCCATATCCTATAGAACCAAACTTGCTAACTGAGAACAGTTATTCAGTGGGACGGCTTGCCACCAGAATTGGTGGGTGCTCCAAAGCTGGAGGTTTTCAAGAAGAGGCCGGACATTTGTCCAGAATGGCCTACCGTCTCCTGCTTGAACGGGGTTGGGCTAGACGACCTCCCAAAGTCCCTTTCCAGCTCTCTGTTCCCATTGAGATTGGGAAGGAAGGCGGTGGGGTCCAGGAAGCGTAGGCCGCCAGGGAAGGTCATCGCTAGCCTTGGCCCTGATGGACATTGCTTTCTCTTCTGTCTCCTCCTTCTTCCCGGCGGCTGGGCCAGTGCTGAACCAGTTGGAGGAGCTGCTCAGCGACATGAAGGCCGATGTGACGCGCCTGCCCGCCACGCTTTCCCGCATCCCTCCCATCGCCGCCCGGCTCCAGATGTCCGAGCGCAGCATCCTGAGCCGCTTAGCAAGCAAGGGGAACGAAACCCAGAGCGTTCCGGTAAATGCCAACCTTTTCTCTCTCTCCCTCCCTTTCCCTTTCTTATTCTTTCTCCTACTCTCTCTCTCCCTCTCTCCCTTATTCTTTCTCTCTCCCTTTCCTACTCTCTCCCTCTCCCTTATTCTCTCTCCCTTTCCTTCTCTCTCCCTCATTCTCTCTCCCTTTCCTACTCTCTCCCTCATTCTCTCTCCCTTTCCTATTCTCCCTCTCTCCCTTTCTTATTCTCTCTCCCTTTCCTACTCTCTCTCTCCCTTATTCTTTCTCTCCCTTTCCTACTTTCTCCCTCTTATTCTCTCTCCCTTATTCTCTTTCCTACTTTCTCTCTCTTCTCTCCCTTATTCTCTCTCCCTTTCCTTTCTCTCTCTTCCTCTTATTCTCTTTCCTACTCTCTCTCTCCCTCTCCCTCTCTCCCTTATTTTCTCTCTCCCTTTCCTACTCTTTCTCCCTCTTTCTCCCTCTCTCCCTTTTTATTCTCTCTCTCCTACTCTCTCTTATCTCGCTATCTCTATCTCCCCCCCAATTCCCCTGGAATTACCATAGGGGGCAAAATGGGGTGTCCATATCATGACTTCACTTTGCTTTGTGGGGTCCTTGGTGGTCTCTGAGCCGGGCGGTTTCCTTGCAAACGTTTCATGACCCAACTAGGGAACGCAATTAGTGCTAGGAGAGAGTGTGGGGTCGCACAGAGGAGGAGGAGGAGGAGGAAAAAGGGACGAAGAGGAGAACTGTGGGGTCCTAGATGCTCTCTGAGCTTGCTGACATCTTGCAGACGTTGCATGACCCAACTAGGGAACATCATCAGTGCTAGAAGGAAAGGGAAGGAAGGAAGGAAGGAAGGAAGGGAAGGAAGGAAGGAAGGAAGGAAGGAAGGAAGGAAGGAAGGAAGGAAGGAAGGACGGACTGTGGGGTCCTTGGTGCTCTCTGAGCTGGGTGGTTTCCTTGCAGACGTTTCATGACCCAACTAGGGAACCTCATCAGTGCTAGAAGGGAGGGTGAGAGGAGGAGGAGGACAGATGGATCCTTAGTGATGACCCAACTAGGTAACATCATCAAGGCTAGGAAGGAGGAGGAGGAGGAGAAGAGGAAGGAGGAGGAAGAGAAGAAGAGGAAGAGAAGAAAGAGGAGGAGGAGGACTGTGGGGTCCTTGGTGCTCTCTGAGCTGGGCGGTTTCCTTGCAGACCTTTCATTACCGTAGTAGGTGACAACGTCAGTGCTAGAAGGGAGGAAGGAAGGAAGGAAGGAAGGAAGGGAAGGAAGGAAGGAAGGAAGGAAGCAAGGAAGGAAGGAAGGAAGGAAGGACTGTGGGGTCCTTGGTGCTCTCTGGGTCACGAAATGTCTGCCAGAAAACCACCAAGCTCGGAGACCCCACCCCCACGAGGAACCCCCCCCCCCCCCTCACACACACACACTTCAACCGTGATCTGCCAAGATTCTCTTCTCTGGGCATCGCCTTGCTTCGCCCCGGTTGAGGCAGGGCGCCATCTGTGGCTGCAAAATTCCCATTTGATTTCTCGGCCCTCCTCCCCTTTCGGCTGGCTGGGAAAAGCTGGAAAGAAAGATAAATCGGCACGAGGAAGGAAAGTTCTTTTTTTCCCCCGAAGGTGCAGACCGAGCAGCTGCTATTCTTGGCTAGATTTTAATACTGGAAATGTCGTTTTTGTTTTCCTTCCTCCGCAGCTAGTGAACCCAGGAGGGTGGATGGTTGGGGGAATCCCTCTTGCTGCTTTTGAACCCGGGTCCCTTCGCCCTGGCTTTCCCGCCCCCCCCCCCTGGCGGCGGGATTGGAACTTCAGTTTCGTTTCGTTTTAATATTTTATGTTACTTTACTTTTCCTCATTTATTTGCCACCCGTCGCCTAACGCAACGAGACTGGAAGGCTAATTTGTGTCCCCCTCCCCGTCTTTTTTTTTTTCCCCCTTCCGCAGGCCTTCCCACCTGGACCCTACGCCACCCCACCTAGTTTCGGGGGCTCCTTCGGGGCCACCCCCGGCGGGGGCCTGCCCACCTTGGGGGCCAACTACAGCCAAATGCCCACCGGCTCCTTCATAACAGGTCAGTTGGGGGCGAAGGCGCGAGGCTTCTGAGTCACGACACCGTTGCGGCCGACGCACACACACAAAAGGACATTTGGGTTGCGGGGAAAAAAAAAAGAAACAGAACCTCACGTCCAGGAAGGTAGTCCTCATCTTATGACGACAGCCGGGTTTAAAGGAGACAGCAGCCGTTAAGTGAATTTTGCCCCATCTTAACTGCCTTTTTTTGGGGGGGGGTCGCAATTGTTAAGTAAATCGCCGCAGTTGCTAAGTTAGTAACCCGGTCGTTAAGCCAATCTGGCTTCCCCGTTGACTTTGTTACGAGGTCGCAAAAGGGGATCGCGTGACGCCCCACCCCCGCAGGAGACACGGCGACCGTCATAAATACGGGTCGATTGCGCAAGGGTCTGAATTTTGATCATGTGACCAAGGAGAGGCTGCAACGGTCATAAATGTGGAAAAACGTTCACAAGTCATTTTAAATACACGTAGTCCTCGACTTACGACCGGGGCCCGCCGTTTCTGTTGCGAAGGGAAACATTTGTTAAGTGAATTTTGCCCCGTTTTATGACCGAGGCTTAAGTGAAGCATTGGCTTCCCCCCTTGGCTTTGCTCTGTCAGGTTGCAAAAGGGGATCTCATGAGCCCCCGCCCCCCCAGAAATTGCAACCCTCATAAATACAAGCCAGTTGGCAAGCGGCCGAATTTTGAAGACGTGAGCGTGGGGGATGCATGCAGCGGTCGTCAGTGTGAGAAATGTCCGTTAAGTCACTAAAGGCAGGATAGAAATCTAATACACACACGCACATATATATTAGGATATATAGATTACATAGATAATAGAGAAACAGAGATGATAGATATAGATAGATAGATAGATAGATAGATAGATAGATAGATAGATAGATAGATAGATAGATAGATTTGATAGATAGAATTGATAGATAGATAGATAGATAGAATTGATAGACATAGATAGATAGATAGAATTGATAGAGATAGATAGATAGATAGATAGAATTGATAGATAGATAGATAGATAGATAGATAGATAGATAGATAGATTTGATAGATAGAATTGATAGATAGATAGATAGATAGAA
The DNA here is from genome assembly GCF_964194415.1 of Vipera berus. Taxonomy (NCBI): domain Eukaryota; kingdom Metazoa; phylum Chordata; class Lepidosauria; order Squamata; family Viperidae; genus Vipera; species Vipera berus. The sequence goes on along the minus strand of NC_138210.1, from coordinate 74,187,495 downwards.
TTGATAGACATAGATAGATAGATAGAATTGATAGAGATAGATAGATAGATAGATAGATAGATAGAATTGATAGATAGATAGATAGATAGATAGATAGATAGATAGATGATAGATAGATAGATAGAATGAATTGATAGATAGATAGATAGATAGATAGATAGATAGATAGATAGATAGATAGATAGATAGATAGATAGATAGATAGATACAATTGATAGAGATAGATAGATAGATAGATAGATAGATAGATAGATAGATAGATAGATAGATAGATAGATAGATTTGATGGATAAATAGATAGATAGATAGATAGATAGATAGATAGATAGATAGATAGATAGATAGATAGACAGACAGACAGACAGACAGACAGACAGATGATAGATAGATAGATAGATATAAATAGATAGAATGGATAGATAGATAGATAGATAGATAGATAGATAGATAGATAGATAGATAGATAGATAGATAGAATTGATGGATAAATAGATAGATAGATAGATAGACAGACAGACAGACAGATAGATAGATAGATACCGTGTTTTACCCAAAATAAGGACTGCTTGTACTAAAGGCAGGATAGAAATCTAATACATACATACATACATATATATATTTATCCGGTTTCCCCCAAAATAAGCTCTAATGCACCTTTTGGAGCAAAAAATAATATAAATTAATATTTGTGTGGAAACACTGTGTGTATGTATACACGCACGCGCGCACACACACACACACCATGGAGATATATACCATTCTCTCTCTCACCCCCCCCAATATCGTTGCAGCCAACGGGCCCCCCGTGATTGTGAAGAAGGAGAAGGAGGGCGAAGGCTTGGAGAAGAAAGAAGCCAAAGGCGGGGAGGTGATTTGCATAGACGACTGAGGAGGGGGGGCAGCTGGGCCCCCTGCCTGCCGAGCCCCCCCACCTGTGCCGGCCCCCACCTCTGCTCCAAGGGGGCCCCGTGGCCCTCCGGCCTCTCCTTTTTTGATTTCCGGATTATGTGACGGCTTTGGGGCCCGCTGGTGATTCCTGCCCCCTCTCGGGACCCCTGCCTCGGATTCGAATTCCTCCTCCCCGGCCCTTCCCCTTCCTGCGGTGGGGGAGCCAGCGGCCAGCTCCATCTGGAAAGCCACTCCCCCCCCCCACGCCCCGCAAGGCGGACTTAAGACTGGCCAAGAGGTACTCAGGACCGAGCTGGTTTGTATCCCCCCGGCTGGCGGTTGCGGGAGGGGGCCGACTTGCGAGCTAGGATCCAGGCTGCCCGGGGCTCGGACAGGGGAGGGGGCAGCCTGCTTTTTTTGGAGGGGGGGTCTTTGCTGCGCCCCCCTCCCCCAGTGTCGAAACTTTTCGAAGAAGCACTGCAAAAAAGGACTCTTATAAATATGAATATATATATAATGTATACACATTCATGCTGTATGTTTAATCCCCCTTTCCCTCTCGGGCCTGGCTTCCCCACCCCGGGGGGGGGCAGAACGCAGAGACACCCCCCCTCCCTGACTGCGGTCTGTTCGGGGAGCCCCTTGGAGTGGGACCCCTCCCTCCAGCCAGAACTTTTGGGGAGCCTGACCCAGAGGTGTCCCTGCTTTGGGAGGGCGGGCCCATTTCCCCCCCCTTCGCCCCCCCTCCCCTGTGAAAGCGAGCTGGTTTTGGGAGGGGGGGGACACGAGGGGGGGGGCAAAGCCAAGCCGCACTCCTGGACGGATTGCCGCATTTTGAGTCACTTCTTGTTTAAATCTTGCAGAATTAAAGGCACTGTTTCCTTGGCTACGTAAACTCTGCGCCTTTGCCTCTTCTGTTCTGCACATGCACCTATTTTATATATAATATACCTTATATAAGTCTAGCCGTGGGTCCCGGGCAGCCCTTCTCAAGTATCAGCGACTTTTAAGATGAGTGGACTTCACATCCCAGAATTCCTCAGCCAGCCCTGGAGCTTAAGATCCACCCACCTTAAACCATGGCTGGCTGGGGAATCCTGGGAGTTGAAGTCCACTCATCTGAATGTTGCTGAGACTGTCCATGGAGTTTCTCTGTAAACAGAGGAATATTTATTTATATATATATCTATATATATCTATATATCTATATATTTATATATTTATATATTTATATATCTGGATCCTTGGTTTTTCGGGTTCTTCCCCGCGTAGAACTAAAGGTGTAGGCGCAACGTTTCGACGAAATCCCATCCGTCATCATCAGGCTAGTGGTTTCTGCAGAAACCACTAGCCTGATGATGACGGATGGGATTTCGTCGAAACGTTGCGCCTACACCTTTAGTTCTACGCGGGGAAGAACCCGAAAAACCAAGGATCCACATACAGGCACCCGCGAAAACCTCAGAAAACATTTATATATCTATATCTATCTATCTATCTATCTATCTATCTATCTATCTATCTATCTATCTATCTATCTATATCTATATCTATATCTATATCTATATATATTTTCTGAGAAGGAAGCTGAAGCCACCAGCCTGAGGATGACGGATGGGATTCCGTCGAAACGTTGCTCTTACACCTTCAATTCTACGTGGGGAAAAACCTGAATATATATATATCCGTTTACAAAAAGGGATGCGGTGGCTCAGTGAGTTAGGATGCTGAGCTTGTCGATCAGGTCAGCAGTTTGGCGAGTTGAATCCCGAGTGCTGCGTAACAGAGTGAGCAGAGTGAGCGCCTGTTACTCATCCCAGCTTCTGCCCACCTAGCAGTTCGAAAGCACGTAAAAAGGCAAGTAGAAAAATAGGGACCACTACGGTGGGAAGGGAACAGCGTTCCTTGCGCCTTTGGCGTCAAGGTGCTGGTGATGACCTATAAAGCCCTAAATGGCGAGGGTCCGGGATATCTGAGGGAACACCTGCTGCCGGCATCAAGCTCCCTTCGTCCAGTGCGCTCCCACAGGGAGGGTCTTCTCGGGGTACCGCCGGTAAGAGATTGCCGGTGGACGACACCCAGGGATAGGGCCTTCTCAGTGGGGGCGCCTGCCCTTTGGAACCAGCTGCCAGTGGAGCTGAGAACTGCCCCCGACCTCCGATCATTCCGCCGGGGCCTGAAGACCTGCCTCTTCGAGCTCTCTGACCCAGGCTGAGAAATTTTTAATTTTAACTGGGTTTTTATTTTTTTCTCAGGGTTTCATTTAATCTTTTTTAATTTGTTTTAACTTTTGTATTGATTTTCTTTTAAATACCCTGTAAACCGCCCTGAGTCCTTCGGGAAAGGGCGGTATATAAATCTAAATAAATAAATAAATAAAATAGTCATGCTGGCCACGACCACGGAGATGTCCTCGGACAAGCGCTGGCTCTTCGGCTTTGAATCGGAGAGGAGCACTGGCCCCTAGAGTCGGAAACGACACGCACATGTGGGGGAACCTTTACCTTTTATCCTGTTTGCAGAGAAATTCCATGGACAGTCTCAGCAACATTCAGATGGGTGGAGTATATATATATATAAAAGGCGAACGCTGCCCTCTTTAGAATAACATTTAGAAGCAGAATAAACATTCCAAGCCAGCCGCTGTAGCAACATCTTGATCTGTCTTAAGCGCTTTGTAGAACTTGCCAGCACTGGGTGGTAGTAGTAGTAGGTGTGCCATGTAGGAGAGCGGGGTGTTATCGACAAGCTGGATTGAGCTGCTAAGTGTTCTGATCTACCAAAAGAAGCTGCTGTAACGAAGGAATCATGGCTTGATTAGGCAAATTGATTTTTTTTCAATCTGAATAGAACTGGAAGGGACCTTAGAGGTCTTCCAGTCCAGCCCTCTGCTCAAGCAGATCCTATTCCATTTCAGGTAGGTGGTTGTCCAGTCTCTTCTTGAGGGCCTCCAGGGATGAAGGACCCACAACTTTGGGGCAGAACCTCAAATACTGGAAGACTGCTATCGTGTTACACACACCCTTTTTCTCTAGACTGGCCAAACCCAAATCCTGCAAGCCACCTTTATATGTTTTAATCTCCAGGCCTTTAATCATCTTAGTTGCTCTTCTTTGCGCTTTTTCCCAAAGTCTCAACATCTTTTTTGGAACGGGGGGGACCAAAGCTGGATGCAGGATCCCAGGTGTGGCCTTACTAAGGCTTTACTAAGCGGGACTAACACTTCACACGATCTTGATTCCATCCGTGTTTCTGCAACCTAGGATTGCATGAGCTTTTTTTTTTGGCTGCCGCTGCGCACAGCTGGCTCATGCTGGGAACTTTGACTCTAGTCATAAGTCATTTTTTTTTGTATGTTGTAACTTTGAACAATAAGTAAGCAATTGGTCATACGTCAAGGACCGCCTGGGTGTAGCACCTCATGGCCCGGTGTATTGGGACAACTGAAGAAAATCAGGTTTGCAGGGAAAACTGGTTGAACGTGGTTAAGCGTCCTACAGCCATAGCCAAGATTAATAGCTGTAAAAGTTTCCGTCTTAAGTGTGTCAAACTAATTGCAGCAACAGGAAGGTTAAGATTCAAGCAACCGACGTAGCCCAAATTTGCAGTCTGGAATAGGAACCGCCGCTTCGCCATACATTCAGCAGAAGCTTCCAGGTTCCCCCCCCCCTCAAGACAATCCCCCCCAATTGGGGGCTGACTCTCCCATTAGCCCCAAAGATATTTCCCCCCCCCCTCCCAATTAGAATGAGACTCTTTTGGCCTCCGAAAGCTTTGAGTCACATCCCGCCGTGCTCGGCCAGGTTTGCAAAAGTTGCCTGCCGCAAAGCTGCAGGCCAGGGTGTCGTCTAAGTGACTCAGTGGCCTCCTACACAGTCGCATTAAAAGCAGCCTCGGTCGCAGGTCACGAGAGGCGGGGAAGATTGTATGCCCAGGGCGGTGAACAAACAGGATATGATCCAAGGAAGTGGCCGCAATCTTTCGTTGGAGAAATCCGGATCGAAATGCCTGCCGGGCTATCGAGCTGAATCAACCTTGATGGAGAAACTTAGAAGCCACGGGAAGATGGTGGCCTTCCAAATGCTTAGGCTTCCTTTGCCTGTTGCAAAAGGCAGGAGACCCACCGTGGCATGGGGAATTTTATCCACACCGACTGTGGAAACGACAACGCCACGCACGGTTGGTGCATTTTCTACGTCGTCGGCCACCGATGAAACCCAGCCAGTTTCCGTTTCAATTATGTCAACGGCAAAATCCTTTTAAAAATCCTACATGTTTTATTAACGTTATGAAATAACGCACAACCGTCGAACGAGGAAAGCAGAATATAAATATTAAATTACGAAGGCTTTCAGACACATTTCACAGAAATGGATTTTTTAAAAACAAAACACAAAATATACAGCATTTGAAACTCGACTTCGGACCAGGTCACGCGATCTCTCGTCTTTAGATGCAAACATTTCGCACAGGAAAAAAAAAGGACCGTTATTCCAGTTCGTAATCAGTGCAACCAAATCCTGACAAAAGACAACTCAGAACGACCTTGTCGCAAACAATCACAAGGGTACCATTTATCTTCGAAAATGGAAGTTATTTTCTCGGGCGCTGTTGTGACTTTGAACCTGTTCAGTTTCAGTTTCTCATCTTACCAAAAAACCAAAAACAAACAAACAAAACAAAAAACAAGATCAAGAGGGCAAGTCACCTCCTTCTATACAGACCACACAATCCTAAAAGTCAAATTTGAGGGCTTCCCCACCAGCATCTTCATTTTAGGCCTACGGATGTGAAGGAGGTTCCGATCCAACCAGAGAAATAGAAATCCTAGCTGAAATATCCATTCTCGTAACTTAAGGGGCAGAAATGCCCGTGGCAGCATCGTTCCAGAGGCGATGGTCAACATAAATTGGTTGTTTGAAACGTTCTGTTCTCTGCAGGTTAGAAAGATGCCGTGCGAAAGATCTCAGCCTCTTTTAAGATTGGAAGAAAAACACCGTAAACAAGGATTTATAGGTCGCCCGGTATCCTTTCGTTCTACCTTCAAGGAATCAATGACCCACGTCAAGTCGTATAAAAAAGCATTTATTCCATTTTTTTTTAAAAAAAGTCACGTGGATTGTTTTGCCAGGGTATCGGGGGGGGGGGGGGGGAGAAGCACTTCCAGAGAACAAGGTCTGAGGTTTTTTTTTTTTAGAAGAGAGATTGTGAACACATTTAGTGGGAGGCTGTTAACATCTTCCAACGAAGTAAATCTAAAAAAAAAGAAAAGAAAAAAAAGGCTCTTTTAACCTTGAAGGAAACGTATTTTCACCAAAACGCGGCTGGTTGTAGAATTCTTTTCCTCTGCTGCGACTTGGGTTTTTTGCTGCGCCTCACGGCGAGGAGTGGCGAAAGAAATTCCTTGTCGATTCTTCTTGGGCCGCCGTGGAACCCACAAAAAAAGACACCAGTCCGCCGTGTCTCTCCAAAATGGGAGAGGGCGCCGTCGCCTCCTCCTCGGAGAGGCAGTTCCCTTGATGCAACGGACCACAAAACAGGTTTCCTCCGCGTCAAGTGACCCTGGCTTTTCAGATGACGTAGCAAGTCACAATGGCCACGTCCTTCGTTCCGGAACCGTAGGCTGCGGGAGAGGGAGAGAAAATGGCTGATATTAAACAAGAGAAGAGGTGAACCTGGCTTGCACTCAGAAGCATCTAAAAGGCTGGGGGTTTAAATTCTCACCTTCCCAGAACACACGCATATTTTTTTTAAAAAATGAGTCAGTCGCAACTGTGCTCAAAACCCACATCTTGCCACCACCACCACCCCGCGTCAAATGCTCAACTCCTGGCACCGACTGCCTTTCTAAGCCCCAGAGATGCCAGGTTTCCAGCTTCAAAATGTACACTTATCTGCGCTTCCCTGATTCAACCTATTAAGCCAATCCTCTTCCCCCAAATAAATACAGGCAGAAAATCTCCTTGGCTCCCAACAAAATTGCTTACCGTAGGAACCGATCAGAATCCCCCAATTAGCTTTTCTCCCTTTGCGGTGTTTACCTCTGGGTCCTTTCGCTGTCGAGTTATTTCCCCGTTAGAAAAACAGCAAATGCAGAAATCAAAATATATCAAGGATAACAAATTGCAAGCAGCTAAAACTTCTCTTACTGGGGGGCAAACGGAGCGGTTGTTCTTGCACTTCAAGGGGAGGCAGGCTGTTTCCGACTGGGCTTTTTTCCCAGGGGAGAAGCGGATTTTGTGCCGAACGGTTGCAAAGTTAAAAGACGTACGGGCACTTACAAATACGACAAAACGCACTTCAGCTGTCTAATGGGACCGACACGTTTTCTTACAGTCGCGACTCTGGCCCAGGAGAGCGAGAAAAGTTTTTGAGGGGGTCCTTGGTGCTCTCTGAACTCCGTCGTTTCCTTGCAGTGCACTCGCTGACAGCGTTACCTAGTTGGGTCACGAGACGTCTGCAAGAAAACAGCCAAGCACAGAGACCCCTCAAGGACCCCTCACTTCAACGCTGAGCTGCAAATATTCTCCTTTATTGGGGGGGGGGGAGGAATTTGTTCTATCAAACTGAAAGCAGAAGGGAGCCTCCATTCCTTGCCTTTTCGCCCGCAGCCTTGTTATTTTTATCACCTTACTGCCGACTTCAGTCACTGGGATAAAATATCAGCAAAAAGCTTTACGGCTTTTGTGCCGCGTCCGTCGTGCAACTAAGCAATTTTTAAGCCACGTTTTATTGTTTACCACAAAATCAGTAAAATGCATCATAGATACGGTCAGCCTAATCCACAATTGGGTTCCATGCCAATTGCCTCTCGTTAACAGCTGAGACCACCACCCCAGAGGCTTTTTTTTGGGGGGGGGGGGAACAGCCAGATTTTCAACAGCTTGCTAAAAAAAAAAAAAGTCAGGAATGCTTTTCGATGTTGCAACTCAACGGGGCATTTTTTTCCCCTTTCCCTTAGGAAAGACATCCTGCTTAAGCCATGCACGCCGCTTCCAAAACACGCAGCTCATTGCAACTTTATGAATCACTCTTGACTATTAAAAAGCAGGACACCGATCTAAGTACGCAGCGCCCTAAGAATACTTTAATTAAAAGCCTAAGGGTTACAATGTGTTTGATAAAAGTACATATTTAGAAGCCAGTGAGTCAAGAATGGAAAAATACAGGGAAAGCTAACTGAATCATTTTGATACTCTGCTGATGATGATGATGCAAAGATGGGAGGCCTCGGACCATCCGGAAAGCATCTGACAGGAAAAACAAAAAACCTGGATGTAAGCAGAAGGGACGAATAGACCGAACAAATGCAGTTTTGGATGGTGAGAATTGTGAAAAGTTGCAAGAAAGGTGGAGGGCACCCAAAGGGGAAAATTTCAACTGGCGGGCTGTAGGAAGACGGCCTTCTCTGCCTCAGCTTTCTGGAACATCCTGCCCCTAGAACTGAGGAAAGACCCCCCAAACTCTTGGCCAATCCGCAAAAGGATAAAAAAAAATATTGTGACTTTGTGTGTGGGGGGGAGGGGGGCGGAGAGGACCAAGCAACCATGGGGCTGGCTGTTCTCTCAACAGGCTCCCCCCCCCGTAACAATCCAACATTAAATGGCCATCAAAGAATTTCCCTCTCCTCCTGATAACTTGTCGTTCTACAATTTCCAAAATTTATCCCCAATATTTTTCATTTTAATCTTAAAATTTGTATACCCTGGTTTTATTTCTTATTATACTTTGTTCGTATTCATCTACAGAGAGGCTCTGCACTATAAAACCCGAGATGTCCCAAAGCTGCTTTTTTTTTCCTTTTTCACAAGGCAACTGGACTTGTTTTTCTTTCGAAGACGTCTCGCTTCTCATCCCAAGAGCGGGAGAAGCTTCCGGGATGAGAAGCGAAACGTCTTCAAAGAAAGACAAGAAAGTCCAGTTGATCTCCTGGGGAAAAAGAAAAAAAGCAGCTTTGGGATAACTGTGACCTGGAGGACCGAGAATCTCCACGGACAGAAGACGAGATAATTTAATTTTATTTTAATTGAATTTCTATACTATAATGCCTATAATGCCGGTTTTAATGATGCTCGCCAACGTGAGCCGATTAAATTCAAATGCATTGGCCTCGGGTCTCGTTTCAAAGCAAGCGTGGGCAGCTCAGAGCACGAGAAACGTTTCAGAGACCCTGAAATTTCGAGATGGGTGGGCGTGTAAAGTTAATAAATCTTAGCTGAACCTGTAGACTCGTCATCCTTGAGGGGGTTGGCACGTCCTTGAGGCATCTCACCACAGCTGTTCCAGGGTGGCCAGCCGGGGTCCCCCCCCTCTGCCTTCAAGGGCTTCGAATGCGATGCACCCCCAAACCCATCCAGGGCCACGGAGGGAGGGGGGGCGTTTTCCAATCCTGAGCTTCCTCAACACCCGAGTTAAGGTGTCTCCACAAAGGAAGGCGAAGGTATGCATCCTAGGATAGGTTCCAATCTGGGATCTGTCCCCAGGACCGGACCTTCTGCCTTCCGAGCTTTCAGACTTCTTTAGCCTCACGGTGTTTCCTGCCTGCCCCAACAGCTGAAGCTCAGCCTTCCCGTTTTAAGGCAGGAAGTCCCCAAGCTTGGCCGCTTTTTAAGCCGGGTGGACTTCAACTCCCAGAATTCATCAGCCAGACAGGCTGGGGAATTCTGGGAGTTGAAGTCCACATAACCTTAAAGGTTGCTTGTTAGTCGAGGATTCCCGGGAGCTGCACACACGGGCTAAAATGGTGTAGGGTTAGGGGGTCCTCAAACCTGGCCCTTGGACGACTTGTGGACTTCAACTCCCAGAATTCCTCAGTCCACAAGTCACGAAAGGGCCAAGTTTGAAGACTCCTGGTGTAGGGTCTACTGCTTGGGTGGGGTTGGACTAGATGACCCACAAGGTCCCTTCCAACTGTGTTAATTCTAAATATTCTAAATAAATCGAGCCAAATTCAGCGGGGGGGGGGAAGGTCTTAATCACGTGCTGCAAGCCTTGGAGGGAGGGCAATTGAGGCCACGACCCCAGTCCCAACCCTTGCAAACCAATGTTTCTCCCCCTGGCTATGAAAGACGCTGGAGTCTCCCCGGGACTTCATTTCCCGTCATCCCTCGGGAAGGACACTCACGGTTGATTGGCTGCCGCCTCCGCCACGTGGGCCCAGATCCGCCGCGGCCCCGCCCTCTCCGGTCCCGCGCATGCGCTGGTTGGCCGCCGCTTCCTCCGCCTCCTCCCTTGAGGAATTTCTTCAGCGTCCGCCAGGGGCGCCATTGCTCGTCCCGGCCGCTCTCTCCCTCCTCCTCCTCCTCCTCGCCTTCTTCGAGGTCTTCGTCCCCGGCTAGGCGCTCCACGCGGCCGGCTTGCTCCCGTTCCCGCTCGCGGAGCACGACCCGCTGCCAGAGCTCGGCGTCGATGGGCGGCAGGACCAGGCGGCGCCGCCAGCCGCCGCTGCTGCGCCTCACGCCGGCCGCCAGCAGGTTGCCGCGCTCGCGGAGGGAGGTGACGGCCCGGCAGTAGGGGCACGTGACCTCCTCCCACCAGCCCTCGCGCGCCAGCTGGCACACGCAGGCGCTGCAGATGACGTGGCGGCAGCGCGAGGGCTTCCAGGAGCCGCGCGCGCCGCCCAGCCGCCGAGGCGCGCGCCCGCAGCGGTCGTAAGGCATGCAGCAGATGCCGCACTCCAGCTCGGGCGCCTCCTGGCTCTCTATCTCCGCCATCGCGCCCGCGCGTCCAACTGGCCGAGCGCGCTCGGCGGTTGCCTGCAGATATATATAGTCGCGCCGAGTTCCCAGCCACGCCCCCCCATGAGCATTACGTCCAATGAGCAAAGGCGGGAGTGCCCCGCGCGCGCGGAGATCGAGCCACGCCCCCGGGTATTCCATCCAATCAGGAGCGCGGTGGTGGTGAAGGGGGGGGAGAAGAGGCCACGCCTCCCCTGACGTCTCTCTTTTTAGGCGGGAAAAACGGTGCTGCCGTTTGGGGCGGTGAAAGGCAAGAAGGGGGCGGAGCTTGAGCTGAGGCGAATGGGGTCAGGCCGAAGTTGGTCTGGTGAAGCTCCTCTGGCTCCTGATGGGGAAAGCGCGATTTTTAGGTGTGCCTCCAACCTAGGCTCGGGCAAGAGAGATTACAAAAAAGGAATATAGGTAGTCCTCGGCGTACAACCGCTCGTTGAAGTTAGAATGGGCCTGAAAGAAATGACTTTTACGACCAGTCCTCACACTTACGACCGTCAGAATTTTTTTTTCCCCACGATGGTCATGTGATCAAAATTCAACTGCTTGGCAAGCCAGCATGTATTTACCACGGTTTCAGAATCCTGGAGTCACCTGATCGCCATTTGCAACCTTCCCAGCCAGTGCCCGACAAGCAATGTCAATGGATTCGCTTAATGACAGTCTAATTCACTTAACAACCGCAGTGCTGTTTCACAAGCCTGGCCAAAAAAAAAGGTTATAAAATTAGGCAGGACTCACTTAACAACTGCCTTGCTTTAGCAATGGACATTCAGCTTTCCTGGCCCGCAAAAAACAAAAGCCGGTGGGGGATTCACTTAACGATCGTGTGATTCACTTAACAACCCTAGGGATTTGCTTAACCAAACTGGCAGAAAAGCTTGCAAAAGTGGCAACTGAGTTAACTGCCTTGCTTAGCAACGCATGTTCTGGCCCCAGTTGTTGTAGGTCGAGGACTTCCTGTATAGCGTACAACAGAACTGGTATCTGTAGTCAAGCAACACAATGCAAAAATCCAAACCAGAATATTGACTTCGATATGCTGAACCAGGTTTCCTCCAGGCTAAGATGACCACACTTCCCAGTACTCCCAGTCAACCCAGGCCGGGGATAATGGGAGAAGATGTTCCCCAGCTGCATGTTGCTACTGGTCCCCCCAATGCTCTGTGGCTCTGCTTCTATTTTTTATTTAAAATTAGCTCAGATCAGGTTTAATTAGGGCAGCCAAGATAGGAATTTTAAATAGTTTCCAATTATTATTATTATCCAATTATTAATATTATCCAATTATTATTATTATTCCAATTACTGCCTGGTATCTCACAGTGTCTGCCTGTGTATCTGTTACAGGGGTCTTCAAACTTGGCCCTTTGATGACTTGTGGACTTCAACTCCCAGAATTCCTCAGCCAACGTGCCTGGCTGAGGAATTCTGGGAGTTGAAGTCCACAGGGCCACGTTTGAAGACCCCTGATCTATTACCTATTTAATTGTCCATCTACCGGTAGACCTCCACTTCTGACTACAATTGAGGCCAAAATGTCTGTTGCTAAGCAAGACAGTAGTTAAATGAGTCTTTTGCCCCATTTTATGATCCTTCGTGCCACAGTTGTTGCGAGAATCACTGCAGTTGTTCACTTAGTGACCCAGTTGCTAAGTGACTCCGGCTTCCCCATGGACTGCCTGTCAGAAGGTCACAGAAGGGGATGACATGACCCCGGGACACTGCAACCGTCCTAAATATGTGTCAGTTGCCACCCAAAATCTGTTCAATTTCTTTGAACTTTCCTGGATTCAGTTTTGAACATAATTTGCGATTCTGGCTAATTTTGTAGCCCGGAAGCCTTTAAGAGTAGCTCCCAAAATTTGCTCCTGCAAGACGGATACTTTTTAACACGGCAGGAAGGTGAGACGATCCCCACAAGCAGGAAATAAAAATATGTAATGCGTTGTTTGTCACCTTGCTGGCCTTAAGATGCGTGGACTTGCAACTCCCCGAATTCCCTATGTTGGCTGGGGCGTTCTGGGAGTTGAAGTCTCTCCAGCTTGGATGACAGACACAGGCTGAGCAAATTCACTTTTTTGCTGGCTTGGCTAAGGATGAAACTGTGACTCTGGCAAGCTGGAAAAACATGGTTCTCTGCCCTGCTACTCGAGATCTGGTTTCTAAGAGCAGGAGACCGGTACCTGGCAGAAGGTAGCAGCCCCACCGGTCAGGTAAACAGGAAGCTATCAAACCGGTTCAGCACAGAAGCTCCTGCCAATTTCATTCCTGGATGCTGGAATGCACTCTGACAAAGGACTTAAACAGCCAGCCATCACAAGGGCTTTTGAAATAGCGAGGAATGGCTGCGAGGTGACAGCTCTTTCTGGGCCAGACACTGCTGCGCGATGTGCGATGAACAATTGCATATTTTGTTCTGGGGGTGTTGTGCGTGTGTGAAATCTGCAAACACACCTGCTAATAACCCATCTTGTGAGTGTGAAGCGGTGTTTCTGAACCTCGGGCATTTTAAGATGGGTGACTTCAACTCCCAGAATTCCCCAGCCAGAATACTTGTAGATGGGCGGACAGATTCCCAGAATTCCTCAGCCAGGATGCTTTAAGATAGGTTTCTCCCCCCCCCCCCCCGCCCAGCTAGATGGGGTGGAGAATTCTGGGAATTGAAATCCACCCATCTTAAAGTGGCCAAGGTTGAGAAATTGTGCTTTGTGTAAAATCTCTAGATGAATCAGTGCTTTATACAGCATATTCAGTGTACAAAGGGCCCAGTTTGAAGACCCCTGCTTGTGGACTTCGACTCCCAGAATTCCTCAGCCAGGCACGCTGGCTGAGGAATTCTGGGAGTCGAAGTCCACAAGTCAACAAAGGGCCCAGTTTGAAGACCCCTGCTTGTGGACTTCAACTCCCAGAATTCCTCAGCCAGGCATGCTGGCTGAGGAATTCTGGGAGTCGAAGTCCACAAGTCAACAAAGGGCCCAGTTTGAAGACCCCTGCTTGTGGACTTCAACTCCCAGAATTCCTCAGCCCTGTCTGAGGAATTCTGGGAGTTGAAGTCCACAAGTCAACAAAGGGCCCAGTTTGAAGACCCCTGCTTGTGGACCTCAACTCCCAGAATTCCTCAGCCCTGTCTGAGGAATTCTGGGAGTTGAAGTCCACAAGTCAACAAAGGGCCCAGTTTGAAGACCCCTGACCTAGATCATTTCAGACAAAACAGCTGTCCAATCTCTTCTAAAAATACCTCCAGTGATTGGAGCACCCGCAACTTCTTGAGGCAACCCATTCCACTGATTCATTGTTATCACCCTCAGGAAATTCCTTCTTAATTCTAGGTTGGATCTCCCTTTGCTAAGCTTCCGTTACTTCTTCTGTTCTGCCCTCGGGTGCTTTGGAGAATAGGTTGACCCCCCCCACCCCCCCACCCCCACTTCTTTGTGGCAGCCCCTCAAATATTGGAACGCTGCTATCCTCTCTCCCCTCGTCCTTCTCTTCGTTAGACTAGCCATTCCCATTTCCCCCAGCAACCGTTCCTTGTATGTTTTATCCTCCAGTCCCCTGATCCTCTTTGTTGCTCTTCTCTGCACTCTTTCCAGAGTCTTCAATATCTTTTTTTTTTACATCGTGGTGACCAAAACTGGATGCAGGATTCCAAGGCGTTGTAAAGTGGTATTAACACTCCACCTGATCCCAATTCTGTCCCTCTGTTGATGCAGCCTAGGACTGCGTTGGCTTTTTGGGCAGCTGCTGGCTCCTGTTTAAAGGATGGTCCACTAGGACTCCGAGATCCCTCTCACAGTTGCTACTGTTGAGCCAGGTACCACCTGGCCCAGGGGTAGGCAACCTCGGCTCTTTTATGACTCACGGACTTCAACTCCCAGAATTCCTGAGCCAGCTTGGCTGGCTCAGGAATTCTGGGAGTTGAAGTCCGTGAGTCATAAAAGAGCCGAGGTTGCCTACCCCTGACCTAGCCCATCCCTGTGCATTTGGTTTTTCTTTCCTTGCCATCCTGCTCATTCTGTTCCCTTCACATCTGTAGGGTCAGCTGCTCTAACAGAAAAGATACCAGCTGGGGGGGGGGGGTGAAATGAGAAAAGAAATGAAAAAAAAGGCTGATTTTGCAAAGCAGTCTAGCAGGATCAGCGGGACAAGGTTTGGTGAGTCCACAGTTTTGTAAAGAAGAAGAGATTGCTTTATGAAACCCGGATTTGCCAATCGGTCTGTGCCGATCCCACGGCAATTTATTAAATTTATAGAATTATAATTTATATGTCAAACTGACAATGCATTTTCAAGTTTGCCTGGGCTTCTTCTTCCTTGCAGTACTAAACTTAGACAACAATGGATCGCGTTAATATCATGGATTCTGCATTGCACATTTTGCCAACACAATCTCAGTTGTTCTTCCTCGGGTGGGCTGGGGGGTGGAGCGGGGCAGAAAGTGGTTGGAGGGCGAAGTCTGGGCTAGATAACCCACATTAAAGTGGTCTTGTTGCCCCACTGCAGGAGACCGATGTTAGTCTGTGGCTTGTCTGTGGTTTGCACCTTTCTGACAACTAATTAAATTGGGAAAAGATGCTACTTGATTGCTGATGTTTCTCTGTAAATTTAAGAACATCAAAGTTATTCTCCCTGTTGAGCATCAACACTGTGTGTTGTGGGTATATATATCCTCCACTCTCTCTCCCCCCCTCTCTCCACCTCCCTCTCTCTCTCTGTGTGTGTGTGTAAAATAAATACAAAGTCCTCTCTTTATATATATGTGTGTGTGTGTGTGTGTGCGTGTGTATAAATACAAGTATATACAAGTATAATTACAAGTAGTCCCATCTCTCTCTCTCTCTCTCTCTCTCTCTCTCTCTCTCTCTAATGTTTGTGTGTGTGTCTGTGTGTATAAATACAAGTATATACAAGTATAATTACAAGTAGTCCCATCTCTATCTCTATCTCTATCTCTATCTCTCTATCTCTATCTCTATCTCTATCTCTATCTCTATTTATCTATACCTATATATCTATAGGGACGCGGTGGCTCAGCGGGTTAGGACGCTGAGCTTGTCGATCAGAAGGTCGGCAGTTTGGCGGGTCGAATCCCGAGTGCCGCGTAACAGAGTGAGCGCCTGTTACTCGTCCCAGCTTCTGCCAACCTAGCAGTTCAAAAGCACGTAAAAATGCAAGTAGAAAAATAGGGACCACTACGGTGGGAAGGTAACAGCGTTCCGTGTGCCTTTGGAGTCCAGTCATGCCGGCCACATGACCACGGAGACGTCCTCGGACAAGCGCTGGCTCTTCGGCTTTGAAACGGAGATGAGCACCGGCCCCTAGAGTCGGAAACGACTAGCACGCATGTGCGGGGGAACCTTTACCTTTACCTTTTTATATATCTATATCTCTATATCTATCTATCTATCTATCTATCGTATGTGTGTCCTCTATATATATGTTTTTCACACAACTATTGCAGCCTCTCTAGGGTTGTGTTATCTGGGCACTTGGCAGCTGGCATGTAATTAACGGTCTAACAAAATTGGAAGGGACCTTGGAGGCTTTCTAGTCCAACCCCCTGCTCATACAGAAAACCCGATGCCGTTTTGTACAAGTTGGTTGTTCCACCTCAAGCAAAAGTCACTGGGGGAAGCCAGATTCGCTTAATGACTCGGTGATTCACTTAACAAGTGCAGTGATTCGCTTTGTAACTCTGGACAACACTCCCTTTAACGACTGCCTTGCTTAGCAATGGAAATGTTGGGCTCTCTTGCAGCCGTAAGTCAAGGACCACCTGTTATAATAATTTAAAAAAATCAACGTATTTCAGCCCAAGTGCAGAAACGAAGCACTTTAGGCACCTCCCTAAGGAGCTGGTACTGCAAAGGTTCAAAGTTTTAGAATGCTAGCCGGACGGATTAAAACCTCAGGATTGAAGTGGTTTTATTGTACAAGAAGTGGTTAACCAATTAAAGAAAACCATTCCGCTGGATTAGGCATCAATTATTCAGACTCACACTTGAGTGAAAACAAGCACACAGCGTGCCGCCTTTGCTTATTTTCTGCTCAAACGGGTCTGATTAAAAACAAAATCCCGCAATCAGATCTGACTCGCATTCGTTTTCCTTCTAATCTGATTGTTTGAGACATTTCTTCTTGTTTCTTCCAATAAACTAAGCAACTTGGTGTCTCTCCATAACTTTCTCCGGTCAGATCTAGCCAGCTGTTTCGGATTGGAGTAGTGAGGAAAGCAGCAGGCCAGGAATATCAGGAGACGGTGAGTTCTAGTTCTGCCTTGCGCATGAAAGCCGGCTGGGTGACTTGGGGTCAGTCATCAGGAGACAATGAGTTGTACTCTTTCCTTGGCCTGAAAGCCAGCTGAGTGACTTCAGGTCAATCGCCAGGAGATGGTGAATTCTAGTTCCGCGCCTTAGCCATGAAAGCCAGCTGGGTGAGTTGCCAGGAGATGGTGAATTCTAGTTCCGCGCCTTAGCCATGAAAGCCAGCTGGGTGAGTTGCCAGGAGATGGTGAATTCTAGTTCCGCGCCTTAGCCATGAAAGCCAGCTGGGTGAGTTGCCAGGAGATGGTGAATTCTAGTTCCGCGCCTTAGCCATGAAAGCCAGCTGGGTGAGTTGCCAGGAGATGGTGAATTCTAGTTCCGCGCCTTAGCCATGAAAGCCAGCTGGGTGAGTTGCCAGGAGATGGTGAATTCTAGTTCCGCGCCTTAGCCATGAAAGCCAGCTGGGTGAGTTGCCAGGAGATGGTGAATTCTAGTTCCGCGCCTTAGCCATGAAAGCCAGCTGGGTGAGTTGCCAGGAGATGGTGAATTCTAGTTCCGCACCTTAGCCACGAAAGCTGTCTGGATAACTTTGGGCCAATCTCTCTCTCTCAGTCCAACCTACAGTACCTCATAGGGTTGTTGTGGGGAAAATAGGAGGAGGAAAAAATATAAGGTATGTTTGCCACCTTGACTTAATTTATAAAAATAATAAAAGTGGGGTAAAGGTAAAAGATTTTTCCGGTCTCCTGTTCTCCTGTTTAAAAAAAAAAAAAGACTTGCCGGGTGAAGCAAAGAAGGAAGCTGGAATACAGCGTGTTGGGAAAAGCCTTGACTTTCCCTAGCAGGCAGTGGAGGATGGTTACTATCAGTTTCCTTTCCACTGGCCGCCAGTCAGCAGAACCAGAGCGTGGCCACGTGGCTATCCATTTGTACCTGCCTCCTCCTCCTCCTCCTCCTCCTCCTCCTCCTCCTCCTCCTCCTCCTCCTCCTCTCCACAATCTCCCCTCCCTTCTACCACTGATGTTGTTACCTAACTGGGTCAGAAACATGTGCAAGAGAACAACCCAGCTCAGAGAGCACCCAGGATGCCACAGTTGTCTGCCTCCTCCTCCTCCTCCTCCTCCTCCTCCTCCTCCTCCTCCTCTCCCCTCCCCCTCCTCACGCTCCAGGTGAGAGAGACATCTGCCCCCACACGAGGACGGTCCAAACGAGCCAATGGCAGAACGTCTCCTGCTGAAGGCATCCAATTTGTGACAAGAGAATAATGTAATTGCACGGTGCGGTGGAAGCGCCAGTCGCCCTGGAGGAGGTTCAGCACGTGGACCGGCTCCGCTTCTCCAGTCCGGGAGGAAGCCATCATCACAAGGAGATCCTGGTTACGACACGGTCAAGAGACGCCTCCTCCAGGAATTTGAACATTAGGGCTGCCTAACACCGGAGTCAGGTAGCCAAGAATTCGGCTTCACGCCTGTTTTTTGATTCACTTGCTACACCGGGCAGGGGCCAGTTTTAATACCAGCCTAGAGATTACAGGTGATTTCCCCACACACACACACACCGTCCGCCACAAATCAGCCCCAAATTTCTGTGGCTAAGCAAGACGGTCGTTAAGTGAGTTTTGGCCCACGTTACGACCTTCCTCGCCACACTTGTTAAGTGAGTCGCTGCAGTTAGGAACCCGGTTATTAAGTGTACCTGCCTTCCCCCATTGACTTTCGAGTCGTATTTATGATATCAAGAGATGGCGGCCGTCATAAATGCGAGCCGGTCGCCAGATATTGAATTGCGATCACGTGACCAGGCGGGATGCTTGCAACGGTCGGTGGGTGCGAAAAACAGTCATATAAGTCCCTTTTTTCAGCGCCGCTGCAATATAAAACCGCAATCAGCCAACATGGTCAACAGCAGCTTGACCGGCTAAATTTGTGACAATCGTCCTAACTGCTTTGCCTTTCGGTGGTCTTTTTTCAAGGTTAGGGTTTGTGGTGCTTCCAAGAAACTCGCCAGCCTGCAGTTACCCATTTATAATGATGATTATTTTTTTGCATCCCTTCTCTAGGCAGGCCTGGGAAGCTTTCTGCTTTAAGGATCACGTGGGAGGCCGTTAATTCGCACCTTGTCCAGTGTCTACGTCAAGAAGGGAAAAAAAGAAAAGTAGCGCGCTGAGAAAGTTGGGAAGCAACACACAGGATTCTAGTAGACGTCTTAGGAAGTTTTCCTTTGCTCAAGTGACTTCATTTCCTTCCTCCCTCCTTTCCTTCCTTTCTTCCTCCCTCCCTTCCCTCTTTCCTTCCTTCCTCCCTTTCTTTCCTTCCTTCCTCCCTTCCTCCTCCCTTCCTTTTCCTTCCTTCCTCCTTTCTTTCCTTCCTCCCCTTCCTTCCTCCCTCCCTTCCTTTTTCTTCCTTCCTCACTTTCTTCCCTCCCTTCCTTCCCTTCCTTCCTTCCTCCCTTCCCTCTTCCTTCCTCCCTTTCCTTCCTCCCTCCCTTCCTTCCCTTCCTTCCTTCCTCCCTTCCCTCTTCCTTCCTCCCTTTCCTTCCTCCCTCCCTCCTCCCTTTCTTCCTTC
This sequence comes from Vipera berus, assembly GCF_964194415.1. NCBI lineage: Eukaryota > Metazoa > Chordata > Lepidosauria > Squamata > Viperidae > Vipera > Vipera berus. Next base: position 74,168,052 of record NC_138210.1, on the reverse strand, counting down.
CTCCCTCCCTTCCCTCTTTCCTCCCTCCCTCCTTTCCTTCCTCCCTCCCTCCTCCCTTTCTTCTTTCCTCCCTCCCTTCCCTCTTTCCTCCCTCCCTCCCTGTTCTGTCTGATTCTCAGAGACTGCCTGGACAAAACTAGTCCTTCCAGTTTTCTTGGCAAGGGTTTTCCAGAAGTGGCTGGCCATTGGCTCCTTCCTTGGGTTGAGAAAATATGGCCGGCCGGCTGAGGGTCACCCGGCCGACTTTCACGCCTAAGGCAAGACTAGAACTTCTCAGTCTCCGGGTGATTGGCCCAAAGTCCGCCTGCCAGTTTCTGTGCCTCGGGTGAGACTAGAACTCTCCGTCTCCGGGTGATCAGCCCAGAGTCTCTGGGAGGCTTTCACGCCCAAGACAGGACTAGAACTCGCCGCCTCTCCGTTTCTAGCCTGACACCTTCAACGCTGCACCCAACTGGCTCTCTAACAATCGTATTTATCCCAAGAACTGGACAACAGCCCCAGGCTAAATCAACCTCCCCCAACTCTTCAGGAGGGACGCGAGGACGAGGAGTGACGCAGGCCAGCCGCACCTGGTTTGTCGTCATCTGCTGTTTATTTCAACAGTTCAGTTATTCCCACCCACCCAAACAGTCAAGAAGAAAACCACAAAACCCCAGAAGTAGCTAGATGGGCCCATTCTATTGATATCAAGCGTGTCTTCCCCCAAAGCGGTCTCTGCGGATGGCAGAGCAGCGCCACCATCCCTAACTCTGCCCTGGACTACGGTGCCCATCACTCCCAGACAGGTAGAGTTGGCCAGGTTGCAGAAGCAGCTGGGGCAAGGGGGGGGTAAGAACCGGAAGGAGAGAAGGCTGTTTGCATTGAGGGAAGAGGGGGAGGAGGAGGAGTGGCTGACGTCTTCTCTTTCATTCCATTTTTGTGCTTTTCGCCCACTGCAAGCTTGCTTATTTCCACTTTTTTTTAAACCCCCCAAAGTGCTCTTTTTTCAAGAGGCAACCGGGCTTTGTTTTTCCTTGAAGAGGTTTTCCCTTCTCATCCCAGAAGCTTCTTCCGCTCTGGCAGGAGGTGAGGGAGGATTTATATTCCTTTGCAGTCATCTGGTCGTTGGTAATCTCCCCCGAGAGCTCTCGAGGCCCTTTGGAGATTTATTGGTGCCTATATTTATTGGTGTGTGTGTGTGTGTGTGTGTGTGTGTGTGTGTGTGTGTGTGTGTGTGTATGAAACAGAGATGAGCACCGGCCCCTAGAGTCAGAAACGACTAGCACGCATGTGCGGGGGAACCTTTACCTTTACATACACACACACACACATATATATACACCGTCCTCCAGTCAGAACGGAAGAAGCTTCCTGGATGAGAGGCGAAAGGTCTTCAAGGAAAAACCAAGAAAGTCCCGTTGCCTTTGGAAAAAAAAGTCCAGTTGCCTTTTTGAATTTCCACAGACAACAAGAGCCTTGGTGGAGCAGTGGGCTGACGCCTCCTTAAGTAACACCAGCTGCCTGCCATTAGTGCAGGTTCGAGTCCCACCAGGCTCAAGGTTGACTCAGCCTTCCATCTTTCCGAGGTAGGTAAAATGAGGACCCAGATTGTTGGGGGCAATTAAGCTGACTTTGTAATAATGCCGCTTGGGGTGTGTGTGAAAGCCCTAATAAGCAGGCATATACATAGAATGAAGGCTACTGCTAAGCTTGTAAGCCGCCCTGAGTCTTCGGAGAAGGGCGGGATATAAATGGAATTAAAAACAACAACAACTGGGAGAGAGTGTCACCCCCCCATCCACCCCTCTTCCCCTCACCCCGAGCTGAATAAACCTCTGCTGAACAGCAACCTCGATGCCCAAAATCGGAATAGAGTTGGAAGGCAGCTCAGATGTCAAGAGGCCATTCGGTTTTTAATCAGGCCCCGGTTGTTTGACTCTGGTGAATTATTTTCCCCTGAAAACGGAAGACCTCCTGTTTTCTTCCTTTGAAATCTCCCCTCTCCTCGGCCACGCCCTAAATAAATCAACAAATCCCCTCTCCTCAAACAGCGACGACAACAACAACAACAGAGTTGGAAGGGACCTCGGAGGTCTTCTAGTCCAACCCCCCCTGCTCAGGCCGCTTCAGACCAATGGCGGTCCCGTCTCCTCTTAAAAACTCTAAAGTGCATTTGTCCTGAGCTTTCAGCAGATGCAAATCTGGATCAGATGCTTTTAAAAATTTAATTATTATTTTTTCTTTAAAAAAAACACACTTTCCCTTTCCCCCACCAAAAAAAAAAAAAGCCACGTGGCAGCCCAGCACATTTTTCACATTTAAGGGTCTCTTTTTTTTTCCATGTTTTACAGGTAGAAATGCTACTGGAACCATTTTCGGTCATAATAGCTCTACTACGCCGAGCTACTTCCTGAACCGGCTGGATCTCTTCCTAGCTGTCAAAAAGGGGAATGTTCCCCAAAATATTCCCCCAAAAGGGGGAGCAGCCTGGCTAAGGGGGGGCCAGCCACCCGAAGGGGGAGGGCGAGACAGAGGACCAGATGTGGCTTGCGAAGCAGGTAGGATGGGTCTCACCTGGAAAAGGGCTGGATTGGCATGCAGGTTAGACTGGAGATTTAGAAGGGAATAGAGCTGGGAAGGGGCCTGGGAGGTCTTCTAGTCCAGCCCCCTGCTCAGGCAGGAGACCCTATAGACCAGGGGGTCTTCAAACTTCCCTCTTTCCTCCCTCCCACTCTTTCTCTCTTTTTTTTCTTCCTTTTTCTTTCCTTCCCTCCCTCCCTCCCCTTCCTCCCTTTCCTTTCTTCTTCCTCCTTCCCTTTTCCCTCCCACTTTTTTCTTTTTCTTTCTTCCTCTTTCCTTCCCTCCCTTCCCTTCCTCCCTCTTTCCTTTCTTCCCTCCCTCTTTCCTCCATCCCTTTCTTCTTTCTCCCTCCTTTCCTTTTTCCTCCCACTTTTTTCTTCCTTTCTTTCCTTCCCTCCCTCTTTCCTCCATCCCTTCCTCCCTTCCTTTCCTTTCTTCCCTCCCTCTTTCCTCCATCCCTTTCTTCTTCCTCCCTCCTTCCCTTTTTCCTCCCACTTTTTTTTCTTTCCTTCCCTCCCTCCCTCCCTTCCACTTCCTTTCCTTTCTTCCCTCCCTCTTTCCTCCCTCCCATTTTCCCCTCTTCCTTCCTTTCTTTCCCTCCCTCTTTCCTCCATCCCTTCCTTCCTTCCTTCCTTCCTCCCTCCCTCCCGTTTTCTTCCCTTTCTCTGAGAGGGAAGGAATTCTGGGAGTTGAAGTCCACGAAGTCATCAAAGGGCCAGGATTGAAGACCCCCCCCTCCCCCGGAGGACTAGTCAAATGCAGGAATCCAGGAGAGTTAACCCAGCGGCACCTTTTTGCCAGTTCAAAAGGGCACCTCTTGAGATCATGGCAATTTCCGAGGTGAAAACTGGGATTAAGCTGACTTTGTAATAATGCCGCTTGGGGTGTGTGTGAAAGCCCTAATAAGCAGGCATATACATAGAATGAAGGCTACTGCTAAGCTTGTAAGCCGCCCTGAGTCTTCGGAGAAGGGCGGGATATAAATGGAATTAAAATAAAAAAAAAATTTGTCAGCCCGCACACACAGGTGACGGGGCGGTGTTTTTGGGGAGAAAGCCCGCCGTCTCCGTTCTGACCGGCAGATGCCCACCCCATCGCTGCCCTCCGCAGAGACCAGTGGTGCTACTCTAGAGTAAACTACACAGCCAGCGCAAAGGCATTGGATTCAAAGCAATGGAGAAGTGCAAAAAGGTGGTGGGGGTGGTGGGGACGGCGGGGGTCCCGGAGCGAAGCGTTGGGGTAGGGTTGGGGAACGCAGTAGCTGTCTTTCCTCTTACTGCCCCACTTGACCCTTGACCCTGAGGGGCACTTTTGTTATTGCTTTTAAAAGGAGATGGCTCGTTCCTTAAAAATTAGGTTGGAGACGGGTGAAAAAGGGGTAGGAAGGAAAGGAGAATATTTGTAGCTCAGGGTTGAAATGACGGGGGGGGGGGTTGTCTTTGGTGCCCTCTGCGCTGGCTTGTTTTCTTGCAGACGTTTCATGGCCAAACTAGGTAACATCATCAGTGGTAGACGGGAGAAAGGTTTGCAGGGTGGAGGAAGAAGAGGAGGAGGAGGAGGAAGAGGACAGGGAGGAGGAGGAGGAAGAGGAGGAGGAGGAGGGGGAGGGGGAGGAGGAGGAGGAGGGGGAGGAGGAGGAGGAGAATGGGGTCCTTGTTGCTCTCTGAGCTTGGCAGTTTCCTTGCAGACGTTTCATGGCCAAACTAGGTAACATCATCAGTGGTGGAAGGGAGAAAGGTTTGCAGGGTGGAGGAAGAAGAGGAGGAGGAGGAGGAGGAAGAGGAGGAGGAGCAGGAGGAGAATGGGGTCCTTGTTGCTCTCTGAGCTTGGCAGTTTCCTTGCAGACATTTCATGGCCAAACTAGGTAACATCATCAGTGCCAGTCCCGATACACTGATGATGTTGCCTAGTTTGGGTAATGAAGCGTCTGCAAGACAACCAACAAGCTCAGAGAGCACGAAGAACAGAAAACAGGGAGGGAGGAAAGAAGGAAAGAGGAAGGGATGGAAAGAAAGAAAAAGAAAGGAAGATAAAAAAAAGAGAGAGAAAGAGTGGGAGGGAGGAAAAAGGGAAGGATGGAGGAAGGAAGGAGGGGAGGAAGAAAGGAAAGAAAAAGAAAGGGAGGAAGGGAAGGAAGGAAGGGAGGGAGGAAAGAGGGAGGGAAAGAAAGAAAAAGGAAGGAAAAAAAGAGAAAGAAAGAGAGAGAGAGAGAGAACGAGAGAGAACGTTTCGTTCCCTATGTGTGCTATTTTCCCACTTGGCTCCTGATTTAGGCCGATTGTGCTTCCTTGAGCTGAAATTCCTGAACCCGGCCGCCGTTCGGACATGCGTTGAGCCTACCACCTCCAGAAAGGAAACACGGATTGGGGGAAACGGCTCGCCACGTGCCACGGCCTCCAAGGGAAAAAGAATCCAGGGAGAAACGGGGTGCGGGGCAGGACCCCCCCCCCACAAGGGACAGAGGCTTACGGTTAAATCGAGGTTATCTTACACCCAGACAAACTTGAGGTACTCTTAGACTGAGATTGTGCTTATTTCTGCACCCAACTTCCAACAGCTGCCTGTCCCACTGGAGAGAGCCAGTCGTGGCCTCCCCCCCCCACCCCCCCACGCCACCACCATCCGGAAATGGGGTCCAGCAGCCCAGCCGGCTCAAGGCAGCGGGCCGACCCTGCCAAGCGCGATTGCTCATGCCGTAGATTTTGAACTCGAGACTCCTCAAGCAGCTGCCACGGGGCAGGACGAGACCTTCCACGTCTCTGGCCTTGGAAGAATACGGATATTTGGTTCATGCGCAAAAAGCGGGCTCCTCTTGCCCCCCCCGCCCTCGAGAAGGCAGCAGCTGGTGGGAGGCGGGCGGGGGGAAACGGGGGTCTTCGGAGGAGCAGGAGGTGGGAGGCAGTCTCTGGTGGGGCCAGGCCAGCCCTAAGCCCGGGACTCCTTCTTGGCGTTGGGCTTGTTGCCCAGAACCGCGTCTATTTCCTGGACGACTTGAGGGGTCAGCTGGCTTAGGACCTGTAGGGGGAGAAAGGGGAGGGGGCAGCGCGAAGAGGGAGGGGGTTAAAAAAAAAATAAAACTTTGCCGCAGGCCCCCCCCCAACGCCACATCTGTATTGTTACAGCTGCCTTCTCGGTTGATTTGAGGCAGGGTCTCCTAAAACGATCACAAAATGGCCAGGTGGGCCGAGCGGGCTCAAAAGAGCATCTTTTGGGGAAGGGCATCCTCCCAGAAGCCCCTGGGTTGCAGCCCCCCCCGGCCTTAAAACTTGATTTTCTCTAAGGGGTGTTTGCGGGGGGGTCCAGGGACGGCTGGAGGCTTGAGTGCTTTCAGCCTATTTGCCTGCCTTCGTGCCAATCACCTTGCGTGGTGGGAAAAACTTCGGGTGGATCTAGAAGAGGGGTCTGAGGAATTCTGGGAGCTGAAGTCTTCAAGCTCAGCCCTTTGGTGACTTGTGGCCTTCAACTCCCAGAATTCCTCAGCCGGCATTCCCGGCTGAGGAATTCTGGGATTTGAAGGCCACAAGGCACCAAAGGGTCACAGTTCCCTCACGCTGGCTGAGGAATTCTGGGAGTTGAAGGCCACAAGTCATCAAAGGGTCACAGTTCCCTCACACTGGCTGAGGAATTCTGGGAGTTGAAGTCCACAAGTCATCAAAGGGTCACAGTTTTCTCATGCTGGCTGAGGAATTCTGGGAGTTGAAGTCCACAAGTCACAAAAGGGTCACAGTTTTCTCACGCTGGCTGAGGAATTCTGGGAGTTGAAGTCCACAAGTCATAAAAGGGACATAGTTCCCTCACGCTGGCTGAGGAATTCTGGGAGTTGAAGTCCACGAGTCATGAAGGGAGCCATAGTTCCCTCACGCTGGCTGAGGAATTCTGGGAGTTGAAGTCCACAAGTCACAAAAGGGTCATAGTTCCCTCACGCTGGCTGAGGAATTCTGGGAGTTGAAGTCCACAAGTCACAAAAGGGTCACAGTTCCCTCACGCTGGCTGAGGAATTCTGGGAGTTGAAGTCCACAAGTCATCAAAGGGTCACAGTTCCCTCACGCTGGCTGAGGAATTCTGGGAGTTGAAGTCCACAAGTCATCAAAGGGTCACAGTTCCCTCACGCTGGCTGAGGAATTCTGGGAGTTGAAGTCCACAAGTCATCAAAGGGTCACAGTTCCCTCACGCTGGCTGAGGAATTCTGGGAGTTGAAGGCCACGAGTCATGAAGGGAGCCATAGTTCCCTCACGCTGGCTGAGGAATTCTGGGAGTTGAAGGCCACCAGCCACCAAAGGGCCAAGCTGGAAGACCCCTGATCTAGAACATGGAGAGCAAGGGGAGGGACTTCCCCCACCAGCAGCCCCCTACCTTTACGGAGTGAAACGCAGCCCCCCTCCCCCGCCGATCCCCAGATCTCTGGCCCCCTCCTCCTCCTCCTCCTCCTCACCTGAATGGATCCCAGGTTCTCAATCAGCTGCTCGGCGCTGGAGACCCCCAGGAGCACGGAACTGACCCCTTCCGAGCGGAGACACCAGGCTTTGGGGAAAGAGGAATCCCCGAAATAGGTCAGAAAGGAACAAGCTTAGCGTCTCCTCCCCAGCCTTCTAAAATTAGTGTTTGCGTGTGGGTGTGGGTGTGATCATTCCCTCTCGGTGCATTCAGAGACACCGTTCCGCAGGGCCCTCCTGGCTGTGAATCTGCTCCAGAGGCTGAGCTGATTTCTCAGCCCAAAAGGGTCCCAGCTAAAGCATCAGAAACCAAAAAAAAAAAAAATTGTGATGTAACCACATCTGTTCACCCCTTCCTTTGTCCGATCTGTTCTTTGGAATCACTCGTCTCGCCTCTTTTCCAGCTTCCCCGGTCTCAACGAGAGCTGTGGCTTTTCCTGGTGGTCTCTTGTTCAAATGCCCAAGTCTTGCTTTAACCGACTAACAAGAGTTGGAAGGGACCTTGGAGGTCCTCTAGTCCACTCCCACCACCCCCGGTCAAGCGGGAGACCTTATACCATTTCAGATAAACGGTTCTCCAGCCTCTTCTTAAAAAAACTCCGGGGATGGGGCACCCACGACTTCTGGTGGCAAGTCGTTCCACCGGTCAATTGTTCCTCCCTGTCAGGAAATTTCTCCTTAGCTTTTCAACAGCAGCCAAAATCCTTAAGGGACTCCTCGGAACGGACATGGGACTCTCTAAGGCCCCTTCAAACTATGTTATTCTATTCTATTTTATTCTCTATTCTCTTATTTTCTATTTCATTCTGTTCTAGTCTAAAGGTAAAGGTTCCCCCGCACATGCGTGCTAGTCGTTTCCGACTCTAGGGGCCGGTGCTCATCTCCATTTCAAAGCCGAAGAGCCGGCGCTTGTCCGAGGACGTCTCCGTGGTCATGTGGCCGGCATGACTGGACGCTAAAGGCTCACGGAACGCTGTTACCTTCCCACCGTAGTGGTCCCTATTTTTCTACTTGCATTTTTACGTGCTTTCGAACTGCTAGGTTGGCAGAAGCTGGGACGAGTAACAGGCGCTCACTCTGCTACGCGGCACTCGGGATTCGACCCGCCAAACTGCCGACCTTCTGATCGACAAGCTCAGCGTCCTAACCCACTGAGCCACCACGTCCCTTTAGTCTAGTCCATGGGTAGGCAACCTCGGATCTTTTATGACTCGTGGACTTCAACTCCCAGAATTCCTGAGCCAGCTTGGCTGGCTCAGGAATTCTGGGAGTTGAAGTCCACGAGTCATAAAAGAGCCGAGGTTGCCTACCCCTGGTCTAGTCTATTCTTTATTCCTATATTCCATTCCATTCAATTTTCCTATGTTCTATTCTATTCTATTCTTTATTTGTATGTTCTGTTCTGTTCTGTTCATCTCGAAGCGGCTGAAACTGTGCCTGATTTCCCCAACTGCCTGCCTTGGGGCCTTGTTAGAAAAAGGCACGCACACAGAGACACCTACACCCATCCTCCAGCGTCCTCACCAATGGCCAGCTGCGCCACCGTGCACCCCAGGCGCTCAGCGATGGGCCGGAGGGCTTTCACCTTGCTTTGCTGCTTCTTCCCATCTTCGCTCTGCATCTTCTCCTTCAGCCAGTGGTAGCCCTGAAAGAGGAGGAGGAGGAGGAGGAGGAGAAGGAGAAGGCCAGACCGTCACGAAGGGTCCCCATGGACCGGCAAGCCGTGAGCCTCAGCCCAGCCAACGGTGCGTCTGTTTGGAGCACAACGTTCCCACCGTCCCTTTTGGAGATTAAAAGGATCTCCGGTGTGGATGAGTTAATTCTGAGACTTGGGGGAGATGGGACCAAGCCTCGGCTGAAGTCAGAATCTGGGGCAGGGGGAAGGAGAGCTTAAGAGGCGGTTACGCCTCAGTGCTGGATCCAAATGTCATTTTTATTTTTTATTTTTTGGCTTGGTATAATGCCAGAAAAACGTGACAAGCAAAGTACACGCTCGATTTTACATGCGGCAACAGCGGCAAGAATCACGTTTGCGCAATCCCGGAAGAACGAAGAAACACACCCCACCCCCAGAAGAAGAAGAAATATTTTTTTAAAAAAAAACACCAGTCTGTGCAGAAACGGACAGACTTCCTTTAAGGTTGAAAGAAAAAGAGAATAATAATAAGTTGGAAGGGACCTTGGAGGTCATCTAGTCCAACCCCCTGCTAAGGCAGGAAACCCTATACCATTTCAGACAAATGGCTGTCCAGTCTCTTCAGAACATTTTCAAATTTGGGACCTCTTTTATCAATGGCTAGAAGAAAGATTGAGGGGTTCGGAATTTAATTTGTGTTAGTGAACAAGACACTCAATACATTTTTGTTGAATGGTTGCTATTGAATTCTGTTTTTTAAAAAAATAAGACATTATAAAAAAATATATGTGTGTCATGACGCGAAGCTCACGGCAAGGACGAAGCATCGAGGGCTCAGCCTGAGGATACAACTCCTTGGGTTTTGCGGACAAAAACTCGAAAGGACGTTTAGAACCCAGAACAAGATAAAAATTTGCAGACAGCAGATCAACATTTCTAAGAATTTCGCCCAGACAACGCCACCTTCTCCAACGTGGTGCCTTCCTCCACGCATGAAGGACGAATCCCGAAAGTTTGAAGGCCCCAAGTCGAGGACAGTTACTTGAAGGCATCTCCCTTACTTTGGCCGTTTTAAGTAAGGGGGGAATTTGCCGGAGAAAACAATTCTGTTGGGAAGCCTTAGCGGTAAAACAGGAAACCTGGCCGGCAAAAAAACACCGTTGCCAAGGTTGAAGAGCCCTGATATAGACAGCGATAGTTGATAAAAATTGAGTGCAAATGGAAATATAGGTATTGTTTCCACAGCAAGGAAGATAAAGCAGAAATGCTTAAATGGGTCTGTCTGACTCAAAGAGGAGAATATATTTAATTATTTTATTTGTTTGGACGCCGCTTCTGGATTTTGTGCTCGGGAAGGAAAAAAACAAAACAAAACTTGGATTTTGGTTTTGCCAATGAGAAAGATTTGTTCTTATAGAAATGGCTAGTTCTGTGCTAACGCAGGGGTCCCCAACCTATGGGCCGCAGCCCGCTACTGGGCCATGGCCTAAATATGCGCGCACTCACCCCGACTCACGCTAGCGCCCGCGGACTCGCTTGCACATACGCCCCGGGGCTAGCGGCGGTGGCTAGTGCCTGTGCAAATGGGGTCGCTAGCACACGTGGGGGTTGCGTGGCCCGTTTGCGCCTGCACGCAGATGGTAGTGGCGGCAGCTAGCGCCTGCGCAGACACCATTCGCGCGCGTGCACAGGTAACTTTCCCAGCTGCTTCCTTTCCCTCCGGGCCGTGAGCACAAAAAGCTTGGGGACCTCTGTAAAAAGGTAAAGGTTCCCCTGCACATGTGTGCTAGTCGTTTCCGACTCTAGGGGCCGGTGCTCATCTCCGTTTCAAAGCCGAAGAGCCAGCGCTTGTCCGAGGACGTCTCCGTGGTCATGTCGCCGGCATGACTAGACGCCAAAGGCGCACGGAACGCTGTTACCTTCCCACCGGAGCGGTCCCTATTTTTCTACTTGCATCTTTACGTGCTTTTGAACTGCTAGGTTGGCAGAAGCTGGGACGAGTAACAGGCGCTCACTCTGCTACGCGGCACTCGGGATTCGACCCGCCAAACCGCCGACCTTCTGATCGACAAGCTCAGCGTCCCAACCCACTGAGCCACCGCGTCCCTCTGTACTAGCGTGTAAAAGTGAGAAGCTGAAGCCGTATTGTGCTTATCTTGTACTGTGCTTCAAAAGAGTTGGAAAAGCCAACGCGTTTTTTTTTCTCCCCCCTTGTCCCTTGTTATTTTCTTTCCCCCCTCCCCCTCCCTTTTTTCCTTCCCCCAATTTCCTACGTTTTGTTTTCCTTGGTATTTGATACTTCGATAAAACGATAGAGGATGATGTGGAGAAATCTCCATACCTACAGAAGGAAGGCAGCCTTTGGTCCCACAAATTCCCAGCAAGGAGTTCCTGGGCCTGGAAGCCCACCAAGCTGGGGAGGACTCGAAAAGCCCACCTGGAAGTGAGTGAGTGTGTTACCTTTCGGCCGTCAAGAACGGTTGGGATCCTACCTTCATGGACGCCCGACAGTTTTCCGGCACTCGCTCCTCGTATTTTCCCGTGATGAGGCCACAGGCCAGTGGAGACCAGGTGATGGCTCCTACTCCTGAAGAAGGTAAATGGGGCAGTTGGGGTCAGGAGGGACTACAGGCCTTCCTCTTCCTCCCACTGAATCTTCAGGTATCACAGGCTTCACCTGGCAGGCTTATTGGGACCTCCTTCAAGCACCAGCCAGCGGAGCGATTAGCCCATTAACCTTGGGCTAATAAGCCACTTTCAATTCTGCAATGTGCAATGCTTTGGAATCGTGGTTTGTTTCCTAGGGAGGGCACCCCGATTGCAAAAAAAAAACAAAAAAAACCCCCAACCCAAAGACACAACCGAGGTCTTCTTTGGTGTTCGTCAAGGTCAACGTCTTCCCAACTCTTGACAATTTGAAGACGGGCGGGCTTCAAATCCCAGAATATCCTGGGAGTTGAAGCCCACCCGGTCTTCAAGTTGCCAAGGTCATGGACCCATTCATCTGGGTCAAAGCAGGGTTGCAATGAACAGACGGGGAGGAGGAGGAGGAGGAGGAGGAAGAGCCTTATCATGCAGGAGGGGAAAATAAGGGGGGAGGACCCCTCCCCTCCCCCTCCCCCAACCCCCCCCCCCCCCCGTTCCTCCTTACCGATCTTGTGATACAACTCTGGAAGCTGCGTCTCCACTTTTTCCCTCTGGAACATATGATATTCCGCTTGTTCGCACACGGGAGGGATGAGGTTGAACTGCCGGGCGACTGAGTAGGCTTCCTACGTTGTGGAGAAGAAAGAGGGGAAAGGAAGAAGAGATTGCGGGGGAGGGGGGAAGAGAGAGGAACATACCTTTACCGCCCCCCCCCAAAGATTTTACCATAATCTCCATGGCGCTCCAGCGAGAAGTTCCCCAGTACATGGCCATGCCTTGGTTGATCACGTAAGTCATAGCCCGGACGATCTCTGGCGGGAAGAACGAAAATATCAAAGAGATGAGCACCAAAGTCCCTTTTTTTCCCCTTCGTTTCTCCCTCACATTTCAAAGATGGAGAGTCTTCCGACATTTCAAAGATGGAGAGTCTTCCGTACTCAGAAAAAACAGGTTCAGGGCAGGAAAAGGGAACGAAGGCCAGTAGCTTGATGCAGAACGTCACCTTGACAGAATATCCAAGTTGGAAGGGACCTTGGAGGTCTTCTAGTCCAGCCCCCTGCTCAAGCAGGAGAACCTATACCATCACTTCGCGTGATGACGATTGCACAGCTCAAGCCTCCATCTTTACGTTTTTGGGATCACCTTCGCGGTGATCAACCTGAACAGGAAATTCAAATCCTTTCTGGGAAATTGGAAGAGTTTTGCCCATGTCTCTCCGTTAAACCAGCGGCAGAAGATGCCCGCAGACAGTATATTTATGCATAAACCGTTTTGGTGAATGGAACCCAAACGTCGTGGTTGATTCAACAAACCACAACTTGGGCAAAAAAGAAACGGCCAAGCCAGTCCGAGACATGAAACCAATTCTTCGTTGCCACCTTATATTTCCAATTTGGCATCACCTAATGCAAAACGGGCTAGAGGTGTTGGGTTTTTTTTTAAAAAAAAATTACTGTTCATAAAGAAAGTAACCGCCATCCCTTTTTAAGTCATTTTTCCTTAAGAGAAATCAAGGAAGCGTGAAATATTTTCCAAAGAAATCTTCCCAAAGAACATCGAGGCAGCTTTGGCTGTCCTCTCTTTCCCCCAAAATGCAAAATGTGGGTGAATTTATTATTAAAAAAAACAAAACACAACCCAGGCACCCGAAGATTGGCATTTAGGCCTCCTTGTCTCTCATCGCAGCTCGATTTTAGCCCTAAAATTCAAGGGTATATTTTATTTATTTTTCCTACTTATTAATTGCTTATTTCTCAACGAGGTACTTCCCAGATAGAACAAAGTGTTGTCGGTCGGGATTTCTGGATATTTAAATAGTGGCCGACAGGATGAAAGAGCAGCCAGACGGGAGTAGTTGGCAGTAGTTGGCAGCACAACCCACACACAACTTCAGAAGGGGGGGGCGCCACAAAGCTTGCGCTACACTACACACATCTGCTGTCTACACAGAAGCACAGCGGGATTAAACCTAGATGAGTAAGAGGGAGGGAAGTAAGCTCCACCGAAATCAACAGAGTTTACTTCTTGGGAAGACATGCAGAAGTTTTTTTTTTAAAAAGTATTTCTCAAGACTGGATAACTTCTAAGACCGGTGGACTTCAACTCCCAGAATTCCTCAGCCATTCATTCATTCATTCATGGCTGGCTGGTTGGAGAATTCTGGGATTTGAAGTCCACCCCGCCTTGAACGTTTCCCAAGTTTGAGAACCGCCGAGTGAAGGGATTCAAGACGGACTGGCTACAATTAGGAGGCTACGATGGGACAGCAGGAAGAGGTCCTGGGTTCGAGACGAGAGGAAAAAGTAGCAGATCCCTCTGAAGCCTTTCTGCACGGATCTTTACTTAGCCTTTCTGCTATTTTTTTTTCTCCCCCCGCCTCACCCCCCCCCCGTTGCATTTTTTTTCCCCACCTGGTTTTTAAGTCCCTTGTGCTTTGATTTTATTTCATTTTATTTTATTTTGCAATAACACCTGCACCTTGTGTCTTTTCGTTCCCTTGCTGGCCATGGAATTCTGGGAGTTGAAGTCCACCCGTCTTAAAGGGACGGGGCTCGGAAAAAAAAGACTGGCCTATACACCTTACGTTGTAGGTGTGTGTTTTTTTTTTAAGGCTTGAGAGGTTCGGGGTGCCAGGGACAAGAGGGGGTGCAGGAGATTGGGGAGGGGGCAATCTTTAGTACCTTCCAGCAAGAACACTCGGAGGTTCAGGTCACCCTCTGCACGAAGGAGAGAAGCAGTGAGATGGGCTGGAGTTTGCAAAGACAAGACTGGACACCTTTTTTTGGGGGGGGGGGTTTGTCATACAGGCTCCTGGGACCGCTCCCTCCCCCCTCCCCGCACACCCTACCTGGAAAAAAAAATTGTGTGTGTGTGTGTGTGTGTGAACAGAGGGACGTCTCGGCAAGAGCAGAGCCCAACTGCGGTTCTTAAAAGAGAGTCGTGCCTGTTTTTTCTGACCATTTCCGCTTTTGGTCGTTCAGCAAGTCACGGCAATGGTGAAGTGACTCACGCGGTCGTTAAGCAAATCTGGCCTCCCCCATTGACTATGCCGGTCGGAAGCCAGCCGGGAAGGTCATAAACGGTAATTTAAGCGTATAGACCTGCTGGTTTCCAAGCACCCGAATTTTGATGACATGGGGATGGTCGTAAGTGCGAGGAACGGTCACAAGTCACAGATCTATCCCGTTTTCCTCTTCTTCTTCTCCTTCTTTCTTCTTCTCCTTCCCCTTCTTCTTCTTCCCCTTCCCCTTTCCTTTCTCCTCCTCCTCCTCCTCCCTCCTCCTCCTCCTCCTCCTCCTCCTCCTCCATTTGCAAACTATGTTCTCTGCCTTCCTATTTCTTCTTTCTTTCCTGGCTGTTTTTCTCTTGAAAGAAAAGGGCGTAGCGGAGACAGACGAGGGGGATCTGCAAGACCTGGTCAAAAAAGTCAAGATGGCTGCCTTGGAATTGCAATCCAAGCTTTGATTGTACTGCCCTGGCCACCATCTTGACTTTCTTTCTTTTTTTTTAAACTACACCCTGCAAAAAAAAAATTTTAAGCCGTGCCTCCGCGGAAGATCTGAAGCGTGCCGCATGGATGGAGGAACGATAGCGCGTCTGTGTGTTTGTGTTGTTTTCCCAGAGAGACAATTATGAAATCTTTTTCAAAAAATTGGGGTGGAAATACCCTGGGAAGCGGCAGAATGGCGTTCTGTCCAGGGTAGACACAGGAGACAGCCCTTACTCAAAAGGAGGTGGGGAATTTGGGGGTGGGGGGTCCCTTAATCCAGACCCCTAAAGTTTGAGTTCGGGGGGGAGAAGACCAGAAAAGAGGGACCCACCCACCTTCCATGGGGCTGTTAGAGTCCATCCGGTTAGCGAAGACGATGTCGACATATCCCAGCTGGAGCCTCTGCAGGGACCCTTTTAGCCCTGGGGGGGGGGAGAAGAAATGTTGGAATTAGAAGCCCCCAATTGGGAGCACGGCCTCTAGGCTGGGGATGATGGGAGCTGGGAGACGCCCTCCGGGACGGTGGAGCTTGGAGCCCGTCCTTCCATCTATCCATTCACTTTTCCACCTACCCATCCATCCATCCTTCTTTCCTTCTAGCCCTCCGTCCTTTCCTCTGTTCATCGCTCCATTCACCTTTCCACCCACCCACTCTTCCGTACTTAAATCCATCCTTCCCTCCTTCCTTCCTCTCCCTTCTATTTCTATTTTCCTTCCTTCCTTCCCTTCTATCTTTTCCTTCCTTCCTTTCCTTCCCTCCCTCCCTTCCTTTCCCTATCTTTTCATTCCTTCCTTTCCCTATCTTTTCCTCCCTTCCTTCCTTCCTTCCTTCCTTCCTCCCTTCCTTCCTTCCTTCCTATCTTTTCCTTCCTTCCTTCCTTCTTTCCTCTCCCTTCTATTTTTCTTTTCCTTCCTTTCTTCCCTTCTATCTTTTCCTCCCTTCCTTCCTTCCTTCCTTCCTTCCTTCCTTCCTTCCTTCCTTCCTTCCTTCCTTCCTTCCTTCCTTCCTTCCTTCCTTCCCTCCCTCCTTCCTTCCTATCTTTTCCTTCCTTCCTTTCCTTCCCTCCCTTCCTTTCCCTATTTCTTTTCCTTCCTTCCTTCCTTCCTTCCTTCCTTCCTTCCTTCCTTCCTTCCTTCCTTCCTTCCTTCCTTCCTTCCTTCCCTCCCTCCCTCCCTCCCTCCCTCCCTCCCTTTTCCTGTCTTCCTACTCTGCTACTTAAAGCTTATTCCCCTTCCCATGAATTGGCCCCCCTCCCCTCTCCCTCCAGACTCAGCTCCCATGGGGGGGTCAGCCCTCCATCCCCGGCCCCAGCCCCCCCCCTTCGCCCCCCCTCACCCTCAATGATGTGTTTCCGGGATAAGCCTCTTTCGGTCTCAGCCCTTTGAAGAAAGAAAGGGAAAAAGAGGGAGGGAGGTCACATCTGGGGCCAGCTGCCAGCCCTGCACCCCCAATCCCCAAGGGGCACTTAGATCTTTCGGGGGTGCCCCCAGAAAAATACTTTTGGGGGGCTCACAACTTCTTAATAAAAGCCGTGGTCCTATCCATAGGCAGCATATGCATCCCCCCCCGTCCCGCTGCCACCGTCCCACCGCTGGGGAGGATGGCACTTGTAGTCCCCCGAAAGCACTTACTGGCCTCCCCAGTAAATTTTGGTGGTGACCACGTAGCTGGAACGCCTGCAAAGAAGTCAAAGGGGCGAAATGAGCGGACGGCGGCCCACGAGACATCCAACCCGTCGACAAACCCAGGCAGTCCTCGGCTTACAACGGTTTCATTTAGCGGCCGTTCAAAGTTACACCACCACTGGGGGGGGGAGAAGGGGACTTAGGACCGATTATCACGCTTAACGACCGTTGCAGCATCCCCGTGGTCACGTGACCAAAATTCAGAGGCTTGGCAACTGGCCTGTACTTGTGACGTGATCCCCTTTTGCGACCGTCTGACGAGCAGAGCCAAGGGGGGGGAAGCCGGATCCACCGAACGACTGTGTCGCTCGCTTAACAACCGCAGGTGGTAGAGTGGGAGCCAAACTCCCTTCACAAATGTCTCGCTTACTGACATCAGTGTCGGGCTGAATGGCGGCCGTAAGGCGAGGACTACCGGGATGCAATTTTGCCAAAAGGTGCAAGCTTTCATTGAAGCTTTAGGAAAAAGGAAGGGGGGCGTCTCCCCTTGGGGACCCCCTCCTCGATTATCCAGGGATCCGGAGGCTGTGACTCCGCCCCCTCCGATGACCTCACAGCCCCTCCCCCTCTGCCCTTCCAGGAAAGGTTTGGGCCTTACCTCCATCCTTTGCTCTTCAAGATGTTCCCCAAGGTTTTTTCTGCTCTGGGAAAAAGAATGGAAGAGAAAGAAGGGAGGAGAGAGAGAAAAGAGGAAAGGAAGAGGGGAAGGAAATAGAAAAGAGAAGGGAGGGGGGAATAAAAAACAGGGATGATAAAGGGAAGGAGGCAGGGAAGGAGGGATGGAGGAAGGAAGGAAAAGAGGAATAGAAGGGAGAGGAAGGGAGGAAGGAAGGAAGGAAGGAAGGAAGGAAGGAAGGAAGGAAGGAAAGAAAGAAAAAGAACCAGTCCCTCTAATTAATACATCTTATTAAAAGGCAGAAACTTTCATCAACTATCGCTCACTTCATCTGATGGACCGAGGGGCTAGAGTCTAGACTGATGTTTGTCCACTTGGCAAATTGAAGGTGTGTGGACTTCACCTTTTTATATGTTTCCCCCCCCCCAAGTTTCTGTCATTTAGTTCCCCTTTCCAGCAAACCCCCCCCCCCCCACCCGTTAGGTACAATGGATTCACTTAGTGACCACCACTTTCGCTTAACAACTCTGGCGTTCGCTTAAAAATGGCATAAAGTCATTGGTGCTAGAAGGGAGGGGGGCTTCGGGAGGAGGAGGAGGAGGACGACTGTGGGGTCCTTGGTGCTCTCTGAGCTGGGCGGTTTCCTTGCAGACGTTTCATGACCCAACTAGGGAACATCATCAGTGCTAGAAGGAAGGAAGGAAGGAAGGAAGGAAGGAAGGAAGGAAGGAAGGAAGGAAGGAAGGAAGGAAGGAAGGAAGGAAGGAAGGAAGGAAGGAAGGACTGTGGGGTCCTTGGTGCTCTCTGAGCTGGGCGGTTTCCTTGCAGACGTTTCATGACCCAACTAGGGAACATCATCAGTGCTAGAAGGAAGGAAGGAAGGAAGGAAGGAAGGAAGGAAGGAAGGAAGGAAGGAAGGAAGGAAGGAAGGAAGGAAGGACTGTGGGGTCCTTGGTGCTCTCTGAGCTGGACGGTTTCCTTGCAGACGTTTCATGACCCAACTAGGGAACATCATCAGTGCTAGAAGGAAGGAAGGAAGGAAGGAAGGAAGGAAGGAAGGAAGGAAGGAAGGAAGGAAGGAAGGAAGGAAGGAAGGAAGGACTGTGGGGTCCTTGGTGCTCTCTGAGCTGGACGGTTTCCTTGCAGACGTTTCATGACCCAACTAGGGAACATCATCAGTGCTAGAAGGAAGGAAGGAAGGAAGGAAGGAAGGAAGGAAGGAAGGAAGGAAGGAAGGAAGGAAGGAAGGAAGGAAGGAAGGAAGGAAGGAAGGAAGGAAGGAAGGACTGTGGGGTCCTTGGTGCTCTCTGAGCTGGACGGTTTCCTTGCAGATGTTTCATGACCCAACTAGGTAACATCATCAGTGCTAGAAGGGAAGGAGGATTGTGGAGACAGCAGGAGGAGGAGGAGGAGGACTGTGGGGTCCTTGGTGCTCTCTGTGCAGGCCCTGTGAGCTAGGGATTGTGCAAAGGTCCTGTCTGTCTGGTTGTTGTTGCGGTGCTTGTTTGCTTTCTCTCTCTTATTCTCTCTCTCTCTCTCTCTCTCTCTCTCTCTCTCTCTCTCTCTCTCTCTCTCTCTCTCTCTCTCTCTCTCTCTCTCTGCGCACGCACGCACGCACACACATACACACAGAGCCTTCGTTTGGACCGATCCCCAAATCCAGACTGACAGAATCGTGTCACCGATTCTGAAGCTGGCCCTCTGCAGAGGGAGACGCTCCGAGCCAATGCTTGGCTTACAAAGTGACACGCAAGGGAAAAACCCAGGCAGGGCAATCTCTGGAAAACAAGGATGGCTCCGGCAGTGCCGAAGCAGCGTCTGGCCTAGAACAGAGCCGTTAAAGAGAAGAGGGCTTCTGAGCATGGAAAAAGCACCTTTCCTCCCCTGCAAATTGCCCAAGAGCACGGAAAATGCATGTTTTTCCCTCTGTGCGCAGTATACAAGAGAGTTCCTGAGCATGGAAAAAGTACTTTTCCCCCCCTGCAAAGTGCCCAAGAGCATGGAAAAAGCACCTTTTTTTCTCCGTGCACAGTATACAAGAGAGTTCCTGAGCATGGAAAAAGCACCTTTTTTTCCTTCCATGCACAATAACTGCGGAACTGGACAGCCTGTGAAATGGGGGGGTGGGGGGTGGGCGGTGGCGGTATTTGATAGATCTCCCCTAACCTCCAGAATAGCTACAGAAAGTTGAAAGGTTTTTTATATTTTTATTTTGATTATTAAATTTATATGCTGGGGGAGAGAGTTGGGAAGGGAGGGACAGAAGGAAAAGTCAGATTAGCTTAGGGCTGGGTGGCGCTCGGAACGCCTTGTGGGGCTGTGGCACCTCAACTGTCAGAAATTTCCTAACAGCGAGAACAATTGCCCTGTTCACCACCCTGAGTCCTTCGGGAGAAGGGCGGTATACAAATTTAATAAATAAATAAAATAAATAAATTAACCAGTGGAACCACCTGCCTCCAGAAGCGGTGAATGCTCCAACACTGGAAGGTTTTAAGGAGAAACCGGACAGCCATTTGTCTGAAATGGTACTATAGGGTTTCCTGCCTGAGCGTGGGGTTGGACTAGATGACCTCCAAGGTCCCTTCCAGCTCTGATATTCTGTTATTTCTGTTTTATTATGATTATTATGTTTGATTATTATGATTATCAACTAAAGTAAAGGAAGCCTCAGCAACGGCAGGTCAGTGCCTAGAGACAATTCGGATCCTTTTGGAAACGGAGAAATATTCCTTTTCCCTTCTGGATCAGGAGAGAACATACCACACAGATGCCTAGTGCCGGAAGGGAACCTCAGAGGTCCTCTAGTCCAACCCTTCCCCCTTGCTGGGCGAGAAGCAGGCCAGTCTTACTACCCATCTAATCTCCTGATTCCCAAGGCCAAAGGGAGAGAGAGAGACTCTCCTCCGCCTGTTGAATTTCTTCCCGGCCCAGGTGATGCAGATGCACCTCTGCATCCTGCCCCCCCCACACCTCTTTTCTCTCCTGCCCCTGCAACAGCCCAACTTACTTGCCAGAGGCGTAGACTTCGGCCGTGTCAAAGAGGTTGACCCCGTTTTCGTAAGCGATGGTGAGCACGCTCTCAGCCACCTAGAAGCAGGAAGAGAGAGAGAAAAAAAAGGGGGGGTTGTTTTTAAGAAAAGAGGAGGGGTCTTTTTTATTTTATTTGAGAGGCTTCGCTGTCCCCCACCCCCACCCCAGCAAAAACATTTCTTGAACAGAGATAGGAAAATGTGCCCGCAAACACTTAACGGGTGTTGGGAAGGGGAGTGTGGGGGGAAAGACTTTAAGAACGTCTGTCGCTATTTTGGATTTTAGGGACACACACTTTTGTGTTTGTGTCTTTGTGTGCACGTCCTAGGGAGGGGGTGACTTTTCAAGGTTGAGACTTGGAGAGGAAGCTGAGGTCCATCTAAACCAGGGGTCTTCAGACTGGGCCCATTGGTGACTTGTGGACTTCAACTCCCAGAATTCCTCAGCCAGGCGCTGCCTGGCTGAGGAATTCTGGGAATTGAAGTCCAGGAAGTCATCAAAGGGCCCAGTCGGAAGACCCCTGCTCTACCGTCATGAAATGGGCAAAGTTGGAGACTTACCTCATCTGAGATCTGGGACCCAAATGTCACCCAGGTACCTACAAGGGAAAAGAGATTTTTGAAGTGGGTGCCAGGTGGTCCTTCCCCTGCCTACGGATCTGCCAGGCTGCTCTTAAGCCGCCTAGAGCCAAAGACAAGAGAATGGAAGGGTTGGGAGGGACCTGGGAGGTCTTCTAGCCCAACCCCTGTTCAAGCATGAGACCCCATCCCGTTCTGAGCAAATGATTGTCCAGTCTATTCTGCATTTTATTCTGCATCCTATCCTATTCTATTCTATTCTATTCCATTCTATATTCTATTCTATTCTATTCTTATTCTATTTCTATTCTATTCTATTCTATTCTATTCTATTCTATTCTATTCTATTCTATTCTATTCTATTCTATTCTATGCTATTCCATTCTATATTCTATTCTATTAATATTTCTATTCTATTCTATTCTATTCTATTCTATTCTAATTCTATTCTATGCTATTCCATTCTATATTCTATTAATATTTCTATTCTATTCTATTCTGCATTTTATTCTGCATTCTATTCTATTCTTCTATTCTATTCTATTCCATTCTATATTCTATTCTATTCTTATTCTATTCTATTCTATTCTATTCTATTCTATTCTATTCTATTCTATTCTATTCTATTCTATTCTATTCTATTCTATTCTATTCTATTCCTATTTCTATTCTATTCTATTCTATTCTATTCTATTCTATTCTATTTTATATTCTATTCTTTCTATTCTATTCTATATTCTGTTCTATTCTATTTTATTTTCTATTCTAATTTCTATTCTATTCTATATTTTATTATTCTATTCTATTCCTATTCCTATTCCTATTCCTATTCCTATTTTATTCTAGAAAATCTCCAGTGGTGGAACACCCACAATGTCTGGTGGGAAGCTGTTCCACTGGTTAAGTATTCATTAAAAGAGATTAAAAGTGACCCTTTTTTAAAAAAATCCCATTTATATCCCGCCCTTCTCCGTAGACTCAGGGCAGCTTACAATCTAAGAAGCACAAATCCAATGTGCTTAGCAGTAGCCTTCATTCTATGTATATGCCTGCTTATTAGGGCTTTCGCCCCCCCCCCAAACGGCATTATTACAAAGTCAGCTTATTGCCCCCAACAATCTGGGTCCTCAGCAGGATACCCTAGAGAGATTGCTTTCTTATTATTACTGATTGATCGATTATTCTCATCACTTTCCTTTTTTTATTGCTGACTTTCTTGTTCTAGTTTGCTTCTGCTCCGGTTACCCTCCTCCCGTTTTCTTCCTTTTTATTGTAAGCTGCCTAGAATTGGCGAGATAGGTGGCAAATAAATTGAACCAGTAAGTAAAGAAATTGGTTGAGAAGGAAGGAAGGAGAATTCCAGAAAACAAGCTACGGGTAGTCCTTGCCTTGCGACCGTTCATTTAGCGACCGCGCAAAGTTACCTTCAGTTCCTAGCTTGAGTAGACTTAGATGGAGAATTCTTGATTCTCTTTCTAACTGTCCTCCTCTAAAATGGGGAATCAAGTCAGTCTTTTCACTGATAATGGGGAAGATTTCCGCTTTTATTTACATCAGGGCTCTCCAACCTTGGCCACTTTTAAGACCTGTGGACTTCAACTCCCAGAATTCCCCCAGCCAGCCATGCTGGCTGGGGAATTCTGGGAGTTGAAGTCCACAAGTCTTAAAGTGGCCAAGATTGGAGACTGATTTACCTTATAGTCTCCTAAACAAGTCTGGGAACAGACTCTTTTACACATCTCCGTGGTGGACCAGGAAACCGGTTGGTGACGGATGAAGTGACAAGCACACCCAAGGAAGATTCCCCAAACTGAGGGAGAACCCCCCCCACCCTTCAGAAGTATTCTGCGCTCCCCCCCGAAGCCCCACCCAGCTCATGTTTTCTACCAACCTCCGGAACTCACCGAGGCCGAGACAAGAGACTCGCAGACCGGATTTCCCGAGATTCCTGCAATGGGAAGAAACGGGAAGGTGAAACAAGCCGGCAATGGCGGTCTGTCAGGGTCTGAGCAAGTAGCCTTGGCAGACAGGAAGAAGAGCTGCGGACGAGGCAACAGGCGGATAAGAGGCATCCGAGCCCCCAGGAGGAGAGTGGACATGGTAAAGAAGAGACCCTCCCTAGTTGGAAAACTGACAGGGGGGGGGAAAGGCACACTTTCAGACGTGCAAGAGTGAGGTCAGCAAGGGCGCCCCGGCGAGCAAATCCTACTTTGTTGTAAGGTAACACTAGCCGAATCTTGCAAGCTAAAAGTGCATCTCTTCCCCCCCCCCGCCTTTACAGTGCAGGAAACTAGGGAGGGTGTCTTCTGAAACG
Organism: Vipera berus; assembly: GCF_964194415.1. Taxonomy (NCBI): domain Eukaryota; kingdom Metazoa; phylum Chordata; class Lepidosauria; order Squamata; family Viperidae; genus Vipera; species Vipera berus. Next base: position 74,145,061 of record NC_138210.1, on the reverse strand, counting down.
CTTCTTCCCATGTTCCCCTTCCTTCTGTGGGCTTAGCTGCCTCTTGCTTGCCAGTTGCCTCGTCCACAGCTCTTCCTGTCCTCCCAAAATGGCTCACACCTGCCATTAGAGGTAGTCCTCGACTTGCGACCACAATTTCTCTCGCTAAGGGCGTCATTCGTTAAGTGAATTTGGTCCCATTTTTACGGCCTTTCTCGGCACCTCTGTTAAGACCGAGATCCCCAACCTGTGGGCCGTGGCCTGGTAGTGTGTATGTGCGCACAGACCCTCTCGCTTGCGCTAGCGCTGGGGCCGCGGGACACAAAAACAGGACACCGCACCACGGGGCGCAAAAACGGGCCGCTGCTGTGCTTCAGGGCATGAAAATGGGATGCCGCCGCACCTCAGGGTGCGAAAATGGGAAGCTGCCACGATGCCTCAGCGTGCAAAACTGGGCCGCTGTCATGCTTCAAGGCACAAAAATGGACACCACCGCGCTGCAGGACGCAAAAATAGGGTGCCACCACACCGCGGGCACAGAAACGGTCTGCCACCGCGCTGCAAGGTGCAAAAACAGGCACCACCATGCCACGGGGTGCAGAAACAAGACACTGCGCCAGGCAAGAATGGGGCAGGGCTAGTATCACGCAGGCATTAGCCCCACCCTGTTTGTGGTGTGTGCGTGCTCACGGTCCCGTGTGCACGCATGCGCACGCATGCATGTAAAATGCTTCCCTCTGCCTTTTCCTCCGGTCCGCCAACCGACAAAGGTTGGTGACCTCTTTGTTAAGCAAATCCCTGCAGTTGTTCAGTGAGTGACAACGTTGTTAAGTGAATCCTGCTTTCCCCACCGACTTTGCTCGTCGGTCACAAAAAGGGGATCACGTGACCCCGGGACGCTGCAAGCGTCATAAATACGTGTCAGTTGACCAGCGACTGAATTTTGATCAGGTGACCAGGGGGACGCCGCAAACAGTCTTAAGTGTGAAAAAAAATCGCAAGTTGCTTTTTCCAGTGCCGTTGTAACTTTGAACAGTCGCTAAGCGAACCGTTGTAAGTAACAATAACAATAATAACAATAATAACAATAATAATAAGAGTTGGAAGGGACCTTGGAGGTCATCTAGTCCAACCCCCTGCTCAGGCAGGAAACCTTATACCATTTCAGGCAAATGGCTGTCCAGTCTCTTCTTAAAAACTTCCAGTGTTGGAGCATTCACAGCTTCTGGAGGCAGGTTGTTCCACTGGTTAAATGTTCTCACTGTCAGGAAGTTTCTCCTTAGTTCTAGGTTGCTTCTCTTCTTGTCCTGCCTTCAGGCGCTTTGGAGACTAGCTTGACTCCCTCTTCTTTGGGGCAGCCCCTGAGATATTGGAACACTGCTATCATGTCACCCCTCACCCTTCTCTTCATGAAACTACACATACCCAATTCCAGCAACCGCTCCTCGTATCTTTTAGCCTCCCGTCCCCTGATCCTCTGTGTTGCTCTTCTCTGTACCCTTTCTAGAGTCTCAACATCTTTTCTACATTGTGGTGACCAAAACTGGATGCCGTATTCCAGGTGTGGCCTTACCAAGGCATTGTAAAGTGGTATTAACACTCCACGTGATCTTGATTCTATCCCTCTGTTAATGCAGCCTAGCACTGTGTTGGCTCTTTTGGCAGCTGCAGCACACGGCTGGCTCCTATTTAAGTGATTGTCCACTAGGTCGAGGACTACCTGTGCAAGGTGCCCGTTTTCCTGGGCGAGGTTTTCTCCACCAACACAACAACGGCGTTTCGTGTCAGCTTCCTTTGAAGTACAGTGTGCCGCCCTCCAGACAGTACGCAACATTGTTCTGGGGCTGCCCAGCATGCTGGGAGTTGTAGTCCACCCAATTTAGAAGGGAGGTCCAGGGCAGAACACATTCAAGGGCTGGGCAGCTGCGCTTCCGTTCGTTTGCTGCTTTGGGGATGGACAAACCAGGAATAGAACGGTACCCGGAACTTCTCAATTCACCTTTGCGCATTCCTCCCAAGTTTTCAGCACGCATCAAAAGGCTTTGGCTGCTCCTTCTGGGCCCCGTTCCTCCCTGCTTAGTGCCCAGGGCGACTCTCACCGTTTTATTCGGGAGTCACTATTCTGAGCAGTAACAAAGTTAAAAATAGATCCTGGTTTGCGTCTGGCGCTTCCCTCCAGCTTCTAATTGCCGGGAAGAAAAACAGGCCACGAACCCCACCGGCTTCCTTCCGTGGGCAGCTATTTTCAATGCTTTTTAGTGGCGTCGCGCCCAAATCCTTTATATATCGCTGCCCGAGATTTAAAAGTGGGCCACGCGTCCCCCAACAATAAACCACATTTTTTTTTGTTCCTTCCGTCTTTAACAGAAACAAGACCGGGATCTGCAGTGGGCACAGTTGAGTCTCAACCTCCTGCAGGACAGCAATCGAATCTCGACAGCACGTTCTGTAAGTGACCTTCATCTGCCCCACTGCTGGACATGGGTCTTGCATTCCCACACACACACACACACACACAAACACACACACACACACACACAGCTAGGCACCCCAGAGCCCAACGTGACCCCTGTTGAAAGTTTGTCAACAGCGGTTTTAATCTGCCGCCTGGCCAGGTTCCCAGATGGATGCGCCAGCAGCAATTAGGATAAACTTGGGAGGGATGGTGGTTTGGAAGCTAGCCAGACCCGACCATGATCTGGGCGGCTGGCCAGCCCCCACCGTCCACCAGGCCTGATTCCCCCCTCCCCCCCAATTCTGCCCTGGCAGGATGCCGCCTGTCACTTAATCCCCTTCAGAGGCGCCCATCACCCGCTCTTCCCCCACACTGCATGCCAACCGCCTCTCCTCCTCACCCCCGTTTTCGCCACTTGCAACTCCCCCCCACAAACCTACAGCCACACAATCTCAGCCCAAAGTCAGGAGCTTTGCACTCGGCAAAGCTGCCTTAGAAATATTCTTTGGGGCACGGGGGTGTTTTGCAAAAGGGGTATCTTTCCTCCGAGGGGCCCCGGAACGTAGCAGAATGCAAACTTGGACACTTTCACACACACACACAGACACACACACACACACACATTCTGCACAGGGCAGGGGAGAGTTGAAACCCAGCACACCTGGATTTCACACCTGGCCAGGCTGGAGAAAGTGGGTTTTACACACTAGCCGTCCCAAGTCACATCTCTTTAGGGAAATGTGTGGGGTTTTTCCCCCCCAGGCCCCCTTTTTTTCAGGGGAACCCCAAATCTCGAATCATTCTTTCCCCCTCCCCCCTCTGCAGGAACCCCATTTTTTTTCTTTGCCTTCTTGGAACGAATCAATTAACTTTAGGGTTCAGCCCCCCCCAAATCCCCTCAACTAACTTTAATTAAAACGGCAAAAATGAAGCAGGGAAGTTGAGATGTTTTTGGAAATGTAAGGATTGGGGGGAAACGGGGAGGAATGTGGGGGGGTTATTTTTTTTGGGGGGGGGGTGTTGCACGAACCCTTTGGGACTAATGGAGAATGTTTTCATCTCTTTCCTAAATATCCACATCGGCTCCTTCAGGATCTGCCCGCTTGGATCCAGGAGGATTCCACTGTGAATCTGGTTTTTTTACAAAATTGTTTTAGGGGTTCAGAAACCCCCCCCCACTTTTTTTACTGTAACTGCTCCTATTCTAGGAAGAAAGAATCCCAGAATCTGGGCTGTCACTCCATCAAAAACAACCCCCCCCAATTGGCAAAAAAATAAGGAGCCGTTTCCATCCCTCCCGTCACCCCCCCTCCGACAAGGGAGACCCCCCCCTTTTCCCTGCTGACAAAGTGTCCCAAAAAATCCGATCATCTGGAACACTGCCCTGCACCCCCCCCAATCTTCTTCCACTGATGTTGGTCCCTCCTCCCAACCCATCCCATCCTCCCTCTGGCCCACCAGGAACGGGACACCCCCCCCACCTTAGACTGCAACCTTCAGCCTGTGTGGCTGATGGGATTTGTAGTGCGGCATCCCCGGGGGACTGGTGCTCCGCGGCTCTAACTCCCCCCCTTTCCCGTAATCAGCCCCCTTCCCCAAACCTCAGATTGCAAAGTTCAGCAGCACCGCCAGCCGGCTTGGCAGGTAGTCGGTGGCCGATGGGATATGTAGTCCGGCTTCCCTAGGGAATGATGCCAGCTGCACGGCTCCCACTCCGCCAACCCCTCCCCCCCTCGCACCTTAGACAGTACAACGTTCAGCATCACCAGCCAGCTCGGCAAGTAGTAGGCGGCCCATGGGATCTGTAGTCCGGCGTTCCTGGGAGCCATGCCACCTCCCAGCTCCATTCCCCCTACCCCGCAATCCGCTCTTACCCCGCGCTTTAGACTGCACAGTCTTCAGCACCACCCACCAGTCCTGTGCGGTCGATGGGATTTGTAGTCCGGCACCTGCTCTATCCGTCCCTCTAGTATCAAACCCCCCCTACACACACACACCTTAGACTGCAACTTTCAGCAACGGTACTCCGCAGCCGATGGGATCTGTAGTCCAGCAAACCCTCCTCTCACTTCACCCTCCCTTCACCGCTCCTCCCCCGCCCCTTAGACCGCGCAACCTTCAGCCCACCTTCCAGTGCGGCCGATGGGACGTGTAGTCCGGCATCCCTTGGGGAGGGGCGCTGCCCAGCCGTCATCGGCCCCCCTGGCCCGCCCCCCCCCACACAAGCACAGACTCCCACCTTCAGCCTCCCGGGCCGCTCCTCACGTCCCCTGCGGCCGATGGGCTTTGTAGTCCGGCATCCCTGGGGGAGAGCCGAACCCCTCCCCCCCTCCCTCCCTCCCCCAGCCGGCTTACCGGTAGTTCATGCCGGTGGCTCGCCCGGTGGACTCCCGCAGGAGGAAGGCGAGCTGGGGGGGCAGGGTCTGCCCGGGCCCCCGGCCGCCCCCCGCCAGCCGGGTCCCCTTGCCCGGGGGCTGGAAGGCCCCGTTGCTGCCCTGGCCGGGACCCCCGCCCGCTGCCCGCCCGCCGCCCCCTCCCCCGCCCAGCCGCTCCTCGGCGCTGCGGCTCCGCAGGTTCTGCTCGGTGCAGGCGATGGAGATCTGCATGGCGGGCTCCGGCGGGCTCGGCGCTGGGCCGGGGGCGCCCACCGAGCGCCACGGGATGCAGCCACGGAGCGCTTCGGGATGCCCGGCGACCCCCCCCCACCGGCCTCATTTGCATCCCGGCCCCGCCCAGCGGGAGGGGTTTGGGTGTGGGGGAGGGGACAAGAAGGCAAGCTCGGGGGGGGGTGGGCGAGCAGATGCTGCCAGGACTCAGAGACACCCCCCCCCACACACACACACCCCTCTTTCTCCCCCCCCGCCCGACCCACATCAGGATTTCCCCACGTTCAACACGGGTTTCGGGGCTGGGGGCAATCCCAGGATCTGGAGAAAGGGGGGCGCAGGGGGGGGATGAACCGGGCGAGCAGATGCTGCCAGGACTCAGAGACCCCCCCAACCTCTTTCCCCCCATCGACCCACATCAGAAGTTCCCCACGTTCAACACGGGTTTTGCGGGTGGGGGCAATCCCAGGCTCTGGAGAAGGGGGGGGGGCGCAGGCCGGGCGAGCAGATGCTGCCAGGACTCAGAGACCCTCCACCACCACCTCCGACCCACATCAGGACTTCCCCACGTTCAAACTGGGTTTCGGGGATGGGGCCAATCCCAGGATCTGGAGAAGGGGGGGTGCAGGGGGGGCTGAGCCCGGTGAGCAGATGCTGCCAGGACTCAGAGACCCCCTCTCCCCCCCTGCTGGTTAGAGTAAACAGCTCTTTTAGGAATTAAGCACTGTCCCCTTAAGGGATAGCCTTCTGGGTAATGTAGTTTCAAGTCCCTTGGTCACACCTGCGTTTCGGAATGGCCACTGGGAGGGACTCCTGATTGGCTGCCTGGGATGGCTGGCTACATGGCTTGCTTGCATTCCAGCCTGGGGAGCTTTTTGTTCCGCGCAAGGTGGGACAAAAACACTCTTTTTTTTTCCACCTCCGTGCTGGGAGCAGAAATGCGCTTCCGGCAACGGTGAGTTCCTGTTCAGAGGATGCCCGATGAAGGAAATTCCATTAATTGCACATAATTAAATTAAATTAAATCTAGACGGCACACTAACAAGCAGAGACGTCACCCTGCCAACAAAAGTGCGTATAGTCAAGGCCAGAGGTCAGCAACCTGAAACAGTGAAAGAGCCACTCGGAACCCGGTTCCCTCAAAAGGAAAAACTGGGAGCCGCAAAAAATGCGTGCGCATGCGCGTACATGCGCGCATGTGCAGAACAGGGTTTGAGTGAAGAGTGGAGCCAAGGCGAGATATGCACCTACCCTGCATATTTGAATTGATTGGTTGAACTTTTTTAGTCCCACTTTTTTTTGGGGGGGACTGCACGTGGCAGAGGACCGGGAGCCGCGGGTTGCAGACCTGTGGTCAAGGCCATGGTCTTCTCAATTGCGATGTATGGCACTGAAAGTTGGACCGCAAGAAAGGCTGAGCGCCAAAGAATGGAGGCCTTTGAACTCTGGTGCTGGAGAAGACTCCGGCGAGTCCCTCGGACTGCAAGGCGATCCAACCGGTCGGTCCTAGAGGAGATCTAGGACTCTCCTCTTTAGCAACCAGTTCGAACCGGCTCTCTCCTCCCCCCCCATTGTACGTCCCCTCCCCTAAACAACATCCAAAGCGCCCCCCCGCCCCATCCCCGAAGCTTTCCTTCCTTAAGTTTGGATGAAAATGAATGAATTTAGGCCAAGCCGTCGGGAGATTTAATTCATCCTGGCTTTCCGGATTGCAACCAGCCGTCCGGCGGCAGTTTGTAATCTCTCCCGTTTTTTTATAAGCCTCTCTCTGTCCTGGGTTGGGACACGAGGGAGGCTGGTGAAGGGCGACGTGTGAATTCCCCCCCGCCAGCCCGGACGTCTGCCTGGTTTTTGGTCCTCGAAACAGCGGCCCTCAGATCCCAGGTTGACAGCTTTACGCAGCGGAGGACAAATCCGGATTATCGGCTGGACCCTTTGGGTTTCGCCCAGCCCGTTGGCTGCGTAGCTTCGGATTGGGAGCGGGCACAGCTGTCAGACACACGTGTGACTCAACAGGTGGTTGACGCTTTCCCTCTAGGGATGTGCTTCTCAACCTTGGCAAGTCGAAGAAGGGTGGACTTAACCATAATAATAATAGTGGGAAGGGACCTTGGAGGTCTTCTAGTCCAACCCCCTGCTCAGGCAGGAAACCCTATATACCATTTCAGACAAATGGCCCTCCAGTCTCTTCTTAAAAACTTCCAGTGTTGGAGAAGGGAGGGAGGGAGGAAAAAAAATAAGAGATTTGGAAGGGACCTTGGAGGTCATCTAGTCCAACCCCCTGCTCAGGCAGGAAACCCTATATACCATTTCAGACAAATAGCTCTCCAGTCTCTTCTTAAAAACTCCCAGTGTTGGAGAAGGAAAGGAAGGAAGGAAGGAAAAAAATAAGAGACTCGGAAGGGACCTTGGAGGTCATCTAGTCCAACCCCCTGCTCAGGCAGGAAACCCTAGACCATTTCAGACAAATGGCCCTCCAGTCTCTTCTTAAAAACTTCCAGTGTTGGAGAAGGGAGGGAGGGAGGAAAAAAAATAAGAGATTTGGAAGGGACCTTGGAGGTCATCTAGTCCAACCCCCTGCTCAGGCAGGAAACCCTATATACCATTTCAGACAAATAGCTCTCCAGTCTCTTCTTAAAAACTCCCAGTGTTGGAGAAGGAAAGGAAGGAAGGAAGGAAAAAAATAAGAGACTCGGAAGGGACCTTGGAGGTCATCTAGTCCAACCCCCTGCTCAGGCAGGAAACCCTAGACCATTTCAGACAAATGGCCCTCCAGTCTCTTCTTAAAAACTTCCAGTGTTGGAGAAGGGAGGGAGGGAGGGAGGGAGGGAGGGAAGGAAGGAAGGAAGGAAGGAAGGAAGGAAGGAAGGAAGGAAGGAAGGAAGGAAGCGGTTCCGTAGAGAGAGGTTTTTCCATGGACCGGAGCCTGGTTTCGTGTGCCGCCTGCATCCTGCGGATGGGGCTTCGCTTGTTTGCGCACCCCGGTTTCTAACTTGCTGCGGACCGTTGTCGGACCACAGACCGGGGGTTGGGGACCCCTGCTCTAAGCGTAGGTTTTCATTGGGAAATGTGATCAGCATTACAAATAAATGCCTACAATCTTCTTCTGTTTTTTTTAAACGAGCATGTCGTTCTTTTCGTTGCAAGAAAGAAAGAAAAAGAAGAAAGGAGAGAAAGAAGAGAAAGGAAAAAAGGAAAGAAAGAAAAAGGAGAGAGAGAGAGAGAAAGAAAGGATAGGGAGGAAGGGGAAGTGAGAGAAAGAAAAAGGAAGGAAAAAGAAAAAAAGGGAAGGAAGGAAGGAAAGAAGGAGGGAGAGCAGTTGAAAGAAAACAAGGAATTGAGACAGAAAAAGGAAGGAAGGCTGGGGAATTCTGGGAGTTGAAGTCCCACCCACCTTCGAAGGTGGAGAGAGGTCAAGGCAGACCAAGGATGGATTTAAACCTTAAGAGCGGGTGCATTATAATTCTTGTTTTTAATGTAATTTATTTATTGTATCTGGGCACTAGGGTTTAATCTGTTTTTAATTTTGGTATTTTGGTATTGCCCTGTCCTTCGGGAGAAGGGCGGTATACAAATTAAATTAAATAAATAAATAAATTTTCCAATATCGGGCTTTTAGGAAAACCTATAATCTCTCTCTCTCTCTCTCTCTCTCTCTCTCTCTCTCTCACACACACACACACACACACACACACACACACACATACGCTGACCTAGCAACCTACCTGTGTCTCATGCTGGTCTGGCTCCTCTCGGCTTCCTCCAGCGTCGTCCCGGCCTCCATCAGGTAGCTCTCCATCCGGCGCTTCTCCAGGCAACAACACCTGGTGGCCTCCACTCCTTGGCTAGAGACCGGGGCCTCCCCGTCCGAGCCCAGAGGCACCCCCTGCCTCTTGGGGCTTCGCCGCTGGGCCCCGTCCCCCCCCCGCGTCTTGCTCTTCTTGTTCAGGCCGTAGAGCTCCTCCAGGCTGTATTTGCCCCCACCTAGGGCAGCCCCCCGGCTTAGGGGGGCCGGACCCCCCCGGGAAGAACTAGCAAACATGGGAGCAGGATGACAGCAAGCGGAGATGGAGTGGAGTCCCTGTGTGGAACAGCCAGAGAGTGGCTTCTCCGGGCTGCCCCCCCCTCCCAACCTGCAGTGTGTGTGTGTGTGTAGGGGGGGGGACACGTGGGGGATTTGTAGGGCTAGCAGCTGTTGAGTGTGGCCTCTGTCCCGGGAGTTTTCCAACTGGGTCCTCGGCTTCCCCTCCCCTCGGATTGCTGCCTTCCGGTTGTTAGCCGCGGCCTAATCCCTTTTTTCTTGGGGGGCTGATTTAACTTAAATTTCCTCGGGTGTGCGTGCGTGCGTGGCGGGGGTCCTTTTGCATGTAGTTTGGGAAGGGTCCACACAGGTGAGACGGCGCGATGGGAGCGCCCCGTTTTTTTTAGCGAGGAACGGTCCAGCCGGCCGTCTCTTGGCCGCTCGCCCTGCCGACCCGTGAGTTCTTGTGCTAGGTTTGCCGTAGGGCGAAGCTGGCGGACGAGGCAACGGGAGTGGGCCTTGTGCGCGACAACCATGAAGGCGCTTACCGCAAGGAGGGTTTGGGTGAACGGGCGTTAAGGAGAATAAGCCTGGTTTTCAAGGCTGGGGAAAATACCCAAAGGGGTCATTGTGGGTTTCAGAAAAGGCAGGCGCACAGCCACACACACCTCTGTGCATTATTCTTCACCTGTGGGAAGACGGTTCCCGGCGCTGAGTTCCTGGCTGTGCAGCCGACGAGTAGGCCGGCTCGGTGGCTCAACCGCGAGACACGGGCCAAGGTGGTCCTCGACTTGGCTACACATTTGAGGCCAAAAATTCCTGTTCTTCAGCGGGATAGTTGTTCAAGGTTGGGTTCGGCCCCATTTTGCAACTGCAGCAGCTGAGGGAGTCCACACGGCTGTTTCAGTGAATTGGGCCCTGCTTGTCGAAAGGTCGCACAACGGGGGGAAGGGGGGAGACACAACGCTGCAACCGTCGTAAATACAAAGCGTCTGAATTTTGATCCCGTGATGGTGGGCAGACTTGCAACGAGGGGCAAGCGAGAGGAACGGCCGGCATGTCGCTTTCTTCAGCGCCGTTGTTAATTTCGAGCGGTCATTAAATGAACTGTCAAGTCGAGGACCCCCGCCTGTATGCAAGATGCTGGGCACATACAGTTGCGGCCAAAACGGCGGAAACGCTTTTTGGGAAAAGCGTGCAGTAGAAATGCCACCTTTGGTTTAAGTTTCTACCCATTTTTCTTCTCATTTCTTGATAACCGTAGCCTCGTTCATTTAATAATACTATTTTACATCGCTTTCTGGGCGGGCAGTCAACTCTTTTGCACCGTTGCTTTAATTTTATTACGTTTTACAAGCTCACTAAATGAAACACCACCAAAAAAACCCCCCCAACCCACTTGATAAGCGATCACACAACACCCTGACAAATGTCCTCCTCTCAGCTTCAATACCTGACATCAATCGCTGGATCCTGCTGTGATCTGATTGGCTGATTGCCAAAACAAGATGACACCCCCCCCCATTGGCTCTCTAAAGCTCGTGCTCATCGGCTACGATCTACCTGACATCAACCTCAGCACGTTGTGCTTCCTTTTTCTGGTTATTTGGCTATAACCTTTCGTAGAACGCAGAGACAAACTTTGTTGCGTTACATTCTTGATTCAAATTACCGTATCTTTCCATCGATACCGTATTTTCTGGCGTATAAGACGACTTTTTAACCCATGAAAATCTTCTCAAAAGTCAGGGTTCGTCTTATACGCCCGGTGCTGAAACTTTAGGGACAGGGCTGGCTGGAAAACCTGGAGCGGATCTCCCATTTGGTCTGCGCAGGGAAAGCGGGACCAATTGGAGAAGAAGCTGCAGTCTGTGATTTTTTTACAGGCTGGGGTCTGGGCGTCTTTCCTTCTAAAGTTGAAGAGCAGCTGCAGTCTATCCCAACTTGAAAGGCAGGTGGGGAATGCAGTAGTCAGAGCAGCTGCTTAGCTCTAAGGACACATTTGACTCAGGAACTGGGCAGGCTGGCTGGAAAACCAGGGGGGGGGGGATCTCCCATTTGGGAAAGCTTTAGAGTGAATTAGGAAAAGTTTAATCCACTTGCACTGTTTTATGTTTACATGTTTGATGACAAACAGCCTTATGTTTATAAGTGACAGTTTTCCTACTAAGTACCTGCATGTCATAAGCATTTGAATTAAAATTACCAGATTAAAATCAAATCTGATGTTTTTTTAATTTTTATTTGGTGTGCGTTGGAAGAGGGGTAGTCTTATACGGCGAGTATAGCCCAAGCCCTATAATTTAACAGGAAATGTAGGGGGTCGTCTTATATGCCCAGTCGTCTTATACGCCGGAAAATACGGTATATAATTTTATGCTAGTAAAAAAGTAAAGGTAAATGTTCCCCCGCACATGCATGCTAGTCGTTTCCAACTCTAGGGGCTGGTGCTCATCTCCGTTTGCTCAATTTTATGCTACTAGTCCCCCAAAATGTGGTGTTATTAGCCGTCAAACCTCAAAAATACCCTTTTCCCAAGAGGTTTCCACAGTTTTGGCCACTACTGGGCTGCGAATCCCCAGGGCCAAAGACCGACGGAATGAAAAGATCCGCTGCAAAGAGAGTCTCCCGGCTATATTTATTTTTCCGAGGAAAGCTGCAAGACGATGGCCTTGCCTTTCTTAGCCCGGAGGTGGGGATGGTAAACATTTCTCTTTCCTTCTTCCGTTCCCGCACCACGAAATAAACAAGCCGAAGAAAGGAAAATTACCGCGCGGCCGCTCGTTCAGCGACGGTTTCAAGTTGACGACCGCTTCTCCCAAGGTCCGGCCGCTGCAAACCCCCCCCCAAAAAGGACAGTCCCGAACGGGGCCGAGATGGAGCCTAATGTGGTCCGGAGGAGCTGAGATCCGATTAAAAATTTAAAAAATAAATAAATCAGGATATTCCGCTATAAATAAAGAGCGACGGGCCAACATCCAGATCCGGTTCTTCAGAAGGGAAACAGCCGGTGACGGAGACGGTTCCTGGCGAAAAAAGTACGCCGGCTGCTCCGGATGCACAGCATCATGGGAAATAACGCGGCTTGCTGCTCCTGCACCGTTCGGGAGTCCTTTGGGGGGGGAAAGAGTGTGAAAAAAAAAGAAAAAGAAAAAGAGAGAGAGAGAGAGAGAGAGAGAGAGAGAGAGAGAGCTAGCCGGCCCGAGCGGAGAAAAAAGGGAGCGCCCGGATGAAGCTGTCCAGCTTGTTGCGAAAAAGCTCGCTCTGGATGGTCTCGTTCAAGCTGCAGAGCGGGTTTTTGACCACGTACTCCACGTAAATCTAAAGAGGAACAGAGGTGGGTGGTTAAGCGGAGGGGGGGGTGGTCCTCCTCCCCAAGCCCACTCAGCGCCCTCTCCCCCAGAGAGAGAGAGAGAGAGAGAGAGAGAGGAAACACGGAGCAGGGTCACGGCCTCCCAAGCGTCCACTCTGCCTTCTTTTCATTCGGCGGGCAGGCGCTTCAGGGTTACAAGCTGAATTGAACAGAACCTCTGAACCTGCAGACGGTTCCTCGCCCGAGTAGGTGGACCCTCATGCGTTTGCTCTGTGGAAGGCAAATCCCGCCTCCTTGCAGCACTGACGTTGTCACCTACTACGGTAATGAAAGGTCTGCAAGGAAACTGCCCAGCTCGGAGAGCGCCAAGGACCCCACAGTCAGTCCTTCCTTCCTTCCTTCCTTCCTTCCTTCTCCTCCCTTCTTGCACTGATGAGGTTCCCTAGTTGGGTCATGAAATGTCTGCAAGGAAACCGCCCAGCTCAGAGAGCACCAAGGACCCCACAGTCCTTCCTTCCTTCCTTCCTTCCTTCCTTCCTTCCTTCCTTCCTTCCTTCCTTCCTTCCTTCCTTCCTTCCTTCCTTCCTTCCTTCTAGCACTGATGATGTTCCCTAGTTGGGTCATGAAACGTCTGCAAGAAAACAAGCCAGCTCAGCGAGCGTCAAGGAGCCCACAGTTCCTCTCCTCCTCCGTTACTCAGTGTGGTAACGAGACGTCCGCAAGAGAACGACCACACTCAGGGAGCAGCCAGGACCCCAGTTGGACCCCGAGCTACAAATATCCTCCTCCTTCTGCTTATGAAGATCACCGACATTTTAAAGGAGAGTGCAAAAAAGATTTCCTAAACGTGCTGAGGCTTCCTTTTCCCTTTTTCAATTTTTTTTTTAAAAAAGAGGCATTTTCCAATTTCCACAGGAAAACCTGGAAGCGCCCCCCCCACCAAAAAAATTCCCTTATTCCTGAAAGCCTTGAATAACTTGCGTCTCGCTGCAGTTGTGACACCGTGATTGTTTCTCTTTGAGCGACGCTCGGCCGTAGAGACGGGGAGGAGATTTTTTATGCCGGCCGGAGCTGCCGAAAGGGCGTTCGCTGCAACGCGGCCTCGCCGGGGAGGGCGACGGCCGAGGGCAGTGCGGAATAAAAGGACTGCAGCTCCATCGTCCCCGGCCGCAGAAGTGCCTGCCCGTGACACGGTTACCCCGGCCCAGGGAAGAAATGCAGGCAGTCCTCGTCTTACAACCAACTCGTTTGGCGACCAAAGTTACAGCGAGGCTGGAAAACAGTGACTTGCAACCGGTCCTCACACTTAACCGCCGTTGCAGCGTCCTCTCTCTCTCTCTCTCTCTGTGTGTGTGTGTGTGTGTGTTTGTGTGTGTGTGCTGTGCTTCTCATCTGTGACCTTCCCAGCCGGCAACTGACAAGCCAAGTCAGTGGAGCCGGATCCACTTCAAGTGGGTTTGGCCGATTAGACGGGTTTGTTATTATCGAAAGGGCGAGTTTATACGATTGTGTCAAAGTAAAAAGTTGAGGTTTAATGTTCTACTGCACCAAGGAACAGTCAACGCCTTCTTTCTTTCTTTCTTTCTTTCTTTCTTTCTTTCTTTCTTTCTTTCTTTCTTTCTTTCTTTCTTTCTTTCTTTCTTTTTCTTTCTTCTTTCTTTCTTTCTTTCTTTTTTTCTCTCTTTCTTTCCCTTCCCCTTCCTTTCTTTCTCTTTCTCTCTTTTTCTTTCTCTTTCTTTTCCCCCCTTTTTCCTACACTTTCCCCTTTCCTCCCCTATCATTCCGACTATTTTCTTTTGCATTTGTGTCTTTTATATTATAAACAGATAAAAAAAAAGGTCTAGACCAGGGGTGTCAAATGTGCGACATCACGTGACGTGTCACATCAACTTTTTTTGCCGTTGCCGGCAATGGGGCGGGCATGACCCCTCCCCCACTCTACACACACACACACACACACACACACACACAAATTAACAAAAAAAAATGGAGCTGGATTCACTTAATGACTAGGTGATTCACTTAGGAACCGCAGTGATCCGCTCAACCACCGTGGCACAAAAGGGAAAAATTGGGCACGACTCATTTAGCGACCGGCTTGCTTAGCAACGGGAGATCCCGGCCCCAGGGGCTAGTCGTAAGAGGAGGACCGCCTGTAGCGGAAGGAGGGGGGAACGGCGCGCAAATCCTCACGTAGCTGTAGATCTGGTGCAGGACGTCCTGGATGTTGCCCACTCCCAGGTCGGTGTTCATGACCACCTTGAGCCCGCTGGGCGTCTCGTAGTAGTGCAGCTTGTACTTGCTGGTCTGGAAGGAGAGGAAGCCGTCCTTCCTGCGGGGCGGACGTTAAGGGAAACGCAGCTCCGGCGGCTCCTAGGAAGGGAACTCCCCTGGGGTCCTCCCCTCCCCCCCACCCCCGAAACCCCCCAGTAGGGGAAAGGATACATGTCCACGGGGCTCATTTTGCTCACGAAGGAGCGGATGGAGAAGAGCATCCCGTACATCAGCTTGAATTCCTGCCAGGCGGAGGAGAGAGAGAAGGGAGGAGAGGCTGTTAGGGGACAACGGAGGCACAGAGTTGGAAAGGGGTCCGCGGAGGTCCTCTAGTCCAGCCCCCTGCGCGAGCAGGAGACCCTACACCAAGGGTAGGCAACCTTGGCTCTTTTACGACTCGTGGACTTCAACTCCCAGAATTCCTAAGCCAGCATGACTCAGCTTGGAAACCTCTCCCTTTCCCCTCAGCAAGGCTGGCTCAGGAATTCTGGGAGTTGAAGTCCACGAGTCGTAAAAGAGCCAAGGTTGCCTACCCCTGCCCTATACAGAATCACAGACTTGGAAGGGGACCTCGGAGGTCCTCTAGTCCAGCCCCCTCCCCGAGCAGGAGACCCTATATAGAATGACAGAGTTGGAAGGGGACCTCGGAGGTCCTCTAGTCCGGCCCCCTGCTCGGGTTGAAGTCCGCAAGTCATCAAAGGGCCGGGTCTGAAGGCCCCTGCATTACATAAACGCAAGAGGGCCGCCTCTAAGCTCCCCCGAAGGTCTTAAGAGCCGGGGTGTCTAACTTTGGCAACTTTTTAAGACTTGTGGACTTCAGCTCCCAGCATTCCTCCAGCCAACTCTCAATGCTGGGAGTTGAAGTCCACGTGTCTTAAAAGTTGCCAAGACCGGACACCCATCTTACAGAGCCTTATGTGGTTGCTCCCACGCGAAAGCTGCCGGTCTGGGGAGATTCCTGTACTACAGACAGAGAACCATAAAGTAACTCGCTTGAACTTTAGATGCGTGGGCCTGGCTGTTCGCCCCTGACGCTTCCTCACAATTCAGAGATGTTCAAGGGTGAAACCAACGATCCAGGAGCGATGGGTTCTTTCCCCTCTGCTGCAGCTCAGAAGCACAAGCGCTAAGCCGTTGTTCCTCTTGCAGCCAGAACGGGAGCCCAGCGCAGCCGCGGCCGAAGCGCATGTAAGCCTGACCTTCAATCAGCTTAACGGGTTTTTTTAATCCATTAGCGCTAAGCCCTGCTCCCTTGGAAGCCCACCAAATTTGTGAAAGATTCACATTGGGCGAGATTAGCAGGAGACCAGGCCACCCAATCAGAAAGGCCCATTTGAAGGCCAGGTCAGACTGAAAGAAAGCACGTCGGCACCAACGGACGGAAACGGACCAAGGAGAGGAGCAACTTGGGACTAAGGAGAAACTTCCTGACGGTTGGAACAGTTAACCAGTGGAACTCTGTGCCTCCAGAAGCGGTGAATGCTCCAACACTGGGAGGCTTTAAGAAGAGACTGGACAGCCATTTTGTCTGGAATGGTCTAGGGCACAGGTCTGCAACCTGTGGCTCCGGAGCCGCATGCGGCTCTTTCAGCCGTCTCCTGCGGCTCCCAGTCCTCTGCCATGTGCAATCCAAAAAAAAAAAAAAAGTGGGACTAAAAAAGTTCAACCAATCAATTCAAATATGCAGGGTAGGTGCATATCTCGCCTTGGCTCCACTCTTCAGTCAAACCCTGTTCTGCGCATGCGCGCATGTAGGTGCATGCGCACACATTTCTTGTGGCTCCCAGTTTTTCCTTTTGTGAGGGAACCGGTTCCAAGTGGCTCTTTCACTGTTTCAGGTTGCTGACCCCTGGTCTAGGGTTTCCTGCCTGAGCAGGGGGTTGGACTAGATGACCTCCAAGGTCCCTTCCAAATCTTCTTTTTCTTCTACTACTACTATTATTATTATTAGTGTGAAATGGTGTAGGGTTTCCTGCCTGAGCAGGGGGTTGGACTAGATGACCTCCACGGTCCCTTCCAAATTTTTTATTATTATTATTATTAGCAGTACTACTACTAGTAGTAGTAGTATGAAATTGTGTAGGGTTTCCTGCCTGAGCAGGGGGTTGGACTAGACCTCCAAGGTCCCTTCCAAATCTTCTTCTTCTACTACTACTACTACTACTACTACTATTACTATTATTATTAGTGTGAAATGGTGTAGGGTTTCCTGCCTGAGCAGGGGGTTGGACTAGATGACCTCCAAGGTCCCTTCCAACTTTATTATTATTCTTCTCCCCTTTTGCGACCTTCCGACGAGCCAAGTCCACGGGAGAAGCCGGATTCGCTGAACGACGGCGTGACTCCCTTAACCACCCCAGCGATTCGCTTAATGACGACGGCGGCCGGAAAGGTCAGCTAGGTTGGGCTCAATTGCGGTCGTAAGTCGAGGACTGCCTGCACCGGGCTCCCGTGGTGACTCTCTGGGCTTTCATAACGATCATAATTGATATCGCAATGATAATCGATTCGTTAATTATAATAACAATCTCCTCCTGTAAAGAAACCAGGTCAAAAAAAAAAAAGGGGGGGGGCCGCAGGAGAGACCCCCCCCGCCCCACCGAGCCTGGCCGAGGCCTCTGAGCGCGTGCAGAGGGCATGTTCCCCCCCCTCCCTCCGTGTGTTTGTGTTTGTGTGTGTGTGTGGGGGGGGAAATTGGGGTGGGGGAGTCGGAGGCTCACCTCCTCCTTGGAAATCCCGGCCTGCTTCTTGCGGTTCCACTCGCTGTAGTGCAGGCAGACGCCGTTGCGGTCGAAGAGGTAGAGATTGTGCACCGTCATCTTGGGACGGGGGGGAGACGGGGGGGGGCGCGGGGGACCCCAAGTCAGAGCCAGGCCGCGGGAGAAGCCCCCTCAGCCACCACCAGTAATGAGGATAACGCCACCCATCATCCACCCCCCGCCCCGGCTCAGATTTTTTTCCGGGGGCGGGAAGGACCCCTCCCCAATATTTACCTCAGCCGCCGCTTCCGTCTCTATGACAACCGCCAGGCCCGACCTCCCTCAACTTCCGTCGCGGAGGTTGCGTGCCCGCGCGGCGCCACGAATCCCGCTCGCTGATTCGTCCAGCCCGCTCGGCCCGCCCTCCCCCCTCTTCCCGAGCGTGCGCCGTCGCCGCACTTCCTGCAGGCCTTGCCCCCCCCCCCTCCCACCCGCCTCGTACGACTGGAAGCCTTGCCCGGAAGGAAAATGGCGGCGTCGGCTTCACCCCGTTCCCGCTCCGAGGCTTGGCCCGGCGCTGCACTGGGGCGACGAAGCCAAGCGGGGGACCCGGCGCGGACCGGGACGGCGGCCTAGTGCCTGGCGGGGCAGCAAAGTGGGTCTCAAAGCGAGGACCCGAGGCGGGGAGGCTAAAGGGACGGGCAGGGGGCGCTGGAGGGGGGAGGGGGACACGGTTTACCTCAGGGGTGGGGGAGGGGCCCCGCGGGAGGAACCCCCCCCAACAAATGTGCAGGACTCCAGCTCTTATTGGCCAACCTGAGAGCTTGGCCGAGCTCGTGTGGGATGATGGGAGATGGAGTCCAAGGCGGTGGACCAGCTGAGGAGGGCCAAGGGGTGCAAGGGGGGGGGTTTCCCGAGGGGAGCCATTTTGGAGCCCACGGTATGATCTCTGTGTGTGGGGGGGCGGCTTTCGCTGCTCCCCGTTTCTCTTCAGTCCTCTTGGGGTTTCCTGGTGGTCTCCCATCCTCTGCCTCTGAAGGTTGGCTAGCTGGTTTTGGTTCATGCACTACCAACCTTGGACAGCGACGTGGGGAGGCCTATAAATTTAGATGATTTATGATGATGATGATGATGATGATGATGATGATGGAGGAGGAGAAAGAGGAAGAAGAAGAAGAAGGAACAGGGGAGAAGGAGAGGAAGAAAGAAAGAAAGAAAGAAAGAAAGAAAGAAAGAAAGAAAGAAAGAAGAAAGAAAGAAAGAAAGAAAGAAAGAAAGAAAGAAAGAAAGAAAGCAGAAGCCTTGGGTGCCATCCCAAAACAACTGGAGCACCACTTGGACACCATCATCGGCATTGACAAATTCGCCATCAGTCAATTGCAAAAGGCGGCCTTAGTAGGAACGGCTTCCATCTTGCGACAAGATCTGTAACGCCATCAAACATCCACATCTGCCTATCCCGGGTCCTTGGGAAGGACTCGATAGGTAGACAAAAATAATTTTAATTGCCCTGTACATCGCCCTGAGTCCCTCGGGAGAAGGGCGGTTATATAAATCTAATAAATAAATAAGTAAAAATGCCAAATCCAGTGTGAACATCTGGCTGACCGTGCAATGATCAAAACCCAGAAAAGTTTGCAGCAGAGTGGACGTGACAGTACCTGGAGACAGCGGGGGGAAAAAAGAGAAAGAACTGGGAGAAGTTCACAAAATACCAAAGACCTGCAAATAGAACGACCGGGGCAAAAGCAAGCCACGGTAGCACCAACAGCCTTAGGTGCCTTGGGCTGCCACCCCCCCAAAACATCTGGAGCACCTTTTAAAAGACCTTTAAAACCCTGACAAAAATCCCCGTTGGTCAATTACAAAAGGCGGCTTTGCTTGGCGTGGCGAGGATGCCTTTTAAAACCATCCAACTTTCACCTCTGGCTATTCCAGGTCTTTGGTAAGGATTTAGTTAGCGGATAGAACTGCCAAATCCATCTGGCTGACCGTGCGACAAATCATTTTAAAAACATCCAGGGGAAGGCAGGACTTGTCGCCTTGCCTTCTTCCTTTGTGCTCTGAATTTCAAGTTCTTGGTTTTTTTATTTTTATTCCTTTCCAGGACCGGTTTGGGAGGAGCCCTCTTGCTTCCTTCGCCCAGTCTGCTGCTGCCGGCATTTGGGGCTCCATTATGACAGAGGTCCCAGTTTTCCGAGCTCAGAATGCTTGACCTTCGCTTCGGACCCTGGAATCATGGCGGAGCAGAGCTTCCCCCGGGCTCTGAGCGCTTCCCTCCGCAGCGACGATCTCTTAAGCGACATGGAGCTGCTGCCAGCCTCCGACCCCCCCACTCCTGGGCAGCAGGTGCCTTATTCTCAGCCGGCCACCCCGTACACCTCCAAAGTGACCACCCAACTCTACGCCTCCCTTCACCAGAGCCGGCAGGCCGAGGCACAGGCCTTGTCTCGGCTGGAGGACCGGCACGGCTCGGCCCTGGCTAGGAAAGCCATGGAGGCCGATGTCGATCTGGACACTCTAGCGGAAGAGCTTAGCCACCGGTTGTCCGCCAGCGTGGAAGCCAGCGCTTTTAGGCAGGTGAGAGAGTAAACCCACTGGGATGACGACCCTCCTTCCCCCCTGCCCCAGGTTTGCAGGAAAGCTCGGTTGGCTAAACCCCTCTTCTTTTGCAGGGTGCCGTGCCCGAATCCCGCCACATTTCCGAGATGGAGAATGTGCGGTGCCACCTCCAGAGCATGCTGCGAGGATCCAGAGATGTGCCTGGTGAGAGTGGGGAAGGGGGAAACGGCCTGGAGGGGATGGGAAATGAAGGAATGAATGAATAAAAAGCCTTGGCCGTGTTACGGGGGCCCGAGAACAGATACAGTATTTAATTTTTTTTAGAAAGCAGCCTATATTGCTTTTATAAATAACGTAAAGTGGCAAACGTACAGAATATTCCTTCCTCCTGGTTTCCTCACAACAACAACCCTGTGAGGTCGGTTGGACTGAGAGAGAGGACAATTGGCCCAAAGACACCCAGTCAGCGTTTGTGCCTAAGGTGGGACTCAAACTCACCACCTCCTGGTGATTGGCTCCAAGTCACCCAGCCGACTTTCTTGCCTAAAGCGGGACTAGAACTCACGGTCTCCTGGTGATTGGCCTAAAGTCACACAACAGGCTTTCTTGCCTAAGGCGGGGTTAGAATTCACTGTCTCCTGGTGATTGGCCCAAAGTCACACAACGCTTTCATGCCTAAAGCAGGACTAGAACTCACCGTCTCCTGGTGCTTGGGCAAAGTCACCCAGCCAGCTTTTGTGGCTAAGGCAGGACTAGAACTCACCGTCTCCTGGTGATTGGCCCAAAGTCACCCAGCTGGCATTCACGCCTAAGGCCGGACTTGAACTCACCATCTCCTGGTGACTGGCAAAAGTCAGCTAGCTGACTTTCATACCTAAGACAGAACTCACCGTCTCCTGGTGATTAGCCTAAAGTCACCCAGCCGGCATTCATGGCTAAGGCAGCACAGCTGGTTTTGTGCCAAAGGGGCAACTAGAACTCACCATCTCCTAGTGATTGGTCCAGAATCACCCAGTGGCTTTCATGCCTTAGGCAGACTAGAACTCCCTGTCTCCTGGTGATTGGCCTATAGTCACCCAGCTGCTTTCGTGCCTAAGGTGTAACTGGAGCTCGTCGTCTCCTGGTGATTGACCCAAAGTCACCCAGCTGGCTTTCACGCCTAAGGTCGGACTAGAACTCCCGATTTCTAGCCTGGTGCCCTAACCGTTAGACTAAACCAGCAGTCTTAATTTTCTAAGAGAGTTTATTTCACAAAACAGAGTCCCCCAGTTTAGTGCCTTTGTATCTTACGAGTCGGACTTGGATCCCCATTGATGCTAAAATTGGGGAACAGTAGAACAGTTTGGGCTACAGCGATAAGCGTGAAGGTTGCAATCCGTTGCAATAGGATCCCTGAAGTCTTGGATCTTGCACTTCTCTCCTGCTCTGGTGAGAGTTGTAGGGGAAGTTGTCTGGTGGGAAAGAGCAGGGCCACATGTGAAGGTCCAATTAGACTGATTTATCGCTAAAAGCCTACGCACAGGACTCTTCTATCTGAACTGCTTTATTGCTGAAAGTCTCTGCACAGGAATCTTCTACCTAAAGTGCTATATTGCTAAAAGCCTACGCACAGGAAACTTCTAACTAAACTGCTTTATTGCTGAAAGCCTATGTGCAGGAATCTTCTAAACTGCTTTATCGCTAAAAGCCTGTGCACAGGAATCTTCTACCTAAACAGCTTTATTGCTGAAAGCCTGTGTGCAGGAATCTTCTACCTAAAGTGCTTTATCGCTGAAAGCCTGTGCAGAGGAATCTTCTACCTAAACAGCTTTATTGCTGAAAGCCTGTGCACAGGAATCTTCTAACTAAACTGCTTTATCGCTAAAAGCTTGTGCACAGGAATCTTCTAACTAAACTGCTTTATCGCTAAAAGCCTATGCACAGGAATCTTCTAACTAAACTGCTTTATTGCCAAAAGCCTATGCGCAGGAATCTTCTACCTAAACTGCTTTATCGCTAAAAGCCTGTGCACAGGAATCTTCTACCTAAACTGCTTTATCGCTAAAAGCCTACGCATAGGAATCTTCTAACTAAACTGCTTTATTGCTGAACGCCTGTGCACAGGAACCTTCTACCTAAACTGCTTTATCGCTGAAAGCCTGTGCAGAGGAATCTTCTACCTAAACAGCTTTATTGCTGAAAGCCTGTGCAGAGGAATCTTCTAACTAAACTGCTTTATCGCTAAAAGCTTGTGCACAGGAATCTTCTAACTAAACTGCTTTATCGCTAAAAGCCTATGCACAGGAATCTTCTAACTAAACTGCTTTATTGCCAAAAGCCTATGCGCAGGAATCTTCTACCTAAACTGCTTTATCGCTAAAAGCCTGTGCACAGGAATCTTCTAACTAAACTGCTTTATTGCTGAACGCCTGTGCACAGGAACCTTCTACCTAAACTGCTTTATCGCTGAAAGCCTGTGCAGAGGAATCTTCTACCTAAACAGCTTTATCGCTGAAAGCCTACGCACAGGAATCTTCTACCTAAACTGCTTTATCGCTGAAAACCTGCGCGCAGGAATCTTCTCCGCTAACAGCACCTGCTAGGCGTTAGATAAGAATCCACAGAACTCAAGGGAGGCCGGACGTGGTTCCCTTGTGGGCTACCTAGGGATTCTAGGCTGCTTTCCCTTTTGACTCCGCCCCCAGCTTCTGCCATTCCTTCCCCTACAGAAGTAGTCCCCGAAAACTGTGCCGGCTTTCAGCTGACCTTTTTCTGCTCTTTTCTCGCAGAGGGCCCGACGGTCACGCTGGAGTCCCTGGAACGCAAAGATGACGACTCCTTTGAAAGCGACAGCACGGGTGCTCTGCTCAAGTAAGACTCCCTTAGCTGAGTCGGGGGGGGATCTCTTACTGCAGAGCACAAGGAAGGGAGCTACAAGGCAGATAGGCAGGAAGTGTTCCCCCAAAAGGGCCATTTTTTAAAAAAAGCCCAGAGCAAACATGGTAATGCAGGTAGTCCTCGACTTATGACTGCAGTTGGGCCCAAAACGTACGTTGCTAAGTGAGAAATACGTTTCCTGAGCTGTGCCCCCTTTTCTTGCCACCATTGTTGAGCGAATGGCTGAAGTTGTTAAAGGAGTAACACTGTCGGTGAGCGAATCTGGTTTTCCCATCGACTTCGCTTGTCAGAACATCCCAAAAGGGGGGGGGGCAGCACGGGACGCCGCAACCGTCATAAGTATGAGTCACTCGCTGAATCTTGATCACCTGAGTGTGGGGATGCCGCAACGGTCGTCAGTGTGAAACACAATCGCAGGTCACTTTTCCGGTGACCGTTGCAACTTCACTTGGCGTTGTGTCAAATTTATATCGCCTCCGCTGCGGCCATGAAGGAAATTGGCAGCTTGGCGTCGAACGTCCCCGTTGCCTTTCACTTTTTTTCGCTTCGTTTAGTGCCCGTCCTCAGCACGAGGTCTCCCCTCCGGGATCCCTGGCCAGCTTTGAGGAGCTGTTCCCGCGCTATACCAGCCTGCGCCTGGGTCACTTCCACAATCAGGTCTCGCAACTGGATCCCCGCTTGCTAAAAGACGCTTTGGAGAAAGAACAGGCCCGGCGGAAAGTGAGTTGCAAAGCATCGTGGGTAAGCGAGGGCATGAGGTGCCCTGAACCAGACGCTTTCCTAACCGGCCTTGAGAATGCTAGTTTGGGGCGCCTTGTTTGTCCTAAACCCAACCCCCGGAGGGAGGGTGTCCAACTGGGCCACTTGAAGAGCTGTGGACTTCAATTCCCAGAATCCCCCAGCCAGGATACTGTTTTTTAAGTTATGTAGACTTCAACTGCCAGAATCCCCCAGCCAGGATACCGTTTTTTAAGATGTGTAGACTTCACCTCCCAGAATC
>NC_138210.1:74101275-74118775 GCF_964194415.1 Vipera berus | reverse complement strand
GTGGCCGGGCTATTTTCTCTCGCAGTTTTTTTGATAGGGTGAATTTCTTAAATAGACAGTGGGAACGCGGTAGAGATAATAGATCTTGATTTCAGCAAAGCCGGGGGGGGGGGGGGGGAGAAAAAAGGCTGGCTGGAGAATTCTGAAATCCAACAAGTTGTAAAAGCTGCCAGGTTTGAAGACCCCTGTTGTAAAACCCCACAGGTTCCCCAGCCCTAGATGGTTCATTCAGTTTACCCGCTGATGAATAATAACCGATTATTATTATTATTATTATTATTATTATTATTATTATTATTATTATTATTAATCAGCGTTAAAACTGGAAGTTTAATTCACCGATTATTACTAATCAGCGGGACGGCTTGCGTCCTCCGTAAGTTTGTGGGTGCTCCAACACTGGAGGTTTTTAAGAAGAGACCGGACAGCCGTTGGTCTGGAATGGCGCAGGGGTCCCTTGCCTGAGCAGGGGGTTGGACTAGATGACCTCCAAGGTCCCATCCAGCTCCGTTATTCGGTAAAGCAGGGTTAACCCTAAACGGAGAGACAAGAATAAGGCTTTTTCCTGCAAAGCAGCTGCCCAAAACTGACCCTTATCCTATTTCCCCCTCTCTCACCGCCCCTCCCCATCCCTCCCCCCCCCCAGGAGAAGGAGAAGTCCACGCTCTCCTGCAGCCTGGAGGCCGAACGTGTCCGGGCGCAGAGCCTGGAAGCCGAGTGGGATTCGGAACGTCGCCGTCAGGACGCCCTGCGGGCCACCGCGGAGGAGCAGCAGAGGAGCTGGGCCCAGCGGGAGAAACAGCTGGAACAGCAGCACCAGAGGGCGCAGGAGGAGAGCCGGCTGCATCTGGAGAAGGAGAAGGTGAGGGCGGGGAGTCTCTTCTCGGACCGCCTAGCCTGGCTGGTGTGTCTCGGGGCGGGGGGGGCTGGCCTGCCCTCTGCAGCCGGAAGCTGAAGGTGAACTCAGCCCGAGCTGAGTTTTGGCAGCCTTGTTTGTAGAAGGGGGTGGCGGGGTGGGGTGGGGGGGCGGGGGGGGGAGCACAGAGTTAGGCCCTTCTTAGGTTGACGTCCAGGTAGCCCCAACCGGCCAACCAGCCTCTGGGTTCCGTGGCGAAGTGGAAGACGACAGCCTGAAGCTGTAAGAGGGCCGGTAGGAGGACGGATGACGTTGCCTGGTCGGGTCATGAAACGTCTGCAGGAAAATGACCGAGCTCGGAGAGCACCAAGGACCCCACAGTCTTCCTCTTCCTCCCTCCCTCCCTCCCTCCCTCCCTCCTCCTCCTCCTCCTCCCTTCTAGCACTGATAATGGTCCTTAGTTGGCTCATGAAACGTCTGCAAGAAGATCACCAAGCTCAGAGACCACCAAGGACCCCACAGTCTTCCTCCTCCTCTTCCTCCCTCCGTCCCTTCCTTCCTTCCTTCCTCCTCCTCCTCCTCCTCCTCCTCCTCCTCCCTTCTAGCACTGATAATGGTCCTTAGTTGGCTCATGAAATGTCTGCAGGAAAATGACTGAGCTCAGAGACCACCAAGGACCCCTCGATTCTCCTCCTTCTCCTCTCCTCTCCTTCCTTCCTTCCTTCCTTCCTTCCTTCCTTCCTTCCTTCCTTCCTTCCTTCCTTCCTTCCTTCCTTCCTTCCTTCCTTCCTTCCTTCCCCAACACTGGAAGATTTTAAGAAGAGACTGGAGAGCTATTTGTCTGAAATGGTAGAAGGTTTCCAGTCTGAGCAGGGGGTTGGACTAGATGACCTCCAAGGTGCCCTCCGGGTCTGTTATTCTGTTATTCTTTTTTCCTTCCTTCCTTCCTTCCTTCCTTCCTCCCTCCCTCCCTCCCTCCCTTCTTCCCTTCCTCCTTCCCTCCCTCCCTCCCTTCTTCCCTTCCTCCTTCACTTCCTTCCTCCCCTCCCTCCCTCCCTTCCTCCCTCCCTTCTCTTCCTTCCTCCCTCCCTCCCCCTGTTGTCTGAATGCTCCCGAGCTGGTTGCAGACTCCCTACTTCCTTGTCCACCAACCTGCGGGCTCCTCAGAGGAGGAAGGGGGCCACGCCCACCCACTTTTGCAGGGGGGGGCGAGGGCCTTTCCCAGCCGGGCTGCCCCACCCTGGAAGAACTCAGATCCTCGGGTGCTTCCCCAAGGAAGGGCGGCCTTGCCATGGAGCACCGGGTCTGGGAGGAGCTGCAGCTGATTGGGCCTCCCGGCGCAGAGGGGAAACGGCGGCCTTCCCAAACTGTAAGTGCCGGCTCGGGCTGGCAAGTTGGAGGCAAAGAGGCTGCTGGGTCAAACCCCTGTCCCGTCGTTAAACCGAGGATTCAGCTTGGAACGTGACGTTTTAAGAGTCGTAGCATGGCTGGAGAACCAGTTTGGTTTGGTGGTGAAGGCAGTAGGCTAGAAACCAGGAGACTGGGAGTTCTAGTCCCACCTCAGGCAGGAAAGCCGGCTGGGTGGCTTTGGGCCAATCACCAGGAGACGGCGAGTTCTAGTCCCGCCTTAGATATGAAAGCCAGCTGGGTGACTTTGGGCCAATCAGCAGGAGACGGGAGTTCTAGTCCCGCTTTAGCCATGAAAGCTGGCTAGGTGGCTTTGGGCCAATCAGGAGACGGGAGTTCTAGTCCCGCTTTAGCCATGAAAGCTGGCTAGGTGGCTTTGGGCCAATCACCAGGAGATGGGAGTTCTGGTCCCGCTTTAGCCATGAAAGCTGGCTAGGTGGCTTTGGGCCAATCACCAGGAGATGGGAGTTCTGGTCCCACTTTAGCCATGAAAGCTGGCTAGGTGGCTTTGGGCCAATCACCAGGAGATGGGAGTTCTGGTCCCACTTTAGCCATGAAAGCTGGCTAGGTGGCTTTGGGCCAATCACCAGGAGATGGGAGTTCTGGTCCCACTTTAGCCATGAAAGCTGGCTAGGTGGCTTTGGGCCAACCACCAGGAGATGGGAGTTCTGGTCCCACTTTAGCCATGAAAGCTGGCTAGGTGGCTTTGGGCCAATCAGCAGGAGACGGTGAGTTCTAGTCCCATCTTAGGCATGGTGGACAGTCCCTTTCTCTCACCCCAACCCACCTCACAGGGTTGTTGTTGTGGGGAGAATAGGAGCAGGAAGGAGACGTAAGTATATTCACCCTCTCGAGTTACTTGTAAAGACAGGATTAAAAAAAAAATCTAGTGGATAATAAATGCAATTTCTCGGGTGCCTTACCTGCCTTTCCCAGCTTTTACTCTGCTTGGCAAGTTTCTAGCCCTCAGTGTCCTTTGAGCTTCAGAGGAAAGGCAGGGTAAAAATGGAAAAAAAAGAAGTAAAGGTGCTGAAAATAAGGATGTGTAGCTTTAAACTGTTTCCTGGGAGTTTTTTTTAAAAAGAAGTTGCTTAAAGGGAAGGGCATTCTTTATTGCGATGTTTCTCAAGCATGGCAGTTTGAAGATAGGTGGACTTCAAACTCCCAGAATTCCATAGGCCAGCCAGCTAGGCACGCTGGCTGAGGAATTCTGGGAGTTGAAGTCCACCCCTCTTCAAACTGTCAAAAGCTGAGGAGCACTGCCTGATTGGCCGGGCTGGTTTCTGGAATGTGTAAAAACAGGACTCTTCCACCTTGGCCCTTCGATGACTTGTGGACTTCAATTCCCAGGATTCCTCAGCCAGGCAGTGCCTGGCTGAGGAATTCTGGGAATTGAAGTCCACAAGTCATCGAAGGGCCAAGTTGGAAGACTCCTTGGTGTAAAATATATGCCAGATTGTATGTCTGGGTGTGGATGTGGGCTGGGGTTTTCTAACTCGGTACTTAACTGTCGCCCTCAACTATCCTGCCAATGGGCTGGCTGGGGATACTGGGGGGTGTAGTCCAGACTTCTGGAAGGGGAAAATGCTTGCCTAAAGTGTATTTTCTCCAAAAGGCCCTCAGCAAAAGTATTTCTGCAGGGCTGACCGGCACGCTCTGAGCCTATTTCCCTGGGTAACTGGTGTGGGCTAGGCCTTGGCTTGTTTTGTTTGTTTTTTTAAAATTTATATTTATTTATATCCCACCTTCGTTATTTTTTTTAGAAATAACCCAAGGCGGTAAACATTCTTAATATTCTGTCCTATTTCCCCCACAACTGTTACCCTGTGAAGCAGGTAGAGGCTAAGAGAGACGGACGGGCTGCCTCAAACTCACCCGGCCGGCTTTTGTGGCTAAGGTGGGATTAGAACTCAGCATCTCTTGGTGATTGGGCCAAACTCAGTTAGCTGGCTTTCATAGCTAAGGGGGAACTAGAACTCACCGTCTCCTGGTGATTAGCCCAAAGTCACCTAGCCGGCTTTCATGGCTAAGGCGGGACTAGAACTCCCCGTCTCCTGGTGATTAGCCCAAAGTCACCCAGCCGGCTTTCATGGCTAAGGCGGGACTAGAACTCCCCGTCTCCTGGTGATTGGCTCCAAGTCACCCAGCCGGCTTTCATGGCTAAGGCAGGACTAGAATTCACCGTCTCCTGGTGACTGGCCAAAAGTCACCCAGCCGGCTTTCATAGCTAAGGCAGAACTAGAATTCACCGTCTCCTGGTGACTGGCCAAACGTCACCCAGCCGGCTTTCATGGCTAAGGCGGGACTAGAATTCACCGTCTCCTGGTGACTGGCCCAAAGTCACCTATTGTTATTGTTATTATTATTATTCCTGTAATTTGTTGTCTGCTTCTCTTCCTCTCTCCCCCCCCCCCCCGTCTAGATGGTGGCCCAGCGGGAAGCTCAGAAGGCCCTGGATGTCCAACAGGTTTTGGCCAAAGTGCAGGCCGAAATGCAGGGCCTGCAGGCCGACCTGGAGGCGGTGCGGCGCGAGAGAGACTCCTTGAAGATGGAGATGAGCTTGCTGAAGGTAACGGGGGCCGCACAACCCACCAAACCCAAATGTTGTTTGGGGGCGGGATGGAAGAGTTAACCAGGGTTGGCTTTGCTTGAACCCCTGCGGCTTGGAAGGGAAGGAGGGACTTATGTCAAGAGGAGGAAGCCTATTGGTCAGCATGGGTCCCGGGTATCTGAAGAACTGCCTCGCACCAATGGGACCACCCCCCCTCCCCTCCCCTGGCACATTCATTTTGCCAGAATGGGCCCACCGCGGACCCCAGCAGCCAAGGGATTTCAGCTGGCAGGGTCTAAGAGAAGAGTCTTGTCTACTGGAAAGCGGGTGACGGTGAGTTCCGCCTTAGGCATGAAAGTGGGCTGGGTGGCTTTGGGCCAATCACCAGGAGACAGTGAGTTCTAGGCATGAAAGTGGGCTAGGTGGCTTTGGGCCAATCACCAGGAGACAGTGAGTTCTAGTCCCGCCTTAGCCATGAAAGCCGGCTGGGTGACTTTGGGCCATTCACCAGGAGACAATGAATTCTAGTCCTGCCTTAGCCACAAAAGCTGGCTGGGTGACTTTGCCCAAGCACCAGGAGATGGTGAGTTCTAGTCCTGCCTTAGGCATGAAAGCGTTGTGTGACTTTGGGCCAATCACCAGGAGACGGTGAATTCTAGTCCCGCCTTAGCCATGAAAGCCGGCTGGGTGACTTTGGGCCAGTCACCAGGAGACAATGAGTTCTAGGCCCGCCTTAGGCATGAAAGTAGGCTGGGTGGCTTTGGGCCAATCACCAGGAGATGGGGAGTTCTAGTCCCGCCTTAGCCATGAAAGCCGGCTGGGTGACTTTGGGCCATTCACCAGGAGACAATGAGTTCTAGTCCTGCCTTAGCCACAAAAGCTGGCTGGGTGACTTTGCCCAAGCACCAGGAGATGGTGAGTTCTAGTCCCGCCTTAGGCATGAAAGCGTTGTGTGACTTTGGGCCAATCACCAGGAGACGGTGAATTCTAGTCCCGCCTTAGCCATGAAAGCCGGCTGGGTGACTTTGGGCCAGTCACCAGGAGACAATGAGTTCTAGGCCCGCCTTAGGCATGAAAGTAGGCTGGGTGGCTTTGGGCCAATCACCAGGAGATGGGGAGTTCTAGTCCTGCCTTAGCCATGAAAGCCGGCTGGGTGGCTTTGGGCCAATTACCAGGAGACAGTGAGTTCTAGGCATGAAAGCCGGCTGGGTGACTTTGGGCCAATCGCCAGAAGATGGGGAGTTCTAGTCCCGGCTTAGCCATGAAAGCCATCTCCTCAGTTCTCCTCCTCCTGACGACATTCCCCAGTCGGGTCATGACACAGAGAGCGCCCGGCACCCCAACTGTCACGCCTCCCCTTTCTTTTTGCAGGCCCGCTTTGAGGCCCAGAAGCTCAAGCTGGAGTCTGAGCTGAAGGTGGCCTTGGAGCAGCGGGTGACGGAGCGCCTGGCCGAGGTTCACGAGGACAGCGTGCGCCAAATGAGCGCTGTGCGAGAGCAACACAGGTGGAAGGATGGGGGGGTCCCTCTCCCCCTTTGCCCCTCCCCACATCTCTTTCCTCTGCCCCTTTGCTTTGGTCGGCAGTTCTTGGTTGTAACCTCCCCCTGCTCAAATTTGGCTTTTATTCTTGCTTTACGGGGTGGATTCTCCTCCTCGGGGTGTTAAAGGTGTGGGCTTAATTTCTTTTCTCCGAAATCCAGGTTCACGAAGTTGCTCCGGTTTCTGAACTGAGTAGGTGGGCTACCCGGTCTCTCTTTCCTTCCCTTTCCCCCCTCCCCGCAGTTTCCCTCCCCCCCCACCCGCCCACCTTTCATTGTGACACTTGAATTTTGCACTTGTGTTTCATCCACAGTTCGAAGAGGGGGCCGCAAACAGGAGCGGACCACAGGGCAGCCTCTCCTGCTGTGGCTCGGGAGTGTTTGCGAGTTGCGGTTCAAAGCCGCAATTCCTCTCTCCCCTCCTTAACTGTATAGGGGAGTAGAAATGTGTTTTGTAAAAACGACGAATAAAATCAGTCTCCAAAGTAGCATGGCTCAACCTGGAGATACCTTTGAAATAATTTTCAGGTCTTGGAGAAGCCCTGCATAAAAATGGGGAAAAGTGACTTTAAACAAAGATTGGACAACCATTTGTCCAGGATGATATAAGACCTCCAAGGTCCCTTTAGCCTTATGGTATGTGTGTGTGTGTGTGTCTGTCTGTCTGTCTGTCTGTCTCTATCTAGTATATCTATCTCTAGTATCTATCTATCTATCATATCATATCTGTCTGTCTGTCTGTCTATCCATCCATCCAGTCATCTAATCTATCTATCTATCTATCTATCTATCTATCTATCTATCTATCTATCTATCTATCTATCTATCTATCTATCTATCTATCTATTTTAGTATATCTATCTCTAGTATCTATCTATCTATCTATCTATCTATCTATCTATCTATCTATCTATCTATCTATCTGTCTAGTATATATCTCTATCTCTATCTCTTTATATCTATCTATCTAGTTAGTATATCTGTGTCTAGAATCTATATATATATATCTAGTATCTATTTATCTCTCTCTCTCTCTCTATATATATATATATATATCTAGTATATCTATCTAGTATCTATCATATCTATCTAGTATATCTCCATCCATCCATCCATCCATCCATCCATCCATCCATCCATCCATCCTGTCATCTAATTGTATCTATCTATCTATCTATCTATCTATCTATCTATCTATCTATCTATCTATCTATCTATCTATCTATCTCTAGTATCTATATATATTTATCTAGTGTCTATTTTTCTCTCTCTTTATCTAGTATATCTATCTCTAGTATCTATCATATCTATCTAGTATATCTCTATCTATCTATCTATCTATCTATCTATCTATCTATCTATCTATCTATCTATCTATCTATCTATCTATCTATCTATCTATCTATCTATCCATCCATCCATCCATCCATCCATCCTGTCATCTAATTGTCTCTCTCTCTCTCTCTCTCTCTATATATATATATATATATATATATATACCGTATATATATATATAGTATATCTATCTCTAGTATCTATATATCTATATATTTATCTAATATATCTATCTATCTATCTATCTATATCTATCTATCTATCTATCTATCTATCTATCTATCTATCTATCTATCTATCTATCTATCTATCTCTACCTATCTATATCCATCCATCCATCCATCCATCCTCTCTCTCTTTCTATTGTCAAGAAAAGATTGGACAACCGTTTGTCTGGAATGATGGAAGAACTCCTGCCTTGGACTAGACTAGAAGATCTCCAAGGTCCCTTCCAGCCTAAGGAGTCTCCGAATCCAATTCCTTTCTAACTTTAATCCACATTTTATGACTTCTGCAACAGCCAAGTGGCAGACTGGTAGTTCCGTTGTGGCGCAGAAGAATCCTACAGCGACCACTTCCATCGAACAGAGTGTGAAATTAAAAAAAGCAAGGCTTATTATTTTTTTCCCCAATTACGACTTTTCTTGAGGAAGTCCAGTTGAGGAAGTCTAAAGAGAAGGCCTTTTCCAAATTCAGATGTTTGGCCAGCCTCTGGCTTCCGATCAAAAACCCCCTTTTATTTCCCCCCAAAAGGACTTGAGGTGTCTTGTTCTCCTTCATCAAAAGGAATCCACCATTTATTCTTTTCTCCCCGTCCACTTATCACCCAGATAGTCTTAATCTCCCGTGTTTTTTTTTTTGGGCGGGGGTGTGTGTCTGCAACAGGCAGTCCCTCATCTTAACAGCCCAAGAAAATCGGTACAACGTTGCCCAAAATATTCAAATTTTCAGAATCTGAATGCTCTTTTTGTCGCATTGATTCATCCGTCTGCCGCTGTTGATTTGGGGGTTAATCTAAAAGCTTTAGAGAAGAGCCGAGGGCGAATCAAAACTGTATTTATTTAGTATTTATTCCCTAGTCTACCCAGTTGCATTTGGACAGATGCGCAAAGACCCATAAAAACAAGAAATCCGTGCTCTGTGATTTGCAGCTTAAAAAGATATCAGTAATAATTTGAGAATTTACAAAGCAGCTTTGCCTCCTTGGTGCCTGCTAAAGCTCTTTTATTTTTATTTTTATTTTAATCTTTTATCTCGGGACAACAGAATAATACCACTGGGCCATCATAGGTTTAAATTTAAAAATCTCCTTTTGAGTGAGAAAAAAAAACGATCCTCATTTTTACAGTGCAGGCAGTCCTTGACTTACAACGTTTCATTTAGTGACCGTTCAAAGTTACAACGGCACTAAAAAAAAGCGACTTAGGACGGTTTTTTTCATACTTAACGGACGTTGCAGCGTCCCTGTTGCGACCTGATCAACTCGGCAACTGACTCGCATTTATGACGGTCGCAGTGTCCCAGGTTCACATGATCCCCTTTTGCGACCGTCTCGACGAGGAAAGTCCAGGGGGGAAAAAAAGCCAGATTCACTTAACAACCAGGTTACTAACTGGACGGCTGCAGCGAACCGCTTAACAATTGGAGCAAGAAAGGTGGCAAAATGGGGCAAAATTTACCTAACAAATGTTTCACTTGGGGACTTAAATTTTGTGGTCATAACCTGAGGACTGCCTGTAGGCATTTTCTCCTCCTTTTAGACGGAAGATTGATTCTCTCTCGGCTCACTGCTTGCTACTTTCTGGACTTTGCAAGAGACGTCTGTTTTCTTGGTGGAAAAGATCTTTTATTTTATTTTATTATTTTATTTTATTTTATTTTATTTTATTTTATTTTATTTTATTTTATTTATTTTATTTTATTTTATTATTTTATTTTATTTTATTTTATTTTATTTTATTTTATTTTATTTTATTTTATTATTTTATTATTTTTTTATTTATTTTGCAGGAAGCAGTTGCTGGAGCTCGGCAGCCACCACGAGAGAGAGTTGGCCAAACAGCTGGCTCAGTTCAAGGCGGATCTGGCCGAGAAGGAGGCTCAGCAGAAGCACCTCACTGAGGACTATGAACATAGGTAGCCTTCCCAAAGTTCGCGGTGCCCCCTCCCCCCAAAAAAAATCTCAACTTGCGACCGTTCCTTTAGGGACCGCTTTAAGTTACAACGGCATTGAAAAAAAGGGACTTACGACCGTGTCGACAGAAAAATCTTCATCAGGGTCCAGTCCAAGCCGGGAATAAACAAAATGGAGGCTGCTTTAGAAAGAAAGTTGCAATTTATTGAAGAGGAGAGCCAGACAGAATTCAGAATAGAGCTGGAAGGGACCTGGGAGGTCTTCTAGTCCAGCCCCCTGCTCAAGCAAGGTGGCTCTGGGAAAAAAAGGGATCACATATAAGAGGGAGTGGTGGGTTTTTATACTTCCTTGGGCTTTTCTTTGGAGTTGTTCCTGTGGCATGGACTTTTGACCTGAGTCTTGAGTGTGACTTTCTGGCATTCTGATGGTGGTGGGTATTGTGTCCCAAAGGTCATATCCTGCTTCCCTGGGGCTGTGGCTGATGACTCTGTCCTGTGTTGGATTTTTTTGGCGTGAGGGATTATTGATTCGAGGGATCTTTGTCTTTCTAATCCTACCAGCTTCCTGGCTCCAATCTTTCTGACAAGATGATCACACCTGCATTTTCTGCAGACCCGGTTTCTGTTTGGGGCAGAGAGAGTCAGGGGCGGGCGGGTGGGGTGGGGAATAATAATAATAATAATAATAATAATAATAATAATAATAATACCGGTAATAATAATAATAATAATAATAATAATAATAATAATAATAAGAATAAGAAGAAGAAGAAGAAGAAGTTGGAAGGGACCTTGGAGGTCATCTAGTCCAACCCCCTGCTCAGGCAGGAAACCTTATACCATTTCAGGCAAATGGCTGTCCAGTCTCTTCTTAAAAACCTCCAGAAGAGGTAGTTGGTTTCTGCCTTTAAAATCCTCTGGGGGAATATAATATTCTGCCTTTTTAATATTCCCCCAAATATTTCTTTCTCTGGATTCTTCCCACAACCGTTTTTCACGCGGACGGCCGTCACGTCGTCCCCGCGGTCACGTGATCAAAATTCCAGAGGCTTGGCAAACCGACCCGTATTTATGACGGCCGCGGCGTGTTCCCCCCCCCCCCGGGTCACATTGATCCCCTTTCGCGACCTGCCCGGCAAAGCCGACGGGGGAAGCTGCGTTTCGCTTAATGACCGTATGGGGCTTAACTCAGCAGCCTTAAGTGATCCGCTGAAGCACGGTGGCGAGGGAGGTCGTAAAACGAGGCAAAACTCACTTAGCTGCCATCTCGCTGAGCGACAGAAACGGGCTCGGTGGTGGCCGTGCTTTTATACAGCCGTCGGGCTGTAGTTGCTGAGGGAACCGCCACCGTCGTTAAGCGAATCGGGACAGTCACAAAGTGAATCCGGTGTCAGACGCTGGCTGGGAAGGCTGCAAAAGGGATTCCCCCAACCCCCAGTGCCATCGTGACTTTGAACAGTCACTAAGCGAACGGTCGTAAGTCGAGGACTGTCTGCGTTTGAAAGCAGCCGTCTTCCCCTTTCCCACCGGTTGATTTTTTTTTTAAAAAAAGTTTTATTGATTTTCTAGTTTTACATTTCAGTATTTAAAAAGCAACGTGGCGGCAGAGTTAATCGATAGTACAATAACATCACATACAAGTATCGTTGCTGCCAGTTTCAAGCTACTACATTAAATTTTTCCTCTCTTTTCCCCTTAGCATTTACTGTCTCCTGTTTAATACAATTCTTATTAAGTCAATTACATTAAAATGACATTCTTACATTTATCAATAATTTTTGGCTTATACGTAGCATTGTTATTTTAACATTCAGTCTTTATAGACAATCGATGTCCTAATTAGTTTTCCCCAATTTTTAATTTCCCGTTGACATTTAACTTTAACATTTAATATTTATAATTTCCAAGCTTTGAATAACCGAAGTTCCCATTTTCGCAATCCATCACGAAGTTTAATATTAAGAATACACATCTTACCTATTTAGATATCTTCTATTTCTCACCATCTTACATCAACTAATTGATAATACAGTATAACGTTCTTATTTCCTATTAATTTCCAAAACGTCTTAAATTTGCTAACCAAACTTCTCTCGTTTCAACATCACACTTCCTCTCTTTTCTTCTTAATGTCTATTATCGCATATTTAAGCAAGTGCAGTTTTTATTATATCAGCTACGTAAGAACACGTTTATTACATTTATCAATGTATTCTTAGCTTATATGTATCTTAAATCGCTTTACTTTCAACCTTTATAAACAAATCAAGATTCAAATTTAACTTTTAGTATTTATACTTCAAATATATGGTATAGGGCAGGGGTAGGCAACCTCGGCTCTTTTATGACTCATGGACTTCAACTCCCAGAATTCCTGAATCAGCTATGCTGAGGGGAAAGGGAGAGGTTTCCAAGCTGAGCCATGTTGGCTCAGGAATTCTGGGAGTTGAAGTTCACGAGTCATGAAGGGAGCCATAGTTCCCCCATGTTGGCTGAGGAATTCTGGGAGTTGAAGTCCAGCAGTCACCAAGGGAGCCATAGTTCCCCCATGCTGGCTGAGGAATTCTGGGAGTTGAAGTCCACAAATCATCAAGGGAGCCATACTTCCCCCATGCTGGCTCAGGAATTCTGGGAGTTGAAGTCTATGAGTTATGAAGGGGCCAAAGTTTCCCTCATGGTGGCTCAGGAATTCTGGGAGTTGAAGTCCACGGGTCACAAAGGGGCCAAAGTTTCCCTCATGCTGGCTCAGGAATTCTGGGAGTTGAAGTCCACGAGTCATAAAAGAGCCAAGCTTGCCTACCCCTGGTCTAGGGTTTCCTGCCTGAGCTGGGGGTTGGACTAGATGACCTCCAAGGTCCCTTCCAACTTTATTTGTTGTTATTTGTTTATCATTAAATTGGGTTTTTTAATTTTTTTTTCACCCTTTCTCGCCCGCCAGGATCTCCAAGCAGCAGGAAGACCTGCGGGAGCTGAAGAGCAGGTACCGGCACCTGGAGGTTCAACGGGCCGAGATGGTGAGCCAGTTCCAGGCCATGATGCAGGCTCACTGGAACGAGGCCTTGCGGCTCTTCGGCACCAGCCGCGCCTCCCTGCAGCCCTCGCCCAAAGCCCCACGCCAGGTGAGACACCACCAACCCCCCCGCATCGCCCCTGGAAAAAAGGTTTGGAGGCGGTTGAACCACGGGCCCTGTCCAACAAAACGAGTTTCAAGGTGGAGAAAAGCAAAGTCTTACATTTAGGCAGGAAAAATCAGGTTGGGCGAGACCCGGCTCAAAAACGGCGACGGTGAGAGGGACGTTCGGAGTCCTAGTGGATGATGGGCTTGACCCTGAGCCAGCCATGTGCGGCAGCAGCCAAAAAAGCCAACACGATCCTGGGTTGCGTAAGCAGAGGCATAGAATCAAGATCACGCGAAGTATTAGTGCCGCTTTGTAAAGCACTAGTAAGGCCACACCTGGGATACCGCAGCCAGTTTTGGTCACCGCGTCACAAAAAAGACGTTGAGAGTTTGGGAAAAGTTCAGAGAAGAGCAACTCAGAGGATCCAAGGCCTGGAGGCCAAAACATAGGAAGAACGGCTGCGGGACTTGGGTTTGGCTAGTCTAGAGAAAAGAAGAAATAGGGGAGACACGATAGCAGCATTCTGGTATTTGGGGGGGCTGCCAAAAAGAAGAGGAGGGGGGGGGTCACGCTATTCTCCAAAGCACCAGAGGGCAGGACGAGAAACGATGGTTGGAAACTGACCAAAGAGAGAAGCAACATGGAATTGAGGAGAAACTTCCTGACAGTGAGGACAGTTAACCAGTGGAACAGCTTGCCACCAGAAATCGTGGGCGCTCCATCCCTGGAGGTTTTTAAGAAGAGGCTGGACAGTCACTTGTCTGAGATGGTATGATTTCTCCTGCTTGCGCAGGGGGGCTGGACTAGAAGACCTCCAAGGTCCCTTCCAGCTTCTATTCTATTCTATTCTATTCTATTCTATTCTATTCTATTCTATTCTATTCTATTCTATTCTATTCTATTCTATTCTATTCTATTCTATTCTATATTCCAATATTTGTTCTATCCTATCCTATTCTATTCTGTTCTGTTCTGTTCTGTTCTGTTGTTCTGTTCTATTCTATTCTATTCTATTCTATTCTATTCTATTCTATTCTATTCTATTCTATTCTATTCTATTCTATTCTATTCTATTCTATTCTATTCTATTCTATTTTCCAATATTTGTTCTATTCTATTCTATTCTATTCTATTCTATTCTATTCTATTCTATTCTATTCTATTCTATTCTATTCTATTCTATTCTATTCTATTCTATTCTATTCTATTCTATTCTATTCTATTCTATTCTATTCTAAATCTAGTCTAGTCTAGTCTAGTCCAATCTAATCCTAGGCTTACAACCGTTTGTTTAGTGACCATTTGAACTTACAACAGCACTGAAAAAATGTGGCTGATGGCTGTTTTTCCACACTTAACGGTCATTGGATTCAGGGGCTGCTGGATCTGCCTCGGGAATACAAGGAAGAAGAGTTCGTTTAGTGAGCATTTGAACTTAAGTAATAAAGTTGGAAGGGACCTTGGAGGTCATCTAGTCCCAACCCCCTGCTCAGGCAGGAAACGGCCGTCCAGTCTCTTCTTAAAAACTTCCAGTGTTGCAGCATTCACACCTTCTGGAGGTACTGAAAGAAACCGTGGCTTATGGCTGGTTTCTTTCACACTTAACGACCGTTGCATCCAGGGGCTGCTGGATCCGCCTGGGGAATCCAGTTAAACCCTTGATTTTGAAGAGTTTTTTTAGTGCCTGTTCGAACTTAGGAAGGCCCTGGAAAAAAGGGACTTATGATCATATTTCACACAACCGTTGCAGCATTCCCGTGGTCATGTGATCAACATTCACCTGGGGAATTCTGGGAGTTGAAGTCTATACATCTTCAACCTTGTATGCTGGCTGGGGGATTCTGGGAGTTGAAGTCTACACATCTTAAAATTGTATCCTGGCTGGGGGATTCTGGGAGTTGAAGTCTATACATCTTAAAACTGTATCCTGGCTGGGGGATTCTGGGAGTTGAAGTCTGTACATCTGAAAACTGTATCCTGGCTGGGGGATTCTGGGAGTTGAAGTCTACACATCTTAAAATTGTATCCTGGCTGGGGGATTCTGAGAGTTGAAGTCTACACACCTTAAACCTTGTATGCTGGCTGGGGAATTCTGGGAGTTGAAGTCTACACATCTTAAAATTGTATCCTGGCTAGGGGATTCTGGGAGTTGAAGTCTATACATCTTAAAATTGTAACCTGGCTGGGGAATTCTGCGAGTTGAAGTCTACACATCTTAAAATTGTAACCTGGCTGGGGAATTCTGGGAGTGGACGTCTACACACCTTAAACCTTGTATGCTGGCTGGGGAATTCTGGGAGCTGCAGTCCACAGCTCTTAAAGCGGCCAAGCTTGTACGCCTCTGCCTTAAATGCAATTTCCCCCCCCCCCAATCCCTTTTCCTTGATCTCGTAGGAGGCCGAAGAAGCAGAGCCCACCTCCGCCTCGGAATTTCTGCCCCCCTCCGAGCCGGTGAAGAGGACCTCGCAGGGGGAGACCCCCTGCAGCAAGCCGGCCCAGGGTGACTGCAAGGAGCTGGGGTGGGCCAAGGCGGTGCCCCCGCCGCCCGTCCTCCAGCCGCAGGCCAGGTTGCAGGGGGGCTCGGAAGGGGCCGAGAAACGCCCGCGGGAGCCTTCTCGGCCGTTTCTGCCCCTGATGCCGGACCTGGGACGCCTCTCCTCCGAGTTCAGCCACATCCTCAACTCCAGCCTCCTCAGCCAACAGGGCTTCCAGCAGCTGGACCCCCAGGTGGACACCACCCTGGCCGGAGCAGGTGGGTGGCGCCCTGGAGGCCGTCCTTGCAGAGGCGCCGCAAGGAGGTTCTGAGTTCCGCTCCCGTCCAGAATGGGTGGCTTTGGGCCAATCCCTTCCCCCCCCCTCTCTCTTTCTTTTTGCCCAGCCTACCTCGCAGGGGTGTTGTCGTGGGAGAAAAATAGGAAAAGGAGAAAGGGATATGAGGTGCTGTGGCTGCTTTTCGTTATTTGTAAAAATAATAATGACAAGATACAGATGGATGGAGGGAGGGAGGGGAGGAGAGGATGGATAGAGATAGATATGGGATGGATGGATGGAAAGATAGATAGATAGATAGATAGATAGATAGATAGATAGATAGATAGATAGATAGATAGATAGATAGATAGATAGATTAGATAGATAGATAGATAGATAGATAGATAGATAGATAGATAGATAGATAGATAGATAGATAGATAGATAGATAGATAGATGATAGATAGATGATAGAAGATCGAAGATAGGATGGATAGATAGATATAGATAGATGATAGAAGATAGATAGGATGGATGGATGGATGGAAAGATATAGATAGATATGAGATGGATAGATAGATGATAAGATAGAAGATAGGATGGATAGATAGATATAGATAGATGATAGAAGATAGGATGGATAGATAGATAGATATAGGTAGATATAGATAGATATGAGATGGATAGATAGAAGATAGATAGACAGACAGGATGGATGGGTAGATAGATAGATTAGATAGCCTGATTGTGTGGCTGAACCAAGATCTGAGTCTTCCCTTCCTTCCTTTTTTCTTCCTTCTTTCCCTTCTCCGTTTCCAGGTTTGAATTTCCACCCGGAAAACCTGGCCGAGCACCCCTTTGCCGACGAGAGGGACGACTCCAGCTCTGAGCTGGCAGGGAACGAAAGCGAGGTCACTCAGCCCAGCACTGGGGAGAGCGGGGCGCAGGGCCCACAGCCGGACCTGAACTACTACATGCGTCTGGTAAGGAGCCTTATTCTTGCCTGCAGGAAAAGGTGTGTGTGTGTGTGTGTGTGTGTGTAAGACCAGCTGGTTGGAAGTGTAGCAGTGTTCCATCTAGAGCAGTGT
The DNA here is from genome assembly GCF_964194415.1 of Vipera berus. Lineage (NCBI taxonomy): Eukaryota > Metazoa > Chordata > Lepidosauria > Squamata > Viperidae > Vipera > Vipera berus. The sequence goes on along the minus strand of NC_138210.1, from coordinate 74,101,997 downwards.
TTCTCAACTTAGACAGGGGTCTTCAAACTCGGCCCTTTGATGACTTGTGGACTTGAACTCCCAGAATGCCTCAGCCAGCGTGAGGGAACCATGACCCTTTGATGACTTGCGGACTTCAACTCCCAGAATTCCTCAGCCAGGCGTGCCTGGCTGAGGAATTCTGGGAGTTGAAGTCCGCAAGTCATCAAAGGGCCAAGTTTGAAGACCCCCTGCTATGTGTCAATTTCAACTCCCAGAATACCTTGTAAGATCTGTGGACTACAACTCCCAGAATACCTTGTAAAACACGTGGACTGCAACTCCCGGAATACCTTTGTAAGATCTGTGGACTACAACTCCCAGAATGCCTTGCAAAATGTGTGGAGTACAACTCCCAGAATGCCTCGTAAGATCTGTGGACTACAACTCCCCAGAATACCTCGTAAAATATGTGCCCAACTCCCAGAATTCGTCATCCGGCGTACCATTTGAAGATGTGTGGACTTCAACTCCCAGAATTCCCCAACCGGCAGCGCTTTCTGAGAGGAATTCTGAGAGTTGAAGCCCGCATGTCTGAAAAGCTGCCAAGATTGATAATACAAGAAATTACAAGATGGCGGCTTGAAAGGCACCCAACTTCCTTCTAAAGCAAGTTTTTCCAAGCTAAAATGGCTACCTTCCCTCCCTCAGAACTCAACTTCTCTCTCTCCTAAATGCTTATTTAACCACGTTGGCTTTTTTCC
>NC_138210.1:74078775-74096275 GCF_964194415.1 Vipera berus | reverse complement strand
TTTTTAAGCAAAGGGCACCCCTCCACACACACACACACATACCCGCTGGCATCGCTGTTCTCTTTCACGACTATTTTAACTAATGAGTCTACGAAGGACACCCCCTCCAAAGGGTTCTTCGAAAAACTGGTCGGTCGAAATTGGGAATTTTAGGGAAAACGTTTTTTATTCATTTTATTTGTTTATTGTGGAACTTAGTCGCCTTCCATCCTGGGTCAGAAGGACGCCGGTTTACAGCTTAACAGCATAAAAAGATTAAAAAAGCATTAAAATCACCAATTAGAAGATAGCAAAGGAAATAAAATCATTAAGATAATAATACTAAAATGATGATGATGATGATGATGATGAAGGAAGGGACCTTGGAGGTCATCTAGCCCAACCCCCTGCTCAGGCAGGAAACCCTATATACCATTTCAGACAAATGGCCCTCCAGTCTCTTCTTAAAAACTTCCAGTGTTTGAGAAGGGAGGGAGGGAAGGAAGGAAGGAAGGAAAAAAAACCCAGAATAACAGATTGAAGGGACCTTGGAGGTCATCTAGTCCAACCCCCTGCTCAGGCAGGAAACCCTATATACCATTTCAGACAAATAGCTCTCAAAAACTTCCATTTTTGGAGAAGGAAAGGAAGGAAGGAAGGAAAAAAAATAAAGAGACTCGGAAGGGACCTTGGAGGTCATCTAGTCCAACCCCCTGCTCAGGCAGGAAACCCTACTCCATTTCGGACAAATGGCTCTCTCCAGTCTCTTCTTAAAAACCTCCAGTGTTGGAGCCTTCACGCTGGAAGTTTTTGAGAAGAGAGCGGACAACCAATTTGTCTGAAATGGTTCAAGGTTTCCTGCCTGAGCAGGGGGTTGGACTAGATGACCTCCATGGTCCCAACTTTATTATTATTACCATCATCATCTTGTTAATGGCGGAGATGGCCAAAGAGGGACCAGATACACGGGTGGGGGGGAGGGAGAGGTGGCATTAATGAGCTTCGTCTTCGTTAAATAGTTAATCGCCTCTCCGACCGGCAGGGTCTCGCTTGGATTGAAATCCTTAAATGTGGGAATTCAGATCTTTTAGGGAGATAAAACTTAAAAGAGCCCGTCGTTTTTCAGAGTTTGTACCCTTGAGGATAGCCCTTGAGTTGCGCCCACCGCTGGGAGCAGAATTTCCCCTCGCTAAGGCGTGCAGGATTTTACGACCATTTCTGCCATGGTGGTTAAGCGAATCCTGCCAACGTTAAGCAGATCCGGGTTCTCCTATTGACTTATGCCTGACGGAGGCCGGTTAGGATCGCAAGTGGCCAGCGCCTGATCCCCCCGGGATAGCGCAGCCATCATAAATGCGTGCCGGTGCCAAGCTCCCAAATTTTGATGACGTGACCTTGGGGCTGTTGGGACGGTCGTAACTTTGAGGACCGGTCGTAAGTCACATTTTCCCGGTGCCGTTGTAACTGCAAACAAGTCTCCAAACAAAACAAAACAGTTTTTGTTCCAAGTCGGGAACTAATATTCAGTTGGGCCCCCGCTGCGCCTAGCGGAAGCATTTGCAAAATACGCGCTGTATTTTCACAGTTTTAAAAAAACTGCCCGGCTTTAGTTAACAACCTAAAATTGCAATAAGTTCCCTTCAAAATCCTTTCTTCGCATGGCGCCGCGCTGGAGCAAGCCTGCTCAAATTGAAGCCGGGCTGGTGGGAATCGATGGCAGGTTCCCATTGGACAAACAGACATTCGATAATGGCAGGTTTACTTCTCGTTTTAACCAGTTTGCAACCGTTAAAAACTGCTCTCCTTAAGAGAGAGGTGACACACACACACACCTTTTTTTTTTTTGCCTGCTTGGTTGCTGCACTGTGCAGTTTTTCTAACCCCGTTTCTCTCGCTTCCTTCTGTGATACATCAGTCTCCAAAAAATAAAATGGGCACAGAAACTTGGAGAGCGAAATAAAAACCCGTGTTTCCCCCCCCCACACACACACCTTTTGTCGTTGACCTAACTGTTCTGTGTGCGAGGCTCAGGTTTACGCAAAAAAGATTCCTGCCTTGCAGCCGCAAACATCCCTTGCCTGCAATCGGCGGCCACTTATTTTTTCCCGCGGGTTTCGTGGCAGGCCTTCTCCCCAACCACGTTGTTGCTGAAGAAGCGGCCCTCAGCTGCCCCGTAGAACAATAATAGATGAAGCTTCTTCAAACATAATCGTAATAGTAAAGTTGGAAGGGACCTTGGAGGTCATCTAGTCCAACCCCCTGCCCAGGCAGGAAACCCTAGATCATTTCGGAGAAATGGCTGTCCAGTCTCTTCTTTAAAAAAAACTTCCAGTGTTGGAGCATTCACCGCTTCTGGAGGCAGGTGGTTCCACTGGTTAATTGTTCTGACTGTCAGGAAGTTTCTCCTTAGTTCTAGGTTGCTCCTCTCCTTGACTAGTTTCCATCCGTTGCTTCTTGTCCTGCCTTCGGGGGCTTTGGAGAATAGCTTGACTCCCTCTTCTTTGGGGCAGACCCTGAGATACTGGAAGGCCGAGTCTGTTTTTGACATCTCAGGATTAAATTATATACGGACTGTCGGGGTTCCGACAGAGGAAACTCTTCAAAAGAATTTCGAGGCATTCTTGACCTTTGACACGTTACTATATTTTTATATATTAGAGGCAGGTTACAGAACAACAGAAGAACAGAGCCGGAAAGGGGCCTTGGAGGTCTTCTAGTCCAACCCCCCAGCTCAAGCAAGAGAACCTATACCATTTCAGACAAGTGACAGTCCAGTCTCTTCTTAAAAGCCTCCAGGGATGGAGGGCCCACGATTTCTGGAGGCAAGGAGTTCCACTGGTTAATTGTTCTCACTGTCAGGAAGTTTCTCCTTAGTTCCAGGTTGCTTCTCTCCTTGACTAGTTTCCATCCGTTGCTTCTTGTCCTGCCTTCTTCAAGTGCTTTGGAGAAGAGCTTGACTCCCTCTTCTTTGGGGCAGCCCCTGAGATACTGGAAGGCTGCTATCGTGTCACCCCCTCATCCTTCTCTTCAAGCAGGTGTCTGGTCCAAAAAAAATATATTAGTCTTCTGCAGAAGTATTACATCTTTTGCAAAGAAAGATTAGGTGTGGAAGAGAAACACACCCAGCTTGATTTTTTTTGAAATGGGCCGTTCCAGATCTGACTCCCGCGGAAGTCCTTTTACTGTGCTGGCTCAATTTTTAATCTGCTTTTCAGCTTGTCTTCTGGTTCTCTAGCAATCCGAGGAAAGAGGAGAAGAAAAAAAAAGAAAAGAAAGAAAGAAAGAAAGAAAAGGAAAAAGGAAAGACGGAGGGAGGGAGGAAGGAAGGAAAAGAAAGACAAAGGGAGAGGAAGGAAAAAGAAGGGAGAGGAAAGGCAAGAAGGAAAGAGAAGAGGGAGGAAGGAAAGAAAGAAAAGAAGGAAGGAAAAAGGGGGGAAAAGAAAAGAAAAGAGCATTTGGGACTCCAATCTCTTCCAAGTCAGCTTTCTCTTTCAAACCTTCTTGTTGGTGGGTCCCCGAAACGCCCAACATCTAACCAGCATTTTCTATTTCTATTTCTATTTATTCAATTTGTATACCGCCCTTCTCCCGAAGGACTCAGGGCGGTTAACAGGGCATATATAAATAACAATACAAAAATTAAAAAAAAAAATTAAACAAATGCCCAATTAAAAATTACAATAACAATAAAAACAGTAAAAAACCCCCCATTAAATAACCCTAATGAACCCCATCAGGCCAGGCCAGCTAGTTCAAAGAAGTGGGTCTTCAGACCGCGCCGGAAGGAGCGAAGGTCCGATGCCATCCGGAGCTCAACCGGCAGCTGGTTCCATAACGCCGGAGCGCCCACAGAGAAGGCCCTCCCCCTGGGGGCCACCAGTCGACATTCCCTGAAATAGATTTTTCCTTTCAAATCTCCGGCCGATTAGTTGGCTCCTGGCTCCATATTTCCCCCCCCCCCCCCAGTTGCCTTGCAGAAATTTCTCCTCTCCCTCTCTATATTGTCTATGGAGAGTCTCAAGTCATCCCGGGCCACGGTGATTCCCAAAGATGCTTTTTTCACCAGGCAACTTGGACTGCCTTGGTGGTTTTTTTTTTCCTTTTTTTCTTTGAAGACATTTCGCTTCTCATCCCGAGCAGCTTCTTCCGCTCTCCTTCGGCTGCTCGGGTTGAGAAGCCAAAATGTCTTTCGAGAAGAAGAAGAAGAAGAAGAAGAAGAAGAAGAAGAAGAAGAAGAAGAAGAAGAAGAAGAAGAAGAAGAAGAAGAAGAAGAAGAAACACCCCACAAACGAAGCAGAAAGCCCGGTTGCCTCCTGAAAAAGCATCTCGGGGACCCTCACCCTCTATTGCATCTGCTCTCCCATTTTGTCCCCCACCCCACCCCGTGCTTAGTTTTGCACGCTCTCCGTCCCTCTCCGTCCCTTTCTCTCCAATCCCGCCTTGCAAAGGGTTGACCATCTCCAACGGCACCGATCCCGCTTCAGCGCCCGCGAGGCCGTAAGGTTACTGCATCTCTCCTGCCACCCCCCCCTTGCCAGTCCAGCCTACCTTACCCCCCCACCCAACCTCCCACCCCGGGACCTAATCTGATTAGCTATTAAGAGACTGTTGAACGTGGATTATGGGTTTAAAAGAACTCATTCCCCTCCTCCATAAACACCCAGCCGGGAAGCTTGTAAGCACCCAGGTCTTCTGCTTCACTTTCTCTTCTCGGGGCCAAGGAAGACCAGCTCTTGGGCCCACCCCTACCCCCCCCCCCACTGGCCCACGCCCTGGACCCCCAAAAGAAGAGCCGGGAGAAGGAGGAAGCTCGTACATGCTCAGAAAAACTCCCTTTCTCCAAGCCAATCTCCCCTTAACGGGGGGATGAAGGCCACAGGGCTGATTTTATTTTATTTTTGTCCGTTGGTTGGTTGGTTTTTCCTTGGATTTTTTTCCCCCCCATTCTTTCCTTACCGTGATTCTCTTGGATTTTAGCAAGTGGATTTTTTATTTATTTATATATATATATACACACATATATATATTTCGGTTTGGTTTTTCCAGGGGTTTTTTTGGACTCATTCAGACACGGTAAGAGAGTTTGGCACGCGTAGCATACAAAGCTTGCTAGTTTGGCTCCGGATTAGCATCCGGGTGGATCTGAGACGTAGGAATGGTGGCTTATGCAAGCAAAAAGGGGTTGGGGGTGGGGTGGGGTGGGGGGAACTGGGACTACTCTTAGTTTCTTGAGCAATCCGGGCAAACCGAGGCTAAGGATGGGCAGCGAATGTCTTTATTGGATATTCTCGTAACGTTTGGTCTCTTTTTTCCCCTTCTTTTAAATGCATGCATCTGGCACACGTTTGTTGCTGCAAAACAATTGATTCCGTGTGTGTCTGTTGGAAAATTGAGTGGGTGGGTGGGATGGTGGAAGCAGAAGGAAAAGAGATTGAGACATGGGACCTTTTCAAAAGGGAGGATGTTGGCGGGGCTGAGGGCCTGTTAGTAAACCAGGAATGTCGGCAATAAGGGAAGGCAGGGGGAAAAAAAATTAACCTGTTCATACGAGGAGGATGAGGAAGAAGAATAATGGTGATGGTGAGGGACCGCCTCCTCTGAGGTTGCTTTGATGTTTGATGTTGCTCTTCAAAGCCCAGAGGCAAAATAATTGAGGTTCTTCGGTGTATATCCCTTCTCTGCAAGGAGCTTTTGGGATAAAAACGGTTACCCTTCAAACTGGATAGCAAAGTTCTCTAACAAGAAGCAATGGATGGAAAGTCATCAAGGAGAGAAGCAGCCTGGAATTAAGGAGAAATTTCCTGACCGTGAAGACAATTAACCAGTGGAACAACTTGCCACCAGAAGTGGTGAATGCTCCAATACGGGAAGCTTTTAAGAAGAGACTGGACAGCCATTTGTCTGAAATGGTATAGGATCTCCTGCCTGAGCAGCAGGGAATTAGACTAGATGACCTCCAAGGTCCCTTCCAACTCCTCCTCCTCCTCCTTATTATCATCATCATCATCATCATCATCAATTATGGGAGGATAGAAGAGGGTATTTGTAGTGCAGGGTTGAATTGTGAGGTCTTTAGGGCTCTCCGAGTTTGGTGGTCTTGCAGACGTTTCATGACCCAACGAGGGAACATCATCAGTGCTAGAAGGGAGTGGCATTTGCAGAGAGGAGGAGGAGGAGGAGAAGGAGGACTGTGGGCTCCTTGATGCTCTCTGAACTTGGTTGTTTTCTTGCAGATGTTTTAAGACCCAACTAAGGACCTTTATCAGTGCTAGAAGGGAGGGGGGCTTGTGGAGAAGAGGAGGAGGAGGAGGAGGAAGGGAGGGAGGGAGGGAGGAGGTCTTTGGTGATCCTTGGTGCTCTCTGAGCTTGGTGATCTTCTTGCAGATGTTTCATGACCCAACTAGGGAACATCACCAGTGCTGGAAGGGAGGAGGAGGAGGAGGAGGAGGAGGAGGAGGAGGAGGAGGAGGACGACAACAACAACAACTGTGGGATCCTTGGTGCTCTCTGAGCTTGGTGATCTTCTTGCAGACGTTTCATGACCCAACTAGGGAACATCACCAGTGCTGGAAGGGAGGAGGAGGAGGAGGAGGAGGAGGAGGAGGAGGAGGAGGAGGACGACAACAACAACAACTGTGGGGTCCTTGGTGCTCTCTGAGCTTGGTGATCTTCTTGCAGACGTTTCATGACCCAACTAGGGAACATCACCAGTGCTATATCGATGGCCACCATGTGATGACGTCATCTACTTTGGTCACGAAACGTCTGCCAGAAAACAGTTGAGCGCCAAGAACCCCACAATTATGGCAGGCAACACCCCGAACATCTAGAATGAGGCGTTCAGTTGAAAAAAAAAAACAAACCAACCCAAACCCTAAGTTGTGTTGACCTAACAGGAGCTAGCAAATAGTTCTTTTTCAAGTAGGGCCCAAGATGGCACTTTGGGAAACTTTGGTATACATACTTGTTGGTCTGCAAAGGTTTTCTCCGTTCCGTTTCATTTTTTGCAACTCCTACCAAACCTTCCTTCCTTCAGCTCTCCTTTCCCTCTTTTCCCCCTCTCCAGCCTTATTCCCACTTGACTTAGCGGCTGTGAGTAAAGCCGTTGTGGGTGAACTTAAAGACGGTGACCCCAGACTTTCAGGTCTTGCGTTAGTCTCCTGCTTCACCCATCTACTTTTTCTTCCGCAGAGGTTAATCCTAACCCTTGGCCTGTTTGCACATCAGGTTACATCATGCTTTCTAATCTTAGGTGGTGGGATTAACCCAATGGCATCTCACTACACACAAGCAAACTGCCTTCCCCTTTGGCAAACTACGGGAACCAGAAAGCCTCTATTTTACTTTTTTTTTTTTTTAATGAGACACACCGGTCCCCGGGAGCAATTGGCACCTTCTCCGCTGCCCGTTGGGGGAAATGATATTTAGAGGTCCCCAAAGAGAGAAAAGCTTCTATGCAAAATATCTCAAGAGACCTGCTGTTGTTGTTAGCTGCAAAGTCGTGTCCGACCCATCGCGACCCCATGGACAACGTTCCTCCAGGCCTTCCTGTCCTCCACCATCTTCTGGAGTCAGTTTAAGCTCACACCTACTGCTTCAGTGACTCCATCCAGCCACCTCCTTCTCTGTCGTCCCCTTCTTCTATTGCCCTCAACCTTTCCCAGCATGAGGCTCTTCTCCAGTGAGTCCTTCCTTCTCGTTAGGTGGCCAAAGGATTTGAGTTTTAGCTTCAGGATCTGGCCTTCTAAAGAGCAGTCAGGGTGGATCTCCTCTAGGACCGACCGGTTTGATCGCCTCGCAGTCCGAGGGACTCGCAGGAGTCTTCTCCAGCACCAGAGTTCACAGGCCTCAATTCTTTGGCGCTCAGCCTTTCTTGCGGTCCAACTTTCACTGCCATACATTGCAACTGGGAAGACCACAGCCTTGACTATACGCACTTTTGTTGACAGGGTGATGTCTCTGCTTTTTAGTGTGCTGTCTAGATTTGCCCTGTCTTTCCTCCCGAGGAGCAAGCATCTTTTAATTTCTTGGCTACAGTCCCCGTCTGCAGTGATCTTGGAGCCCAGGAAAACAAAATCTGTCACTACCTCCATTTCTTCCCCATCTATTGGCCAGGAATTGAGAGGGCCGGATGCCATGATCTTGGTTTTCTTAATGTTAAGTTTCAACCCATGTTTTGCACTCTCCTTCTTTTCACCTTCTTCACCTCAAGAGACCTGCTGTTAGTTGCGGTTTTTATTAAAGGTGACAAGGGGCCGAATTCTTAGGAAATCAGCGAAACGGGGACGCTATTTTATTTCCTGCTTTTCAAAGAACCTGTCTTTGGAAAGCAGCGGATTGATCAGGAAGTAATGATCTGAGCAGCTGATTTATCAGGAGACAATGATCTTACAATGCACCCTGTGCCGTCGTAATTCCTATTAACCTTAGGATGTCCATGTAGTTTTCCTGGCAAAAGTGTAGAAATTATTGGCTGGGATGTCGATAATTGTTGACATTATTTGACAGTAATTTAGGGATTTTCTTTGACTGTCCAATTTAGATCCCCGTGATTCTCTGGTGGGCTTCCATGCCTGTCGATGATGATGATGATGATGATGATAATAATAATAATAATAATAATAATAATAATAATAATAATAATAATAATAATAATAATAATAATAATAATAATAATAATAATAGCAGCTTCCTCCTTTTGCTGTGCATTCAGGATGGACAGCGATTAATATTTATATGTTACTTATATGTAAGGGTGTAGGTCTATACCAGGGGTAGGCAACCTTGGCTCTTTTATGACTCATGGACTTCAACTCCCAGAATTCCTGAGCTGACTCAGGAATTCTGGGAGTTGAAGTCCATGAGTCGTAAAAGAGCCGAGGTTGCCTACCCCTGGTATAGACCTATGATGTGTATAGTATGTTTTTAAATGTGTGTTATGCATGTGTACACTTGAAAGCAAGGAACCCAATTTCATTTTTAATGTGTGCCGTTGAGCCCACAGGCAAAAAAAAACACAATAAAGGTTATTATCATTATAATCATCAGTAATAATAGAATTGGAAGGAACCTTGGAGGTCATCTAGTCCAACCCCCTGCTCAGGCAGAAAATTCTATACCATTGCAGACAAATGGCTGTCCAGTCTCTTCCTAAAAACTTCCAGTCTTGCAGCATATCTCAGGGGCTGCCCCAAAGAAGAGGCAGTCAAGCTATTCTCCAAAGCACCTGAAAGCAGGACAAAAAGCAACGGATGGAAACTCGTCAAGGAGAGAAGCAACCTAGAACTAAGGAGAAACTTCCTGACAGTTAGAACAATTAACCAGTGGAACCACCTGCCTCCAGAAGCGGTGAATGCTCCAACACTGGAAGTTTTTAAGAAGAGACTGGACAGCCATTTGCCTGAAATGGTATAGGGTTTCCTGCCTGAGCAGGGGGTTGGACTAGATGACCTCCAAGGTCCCTTCCATCATCATCATCATCATCATCATTATTATTATTATTATTATTATTATTATTATTATTATTATTATTATTATTATTATTATTATTATTATTATTATTATTATCATCTCAAGTTGGACTTGTGCATCAAGCCAAGCCCAAGATTTGAGATCTTGCGGGGGGAGGGGGGAAATAAATCCTGAAAATGAAACAATGACGAATCGTTTTCCAGGGGTGGCCAAGAAGCTGTGTGACTGTGTCTGCGAGGTCAGTAGCAGTTAAGCCCCATGGACTCAGATGACTTCGGCTGATCCGTGAGAAAGCTAAGCGGGGTCAGAAGATTGCCGGGTTAGAGTGCCTGCCTTATAAAAAAAAAGGGCACAAGAAGAGAGCATCGTTGCCAAGAACGCAGCTCGATCGCAGCTCAGTTCAAAACGGATATTTTTTCTTATAAATGGGATCGCTCTGCGGGAGCTGAAATGTTATCCTCTGTGAATTTGTGCTTGATAATTGTTGAGTATTCAAAGTGGTGTCTCCTTCTATTCCTCCCCCTCAGCAAAATGTAGGAATGGTCCCGGGCTCAATGAGGAACAGAATGGAATTTAGAATAGGAATAGAAATAGAAATAGAATAGAGTAGAATAGAATAATATACAGAATAGAATGGAATGGAATAGAAAAAGAATAGAATAGAATAGAATAGAATAGAATAGAATAGAATAGAATAGAATAGAATAGAATAGAATAGAATAGAATAGAATTAGAATTAGAATTAGAATAGAATAGAATTAGAATAGAATAGAATAGAATAGAATAATAATATAAAAATAGAATAGAATAGAATAGAATAGAATTAGAATAGAATGGAATGGAATGGAATAGAAATAAGGAATTGAATGGAATAGAATAGAATATATGGAATGGAATAGAAATAAGGAATAGAATAGAATAGAATAGAATAGAATAGAATAGAATAGAATAGAATAGAATAGAATAGAATAGAATAGAAGGAATGGAATGAAATAGAAATAAGGAATGGAATGGAATAGAATAGAATAGAAAATATGGAACAGAATACAAATAAGAATGAGAATAGAATGGAATGGAATGGAATAGAAAATATGGAATAGAATAGAAATAAGTATAGAATAGAAATAAGAATAGAGTAGAATAGAATATATGGAATAGAATATATGGAATAGAAAGAATAATAGAATAGAATAGAATAGAATAGAATAGAATAGAATAGAATAGAATAGAATAGAATAGAATAGAATAGAATAGAATAGAATAGAATAGAATAGAATAGAATAGAATAGAATATCTAAGTGCGATTGGACACAAGGAATTTCTGTTCTGAACCTTTATGCCAAGTTACTAACTTTGTGGGGATGTCTCTCTCTGGGGGTGGGGCTCAAGGGGGACTGCATTTGGAGGATCAATCTAATCAAAGGCTAGAACTCTTGAAGAAGACTCCATGTTACCTCTGGGGCAGGCAGCAGATGCCACCAAATACTATTTGTAATGGGACACTGGTAAGACAGGGGGACATCTCCGTCTCCTACCAGTGTGGGATCCCTGCAGGGATCCCATAGCTTGCCAGTAGAAATCAGTCCTGACCTAGGATGCTCTCTTAAGTTGTGGAGATTATTGTTATCGATTTGGAAAGCAATATAGGTATCTCTCCATCTTCTCTGAACTGATGAGGTTCCCTAGTTGTGTCATGAAATGTCTGCAAGCGAATAGCCAAGCTCAGAGAGCACCAAGGACCCCACAGTCCTCCTCCTCCTCCTCCTCCTCCTCCTCCTCCTCCTCTTCCCTCTTCTCCCCTGCTCCTTCTCCTCTTCCTCTTTCCATTCCACAACCCCCACTCCCTTCTACCACCAATGATCTTCCCTAGTTGGGTCATGAAACGTCTGCAAGAAAATCACCCAGTTCAGAGAGCACCAAGGACCCCACAGTCCTCCTCCTCCTGCTACTCCTCCTCCTGCTCCTTCTCCTCCTGCTCCTCCTGCTCCTCCCATTCCTCCTCCTCCTCCTCCCATTCCTCCCTTCTAGCACTGATGATGTTTCCTAGTTGAGTCCTGAAACCTCTGCAAGGAAACCGCCAAGCTCAGTCCTCCTCCTCCTCCTCCTCCTCCTCCTCCTCCTCCTCCTCCTCCTCCTCCTCCTCCTCTTCCTCCTTTCTAGCACCGATGATATTCCCTAGTTGGGTCATGGAACATCTGCAAGGAAACCACCAAGCTCAGAGAGCACCAAGGACCCCATAGTCGTTGTCCTCCTCCTCCTCCTCCTCCTCCTCCTCCTCCTCCTCCTCCTCTTCCTCCTCCTCCTCCTCCTTTCTAGCACCCATGATATTCCCTAGTTGGGTCATGGAACATCTGCAAGGAAACTGCCAAGCTCAGAGAGCACCAAGGACCCCATAGTCGTTCTCCTCCTCCTCCTCCTCCTCCTCCTCCTCCTCCTCCTCCTCCTCCTCCTCCTCCTCCTCCTCCTCCTCCTTTCTAGCACCGATGATATTCCCTAGTTGGGTCATGGAACATCTGCAAGGAAACCGCCCATCTCAGAGAGCCCTTTAGGACCTCCTCAGTTCAAGTTTGGGCTACACATATTCTCCCTTCCCACCTTCTCCGCTTCCCAGCCAGCCTTACGGAAGAGGGAGCCTTTCACACACACACACACAGAGAGAGAGAGAGAGAGAGAGAGAGAGAGAGAGAGAGAGAGAGAGAGAGAGAGAGAGAGAGAGAGAGAGAGAGAGAGAGAGAGAGAGAGACTTATTGTAGTCTCCTTGGTATCAAGGCTGGGGTAAAAGAAGATCTCAAGGGACAGATTAACTCCTTAAATCCCTCTGGAAGGATTCTCATTTATCCAAGCTCATTTAGAAGATGGGTCAGGCGCTATTTAAAAGTAGACTAGCCTTTACTAATAAGCAGGAACCAGAAGAATCCGAGCAAGACGAATCATGCCTGATTTTGCCAGCTTCCCCTTCCCTGGTGGCGAAGCACAGTCATTAGGGGGTTAATGAGAAATTACTAACGAGGAATTCGTGCCAATTAAATGCATCCCAATTATAAATCAAAACCAATAAAATGATTGTGGCATTCGTGGTTAAGGAATGTTAAAGTTATTAAGGAATTCAGCAACTTCCTAACAGCGAGGACAACGGATCAGTGGAACAGCTTGCCACCAGAAGTTTGACATCACTGGAGGCTTTCAAGAAGAGACTGGACAGCCATTTGTCTGAAATGGTAGAGGGTCTCCTGCTTGAGGAGGGGGTTGGATTGGAAGACCTCCAAGGTCCGTTCCAACTCTGTTATTCTGTTATTCTTCCTTCCTTCCTTCCTTCCTTCCTTCCTTCCTTCCTTCCTTCCTTCCTTCCTTCCTTCCTTCCTTCCTTCCTTCCTTCCTTCCTTCTCCAACACTGGAAGTTTTTAAGAAGAGATTGGACAACCATTTGCCTGAAATGGTACAGTTGTATGTTGCGTATCTGACACACCTTCATTCTACCCCTCTTCTTGTAAGTAAAATCCTCTTTTCCAATATAATCAAATGAGTTGGAAGTGTACCGGGGAAAAAAACCCCAACAATGGGAGGGGTTCTGAATTCTTCTCCAGCCTGCTCTGATGTTCTTCTTCTCTTTCTTTCCCTCCTTCAATCTTCCCTTCCTTCCTCTCTCCCTCTAGGGACGGTGAAGAGCAACCCTTGATCAAGTGGATGGCAGGAGATGGACTCAAATATTTCCAGACTTGGTCCCTGAGGAGCTGAAGTTGTGCCTTCTTCCTTTTCCCTTCCTTGCCTCTCCACCAAAATCGTTTCCCAAGGTCGCCACCACAACATGACACGAGTTTGGTTGGGCTTCCTGCTTTGGCTCTCCAACCATCCGAGGTGGACCTGCTGTAGAGGGCCTCCTCGTTGGTCCCTTCTCGTCTGGCCTCTGCTTCTTCGCCTGCCTCTCAGCGTCCACGCCGCGACCTTCACAGTTGGCGTGATAGGTCCCTGGAAGTGTGACCCCATCTACGCCCAAGCCTACCCTGATGCCGCAGCCAAATTGGCCGTAAGCCGGATCAACAAGGACCCCACCTTAAACAAGGGATATTGGTTCGATTACGTTCTCCTCAGTGAAGACTGCCAGACCTCCAAGGCGCTCATGGGCTTAGTCAAGGTGGAGTACTACGCCTCTGGTTTCGTAGGTCCGGTTAATCCGACGGTCTGCCAGGCCGCTGGGATGTTGGGCCAAACCTGGAACAAGCCCATCTTCTCCTGGGCTTGCTTGACAGACGATGCCGAGGTGGAACGTTTCGGGACTTTTGTGCGACCCTTGCCGCAGGCCTCCGCTGTCCTCTACACTGTACTTAAGCACTTCCAGTGGGCTCACGTGGCCGTGATCACCTCAAAGGAAGACCTCTGGGTCCACGTGGGACAAAGCCTGGCTGACTCGCTGAGGAACTTTGGCCTGCCTGTCACAGTAATGACCACCATGGAAGATGAACCGAGTGGGGTGGAAGACGCTCTTCGAAAGATCGAGAAGGCCAACGACGTACGAGGTATGGTTGCGACGGGCAGATGTTCCTCACGAGAGATCTAACGTAGGTTTGTTAAGCCCTAGGTTTGAAAGATATGGAGTCTAGTCTTAGGAGAAAGGGCTGCAGGTCACCTTATGGTTCCTTCTGAGGTGAAGAAGCTTATCATGATGGTTTCTCCACTTCTGGATGGACCTAGATGAATCAAGCTCCTCATTTACTCAAAACATGATCACAGACAGAAGATGGAAACCCTTTTTTCCTTGATCCAGAGCTACGGGAAAACTGATTCTAGATCAGGGCTTTTCAACCTTTTCACCCACTGTACCACTTTTAGGATACGGCAACATCCGAGGACCACCAGTCGCCTAGCAAGGTGTCAAAAACTTGATGACCAAAAAAAAAAAAAGGAAAAAAGTGATGAAGTACAGGTAGTCCTCGACTTACAACACTAGTTGGCTTAGTGACTGTTCGAAGTCACAACGGCACTGAAAAATGTGCCCCCCGAGCCACAGCCGAACGAGACACCTGCCTGCCTGCCCGCCTGGCAGCGCTCTTCCTCCTGTCTGAGGTTTTCATTGTTGTGAGCATTTCTGTTGAGGATTGGCAGCGGGGGTGGGGTGGAGGTGGGTGTTTGGTTTTTATTGCTCCCCCCCTCTGCTGGGTGGTTGCAGCAGGTTATGGTCACTTCACATGACCCTGGGACACTGTGACCGTCATAAATATGAATCGGTTGCCAAGCATCTGAATGTAAATCACAAGACCCTGGAGATGCTGCAACATTCCAGCTGATCGGCGCTTCTTCTGGGCTGAGCAGAAGTGTCAGGATCAGTGCCGAGCTCCAGCTGGATCCTGGCGCTGATCCTGGCACTTCCGCTGAGGCCCAACAGCCCTGCAGCTCCAGCCATCTCTCGCTCAGGCTTGTGCGTTGCTGCCACCGGTTCAGCTCATTCCCCTCCCCTGCTCCCACTTTTCTAGGAGGGTCGCGTACCACCTGCCAGCTGCCAATGTACCACAGATGGTACCCGTACCACTGGTTGAAAAGCCCTGGGCTAGGAGAACATGAGGGAAAAAGACCTCCTTAGTAGGAGAAATTGGACAAAGAAGCCAACTGAGGCAGAACGTGGTCCCTTCCCCTGGGTTGGAAGCCTCCAAAGATGGAACGAATCCAGGATTTGAGTTTCGGGATTGATGGGGTTGACCTTGGTGGCTGCAGAGATCCCGTTCTAACCCTAAAAGGTAAAGGTAAAGGTTCCCCCGCACAACCGTGCTAGTCGTTTCCAACTCTAGGGGCCGGTGCTCATCTCCGTTTCAAAGCTGAAGAGCCAGTGCTTGTCTGAGGACGTCTCCGTGGTCATGTGGCCGGCATGACTAGCCGCCAAAGGCGCACGGAACGCTGTTACCTTCCCACCGTAGCGGTCCCTATTTTTCTACTTGCATTTTTTACGTGCTTTCGAACTGCTAGGTTGGCAGAAGCTGGGACGAGTAACAGGCGCTCCCTCTGTTACGCGGCACTCGGGATTCGACCCGCCAAACTGCCGACCTTCAGATCGACAAGCTCAGCGTCCTAACTCACTGAGCCACCGCGTCCCTCTAACCCTGGGACTCCATAAATGTTGGTTTATATGACAAAGAGCATGCCATGAGACTCAGCCACGTGTTTATGCAGCTTCTTTCTTGGTCAGGAGAACCTATCTCCAAGACATGGTTGAACAGCCAACATCTCCACTCTACCAACAAAGGGTAAATATCACCCCATTCGGGTTCCATAGTTTCACTGCTAACCTAGCTTGTTATTGAGATGGTCCTAATATTATATCTCAGGGATGTTCAAGCCAGGATTCTGTGTTCTGCACTCTGGAAAGAC
The DNA here is from genome assembly GCF_964194415.1 of Vipera berus. Classification (NCBI taxonomy): domain Eukaryota; kingdom Metazoa; phylum Chordata; class Lepidosauria; order Squamata; family Viperidae; genus Vipera; species Vipera berus. The sequence goes on along the minus strand of NC_138210.1, from coordinate 74,080,468 downwards.
GGAGAAGAGATCTCGTTCTCCGTGGCTTCCTTTCAGCACTGCTTCTCTCTCGTCCTCTCAGAAGATGACAAGTCATAAAGGGGCCATAGTTCCCTCACACTGGCTGAGGAATTCTGGGAGTTGAAGTCCACAAGTCATGAAAGGGTCATAGTTCCCTCACGCTGGCTGAGGAATTCTGGGACTTGAAGCCCACAAGTCATCAAAGGGCCATAGTTGCTTATGTTGGTTGAGGAATTTTGGGAGTTGAACTCCACAAGTCATAAAAGGGTCATAGTTCTCTCACGCTGGCTGAGGAATTCTGGGAGTTGAAGTCCACGAGTCATAAAGGGGTCATAGTTCCCTCAGGCTGGCTGAGGAATTCTGGGAGTTGAAGTCTAGAAGTCATTAAAGGGCCATCATTCCCTATGCTGGCTGAGGAATTCTGGGAGTTGAAGTCCACAAGTCCTAAAGGGCTCATAGTTCCCTCACGCTGACTGAGGAATTCTGGGAGTTGAAGTCCACAAGTCATCAAAGGGCCATAGTTCCTTATGCTGGTTGAGGAATTCTGGGAGTTGAAGTCCACAAGTCATAAAGGAGCCATCGTTCCCCACCCCTGATATAGAGGCTCAATCCCAATGGCATAGATTCTGGGGATAATTTTTTGGGATATGTACCTTGAAGTGTGTGAAGTTACCATAGAATCACAGGGCTGGAAGCGACCTCGGCGGTCTTCTACAGGATACATTTATTTATTTACTTGTATTATAACCACAACCCTGGATAAGACAATAAAAACAGGGCCCTTGGTGGCTTGCTGCCCAAACGGCCTCCATTCAAGTCCTAGACAAGGTCACCCCAGATTTTTAGCAAACCTGCAGGTGAAAAAGGAAGCTGGGCTGAAGAACCAAGGAAGAGGTGACTCTTAAGGAGGAAGGGAAAGTCTTGAATGGCATTTCAGAATAACCATGTTGGAAGGGACCTCGGAGGTCTTCTAGTCCAACCTCCTGCACAAGCAGGAGACCGGCCTAAAACATTTCAGACCAAAGGCTGCCCCAAAGAGGAAAGTGCCAATTTATTTTTCCAAAGCACCAGAAGGCAAGACAAGAAGCAACAGGTGGAAACTAATGAAGGAGATCGAAGCAATCTGGAATCGAGGAGAAATTTCCTGACAACAAGAACAATGAATCAGTGGAACAGCTTGCCACTAGAAGTTGTGGGTGCTCCAACATTGGAGGTTTTGAAGAAGAGATCGGATAGTCAGCTGTCTGAAATGGTAGAGGGTCTCCTGCTTGAACGGGGTGGGTGGGGTTGGACTAGAAGACCTCCAAGGTCCCTTCCAGCTCTATTCTGATTGATTGATTGATTGACTGATTGATTGAATGGATAACAAGCATATTATTAAGAACGCCCTTTCGAAAAAAAGCTTCTTCTCCTTACAGATAGAAGTCTGAGCAAATCTTTGGAAAGTTGAAATCATAATCATAGTCGTAGGATAATAATAATAATAATAATAATAATAATAATAATAATAATAATAATGATGATGATGATGATGATGATGATGATGATGATGATGATGATGATGTTGTTGTAAGGGACCTTGGAGGTCATCTAGTCCAACCCCCTGCTCAGGCAGGAAACCTTATACCATTTCAGACAAATGGCTGTCCAGTCTCTTCTTAAAAAAAACTTCCAGTGTTGGAGCATTCACCAC
>NC_138210.1:74051275-74073775 GCF_964194415.1 Vipera berus | reverse complement strand
TGTGTCAAACAGGGAACTAGCCTGGAGTCCTTATGTAAACACAAGAGGTCAAAGCTTCTCCTACTGGATTACCACTTAAATGTGAGCCAGCTGCCAAAAAGGCCAGCCCAGTCCTAGGTTACATCAACAGAGGGATAGACTCAAGGGCCTGTGAAGTGTTAGTACCGCTTTACACTGCACTGGTGGGGCCACAGCTGGAATGCTGCGTCCAATTCTGGTAACCACGATACAAAAAAAGATGCTGAGGCTCTAGAACAGGGGTGTCAAACTCAAATTTCATTGAGGGCCGCATCAGCATTGCAGTTGCCCTCAGGGGACCAGGTGGGTGTGGCTAGGGTGGGTGTGGCCTACTGGGTGGGCGTGGCTAGAGTGCGTATGGCCTACTGGGTGGGCGTGCCCAGCTCTACATCGTTCGCAGCAAGGGTGCCTATGGGGGCCTGGGCAGGAGTGGGACAGATCTGAGGGTCTCTGGCGGAAGGAGGGTCTCTGGGCCAGGGCCAAGGCAGCGGGGACCGTTCCCTCACTGTTTCCAGGATGGTTTCGCGGGCCACATGAAACCACTTCGCGGGCCGGATCCGACCCCCGGGCCTTGTGTTTGACATGTCTGCTCTAGAAAGAGGGCAGAGAAGAGCAACAAAAGTGATTAGGAGCCAAAGCACATGATGAACGATTAAGGGAACTGGGTATGTCTACTCTAGCCCATCAAAGAGAAGGACTAGGGGGTGACCTGCTAGCTTTCTTCTGATATTTGGGGGGACTGTCACAGAAAAGAGGGGGGGGTGTCCACCAATTCTCCAAAGCACCTGAGGGCAGGACAAGAAGGAACGGGTGGAAACGAATCAAGGAGAGAAGCAACCTGGAACTAAGGAGAAATTTCCTAACAGGGAGAAGAGTTAATTAGCGGGACGGCTTGCCTTCAGAAGTTGTGAGTGCTCCAACACGGGAGGTTTTTAAAGAAGAGATTGGACAGCTCTTTGTCTGAAAGGGACTAGGGTCTACTGCTTGAGCAGAGGGCTGTACTAGAAGTCCTCTAAGGTTCCTTCCAGCTCTGTTATTCTGTGTAACGTCTGTGTAACTGCCCTTCAAGGCCTTTAGCCTTATGTAGCCTTTCACGGGCGAAAGCAGCCAATCTGGGAAGATTCCCGTAAAGTAGGCTTGGAACAATCAAGTAGTTTGAAGTCAAGGAGAGAAGCAACCTGGACTCAAGGAGAGACTTCCTAACGGTGAGAACAATTAACCAGTGGAACAGCTTGCCGCCAGAAGTTGTGGGTGCTCCAAGATTGGAGGTTTTTAAGGGGAAACTGGACATCCCACTTGTCTTAACCCTGGTGGACCTCAGTCCAAAGAAAATGAGTTTTTTTCCCCTTCCTCCTCCTTCCAGGCGTGGGTGTCGCTTTTGTTTTCTTCCTCTTCCTCGTTGTTACTCTCTTGCTCCTGGGTGGATCAGGTCTGGCTTACTATCTTCGGTGAGTTTCATGGGTGAGTCCCCACTCCAGAATGGCGTTTGGGATTCATATGGGACGGCGTCTGCCCCTCCCTGCTTCGGCTGTGGGCGACCGTTTTTCATTTCCGATGTTTTTCAATTGCTCGCCTCGCTTTTCGCAGATGCCAGTTTCTGCACGCCAAGCTCATGAAGGGACCCAACAAAATTGTCCTGACTGCGAATGACCTGACCTTCATCAACCTCCCCAACAGCAGGAAGGTAAGCAAGGTTTCACGCGACAGCCTTGAGAAGAACCAAGGGACCATCTGTGGGCGCGCCGGATTTATGGAACCATCTTCCGGTTGAGCTCCGGATGGCGCCCGACCTCCGCTCCTTCCGGCGCGATCTAAAGACTTACCTCTTCGAACAAGCTGGCCTGGCCTGATGGGATGGGGTTGGGTTTTATTAATGTGTTTTAACTTTTCTTATTGTGTTTTAACTTATTGTAAGAGTTGTGGGCATTTTGTTTAATCTCTTTTAATTTTTGTATTTTGTCTTTTAACATGCATTGCCCTGTTCACCGCCCTGAGTCCTTCGGGAGAAGGGCGGTATACAAATAAAATTAATAAATAATAATAAATAAATAAACACAACCCCGTGGCGATAGTTGTGATCATTGAGTAAAGCACTCTAAAATCAGAGACCGGGCTGAGTGAATAATGACCGAGTCAGATTGATGCAAGAGAAGAGGTGGTGTCAAAAGACCACGGTCACTGGCCTTGCAAAGCTGGTAGAGATGGCCAACTTTGGGACCATCAAGATGTAGATGTATCTACCCAAGGTTCAGTCCACTTTTCTTGTTTTTTGGACCATCAAGATGTAGATGCATCTACCCAAGATTAGATCCACTTTTCTTGTTCTTTGGGACCATCAAGATGGAGATGCATCTACCCAAGGTTACGTCCACTTTTCTTGTTCTTTGGGGGTATCAAGACGTAGATGTATCTATCCAAGATTAGGTCCACTTTTCTTGTTCTTTGGGACCATCAAGATGTAGATGTATCTACCCAACGTTAAATCCACTTTTCTTGTTCTTTGGGACCATCAAGATGGAGATGCACCTACCCAAGGTTACGTCCACTTTTCTTGTTCTTTGGGACCATCAAGATATAGATGCATCTACCCAAGGTTACGTCCACTTTTCTTGTTCTTTGGGACCATCAAGATATAGATGCATCTACCCAAGATTAGATCTACTTTTCTTGTTCTTTGGGACCATCAATATGTAGATGTATCTACCCAAGGTTACATCCACTTTTCTTGTTCTTTGGGACCATCAAGATGGAGATGCATCTACCCAAGGTTAGGTCCACTTTTCTTGTTCTTTGGGACCATCAAGATGTATTTTTTTATTGAAAAGTTTTACAAAATTTTAATAATAACCCCCCCTCCCCATCAACCCTCTCCCCTTCCCTCCCCCCCAGACTTCCCAAAGCATAATACAGGGTATTACATATAGCAATCTTATGCAAACATATGCTAAATATCTATTACAATGTTAACAAACCTTCCACCCTTTAACTCCCTTATAACAAAACTAAAGTAATTATAATACTTCTATAATTGTTAAGAATTATTCATATGCTATTTGAAACTTTTTAGTCCCATATTTGTTCTGAATATAATCAATCCATCTTTCCCATTCCAAAATATATTTTTCTTGTGACTGTTCTTTCAAATATGCTGAAACTTTTGCCATTTCAGCTACGTCCATTACTTTAAGTATCCATTGTTCTATTGTAGGTAAATCTTCTTTCTTCCAATGTTGCGCCACCAACAGTCTGGCTGCCGTTATTAAGTGTAACATTAATTTAGTTTCTATAACAGTACAATCCGAAATAATCCCCAATATGAATAGCTGCGGAGAAAATCTTATTTCTTTCTTAAAAACTTTCTGAAAAATCCACCCTATTTTTATCCAGAAGGCTTTAACATTTTAACATGTCCACCATATACGACAATAAGTCGCCTCTTCACTACCACATCTCCAACACTTAGGCGGTTGATTTGGATACATACATGCTAACTTTTTAGGATCTACCGTATTTTCCGGCGTATAAGATGACTGGGCGTATAAGACGACCCCCCAACTTTTGAGATGATTTTCATGGGTTAAAAAGTCGTCTTATACGCCGGAAAATACGGTAAGTGCCATCTATAAAACATCTTGTAAAAATTCTCTCTTAAGTTTTGTGCTTGTGTAAATTTTACACTGGACCATCAAGATGTAAGATGTATGTAACCAAGGTTATGTCCACCTGTCTTGTTCTTAACGGTTGCCCAATAATATTATTTCAGAGCGTTCTTTAGTTTACCCTGACGTGTCTTCTTCCTCCCTAGAAGATGGATGACAGTCCTGGGGGAAAGAGCTCGGACAAGAAAAGCTTGAAAAACGGGACGGAGCAGGAGAACAACGTAGCTGTGTTTGAGGTGAAGACGTATTCCTTCCTGTGTCGTGTGTGGTCCCACCTTCTTTCAGTATTGGATGGTGGGAGTGGAGGCCCTACAGGAGGGACCTCAGATCTAAAGCCATTTCCTGCAAAGGTTGGAGACCCCGGCCCAACAGAATATGGTGGGGCAAGGTCGACCTGAACATCAACTGTGGAACACCAAGAAGAAGGCTCAACTCATCTTTCATGGAAAAGTCAGGAAGGATTTGAGTTTGAGACCTTGTTGGTTGGTCCACTGTGGATTGTCCAAAGGCTGGGTCCTCTCCTCTTTGTTGTCTAACGTTGTTACGAAACCGCTTGGTTAGCCTAATCCAGGGGTCACCAACCTTTTTGGATTGGCGGCCCGGTGGGAGAGGGAGGGGCGGGCGCTTTACGCATGCATGCACAAATGCGAATGCGGCCACACGTCCGCGCGCACATGCAAACAGGCCGTGAGCACGCACACCATGCAAACGGGGCTGCGAGCATGCGCACGCAACTCTCAGTGACACCGGCAACCGGTGTGGCGCCACCACTGCCAGGTTCGTGGTGATGCTACCACCAGCACGAGGCTTGCGCTGCGGCCCGCAGCGATGCTGTCCTGGTGTGAGGTTCGTGCCACTGCTCCGGGGTGAGGTTCGTGCCAGTGCCTCGCGCGAAGATTGAGCCGCGCCCTGCAGCAAAGCCGCCCTGGCACGAGGTTCGCGCCAATGACCCCATATGAGGATCATGCTGCGCCCCACCGGCTGCTCGCAGCGCTGCTGTCCCCCACAGAAGGTTCATGGCAATGTCACCACTCATGCATACTAGCAGCCCTGCCACCGCCTGCACAACACTCACGGCAACGGTGGCACGAGGGAGGGGGAGCATGCACACACGCATGTGCACTGCCCAGCTACTCACGCAGCCCGGTGGCCAAGAGGCCACGGCCTGGTAGAGCGCTGCACCCCGTAGGTTGGGGACCTCTGATCTAACCCATCAGCTTGGATTGATGCAGAGCAGGGTTCACCCTTCCTTCCTGCTTTTTTTGAGCCCTCAAGATGGTTGAGAGTCACCAGGTGTGCCCTTCCTTGTCTCCTCCTCCCCCACTTTTAGGGTGACTGGGTGTGGCTGAAAAGATTCCCTGAAGGAAAGAGCATCGAAGTCAAACCAACCACGGAAAAAGTTTTTTGCAAGGTGAGTTCTGAAGAGCTTTCTTCCAAAAATGGGTAGATAAAGAGAGTCGTAGACAATCTTTCCTGCCTTACGTGTCAACCAGTAACGAGAGATTCCCCACGCAGGTAATCCTCGGCTTCCAACAAGTTCATTTAGCAAACGTTCAAAGTTACAAACATCCTGGAAAAAACAACAACGACTTATGACCATTTTTCACACTTACGACCCTCGCAGGCTCCCCAGAATTCAGATGCTTGACAACTGACTCCTGTTTTGACGGTTGCAGTGTCACGTCGTCCCTTTTGGCGATCTCCTGACTAGCAAAGTCCATGGGGAAGCCGGATGAACACTTAACAGCTGTGTTACTGGCTTAACCACTGCCGTGATTCGCTTAACAACAGTGGCAAGAAAGGTCATAAAACGGGGCAAAATTCGCTTAACGACAGCCTGGCTTAGCACCAGAAATTTGGGGCTCAGTTCATAATTTGAGTGTTCATAATTCGCGGACTACCTATATTTTCACCCTCCTCTGCCTCATCCGCTAAGATGTTTCAGCCAACAGGTGTGAAGGTGTGAAGAATCAGTATCGCATTAAATTCCAGTTAAGCTGATTTATTGCTCATGGCTACACACAAGGATCTAGTCAGCTAAGAGTTAGAATAAATTTGGCACTAGATAAGAGTTAATAGAATTCAAGAGGGGTTTGACTTAGAATGCTTATGGGAATGTAATGACTCGAGGCTGATTCCCCTCTTGACCCCACCTCCAGGAACAGAACAGAACAGAACAAATTAGAATTAGGAAGAGAACAGAACAGAACAGAACAGAACAGAATAGAATGAATTAGAATTAGAATTAGGAATAGAATAGAATAGAAAATATGGAATAGAATAGAAATAAGAATAGAATAGAATAGAGTAGAGTAGAGTAGAATAGAATAGAATAGAATAGAATAGAATAGAATAGAATAGAGTAGAGTAGAGTAGAGTAGAGTAGAGTAGAGTAGAGTAGAGTAGAATAGAATAGAATAGAATAGAATAGAATAGAAAATATGGAATAGAATAGAAATAAGAATAGAATAGAATAGAATAGAATAGAATAGAATAGAATAGAATAGAATAGAATAGAATAGAATAGAATAGAATAGGAGATGGAAGGGACCTTGGAGGTCTTCTAGTCCAGCCCCCTGCTCAAGCAGGAGAACCTATACCGTTTCAGACAAGTGACTGCCTAGCCTCTTCTTAAAAATCTCCAGTGATGGCGCGCCCACGATTTCTGGTGTCAAGGTGTTCCACTGGTTGATTGTCCTCACTGTTAGGAAATTTCTCCTCAATTCCAGGTTGCTTCTCTCCTTGATTTGTTTCCATCCATTACTTCTTGTCCTGCCTTCGGGGGCTTTGGAGACTAATTTGACCCCCTCTTTGTGGCAGCCCCTCCAATACTGGAATACGGCTATCAGGTCACCGCATTTCTTCTTTTCTTTAGACTAGCCCAGGGGTAGGCAACCTTGGCTCTTGTATGACTCGTGGACTTCAACTTCTTCCGCACCCATTCTTCATACGTTTTAGTCTCCAGGCCTTGGATCCTCTTAGTTGCTCTTCTCTGAACTTTTTCCAAACTCTCAACATCTCTTTTGTGATACAGTTGACCAAAACTGGCTGCAGTATTCCAGGTGTGGCCTCACTAGGGTTTTATAAAGCGGTACTAGTACTTTAAGGGACGCGGTGGCTCAGTGGGTTAGGACGCTGAGCTTGTCGATCAGAAGGTCGGCAGTTTGGCGGGTCGAATCCCGAGTGCCGCGTAACAGAGTGAGCGCCTGTTACTCGTCCCAGCTTCTGCCAACCTAGCAGTTCGAAAGCATGTAAAAACGCAAGTAGAAAAATAGAGACCACTCCGGTGGGAAGGTAACAGCGTTCCGTGCGCCTTTGGCGTCTAGTCATGCCGGCCACATGACCACGGAGATGTCCTCGGACAAGCGCTGGCTCTTCGGCTTTGAAACGGAGATGAGCACCGGCCCCTAGAGTCGGAAACGACTAGCACTCATGTGCGGGGGAACCTTTACCTACCTTACTAGTACTTTGCGTGATCTGCCTGCCCTTCTTGTACATTGCCCTACTTTTCAGCGGTGGTTCTCTGCACGGTGACCCAGATTTTGAGCACTCAGTCAAGGGGATGCAGAATTGCCCTGCTTTGGGGGCTTTGCCCCACAACTGAGTTGGGGCCTTCCCATCGTCAAGTCAGTAGGAACTCAACCAGCCTCCCTTGGCAACCTCGGTTTTTTTCCAAGGGAAGCGCTGATGAGGCCGCCAAGATTTTGTCCAGGGTGCTTCCTGGACTGGGGTGGAGTGTAGTCTGGATTCCCGGGAGGGAAGAGCTGCATTGCAGAGGGCCAAGAGACAGCAAAGTTTTAGACAGTGGAACGACTTGCCTCCAGACGTTGTGGGTTCTTCAACCTTGGAAAGTTTTTAAGAAGAGATTGGACACCCATCTGTCTGAAATGATATAGGGTTTCCTGCCTGAGCGGGGGTGGTGGTGGACTAGATGACCTCCAAGTTTTGTTCCAACTTTGTCATTCTGTTAAGTGAGGAAACGTTACTTTAACCTCAGTACCAGCAAGGATGGCTTACGGCTCTTTCAGTCACAGGCTGAGGTTGGGTTATGCAGACTCGAGATTAAAAATAGTTTGCCAGGACAATGGTAGTTAGAAGTATGTAGAACAAGTCTTCTACAATGGTAGTTAGAAGCATGTAAAGACAAGGCCTTAAGACAGAGAAGAAGGTCTTCTACAATGGTAGTTAGAAGCATGTGGGGACTTAAGACAGAGAAGAAGGTCTACAATGGTAGTTAGAAGCATGTGGGGACTTAAGACAGAGAAGAAGGTCTTCTACAATGGTAGTTAGAAGCACGTGGGGACAAGGACTTAAGACAGAGAAGGCCTTTTACAAAGATCATTCAAAGCATGTAGGGACAGGGCCTTAAGACAGAGAAGAAGGCCTTCCACAAAGGTCATTCGAAGCATGTAGGGACAAGGCCTTAAGACAGAGAAGAAGGCCTTCCACAAAGGTCACTCGAAGCATGTAGGGACAAGGCCTTAAGACAGAGAAGAAGGCCTTCTACAGGAAACCTTTCTAGCCATTCCCACTGTCAAGGAATAAGAAAGCTAACTGACTACATCCTCTCTCATCAAACAGTAAAAGAAAAAGTAAAGACAAAAACTAGAAAAACTTTTTACGCTTGCGCACACAGCAAAACTAACTCATAACCTAGCTAGACCACATGACATTCACTATGGTTACCAGATAGGTTATCAACACAGGTGCAGAACAGAAGGAAATGTGCAATTAGAATTGAGCTTTTCGGACGAACTAAAAAAAACATGCAGTGACACCCACCCCGCTAGGTGAGGGAGGACTTTCACTTCTTATTCCCTCTTGTTCTTCCCCATATTCAGCTGCGGGACCTGAGACATGAAAACCTGAACCCTTTTGTAGGCTTCTTCCATGACACTGGGATTTTTGCTGTTGTCTCAGAGCACAGCATGCGCGGGAGCCTCGAGGACCTTCTCCGTAACGAGGACATGAAACTGGACTGGATGTTCAAATCGTCCTTGCTGCTGGACCTTATCAAGGTGCCCGGGAAAGAGATCTAGCTGTCTTGAGATCCAGTTTAGGAGAAACATGAGGCTGGGATGAGGAATATTCCCTCGCGTTGAGAAAAGGGTTGGTGGCCCTCAAAGTTGGTAGAGATGGACAACTTTGAGACCCTCAAGTATGGCCCAGCTAGAGAATTTGTAAATGGTTCCTACTGGAGGACTTGAAGAAATGGGTGGCCCTCAAAGTTGGTAGAGATGGACAACTTTGAGACCCTCAAGGATGGCCCAGCTAAAGAATTTGCAGATGGTTCCTACAGTAGCTACTGGAGGACTTGAAGACTTGAAGAAGTTGGTGGCCCTCAAAGTTGGTTGAGATGGACACCTTGGGGACCCTCAAGGATGGCCCAGCCAGAGAATTTGCAGATCTTTCCTGCAGAAGCTACTGGAGGACTTGAAGAAGTTGGTGGCCCTCAAAGTTGGTAGAGGTGGACAACTTTGGGACCCTCAAGGATGGCCCAGCTAGAGAATTCGCAGATGGTTCCTGCAGTAGCTTCCAGAGGACTTGAAGAAAGTTCTCAGTTCTTGCTTTCAACCACCATCAATCAGGGCCTGTGAGCATCTGAAGCTCTTAAGAAACAAATTTAGGACTATCATCAAGGTTTCAGCTATGGAAAGATCTGCCTATCATGATCAAACATGGTTCTAAGAGGGAGAATGTGTAGGAAAACCCACTGATAGTTAAGAAGTATTTTTTAGGATGACCAGAATGTTTTATTCCCGAGATTATGATGGCATAGACTCCTTATATAATTGTATAGATCTCCCTGATCAGAAAGAACACGTAGTCCTTGTTTAGTGCCTGCCTCGTTCAGTGACTGTTCATAGTTACAGTGGTCATGATAAAATAACTTCACAACCAGTCCTCACAGAGGTAGTCCTAGAATAGAATAGAATAGAATAGAATAGAATAGAATAGAATAGAATAGAATAGAATAGAATAGAATAGAATAGAATAGAATAGAATAGAATAGAATAGAATAGAATAGAATAGAATAGAAAATATGGAATGGAATGGAATGGAATGGAATAGAATAGAATAGAATAGAATAGAATAGAATAGAATAGAATAGAATAGAATAGAATAGAATAGAATAGAATAGAATAGAATAGAATAGAATAGAATAGAAAATATGGAATGGAATGGAATAGAATAGAATAGAATAGAATAGAATAGAATAGAATCACATAAAAATAGAATAATATAATAGAATAAAAATACAGAATAGAATAGAATAGAATCACATAAAAATAGAATAGAATAGAATAATAAAATACAGAATAGAATAGAACAGAATAGAATAGAATAGAATAATAAAATACAGAATAGAATAAAATAAAAATAGAATAGAAAATAGAATGAAATAGAATAGAATAAAGAATAGAATAAAGAATAGAATAGAATAGAATAGAATAGAATAGAATAGAATAGAATAGAATAGAATAGAATAGAATAGAATAGAATAGAATAGAATAGAATAGAATAGGAGCTAGTAGTGACCTCAGAGGTCTTCTAGTCCAGCCCCCTGCTCAGGCAGGAGAAAGTTATAACAGTTCATTTATTGACCGTTCAAAGTTACAACGGGACTGAAAAAAAAGGCTTACGACCAGTTTTCACACTTATGACCCTTGCAGCATCCCCACGGTCATGGGACCAATATTCAGACGTTCGGCCACTGGTTCATACATATGACGGTCACTGCGTCCCGGGGGTGTGTGTGATCCCCTTTTGCGACCTTCTGACAAGCAAAGTCAATGGGGAAGCCAGAATCACTGAACAACCAGGTTACTAACTTAACCACTGCAGCGATTCGCTTAACAACCGTGACAAGCAAAGCCGTAAAATAGGGCGAAACTCACTTGACAAACGTCTCGCTTAGCGACATAAATTTTGGGCTTGATTGTGGACGTACGTTGAGGACGACCTGGGTTTTTATAACCTTCACGGGTCTGAAAAGCAAAGGAGAGCTCCACGCTCATAAGCGGAATCCTGGTTTCTGCTTTGCTTAGTGACTAAATTGCCGGTGCTAATTGTGGTCGCTCAACGAGGACTTACCTGCATCATGACGTGGGCCAGGCCCGCTCACCTCTTCTTCTTCTTCCCCCCCTTCCTCCAGGGAATGAAGTATTTGCACCACCAGGAATTCCCTCACGGCCGGCTGAAGTCTCGGAACTGTGTGGTGGACGGCCGTTTTGTCCTCAAAGTCACGGATCACGGATACAACGAATTGTTGGAGGCGCAGAAACTGACCCGGGATCCGATGAAGCCTGAGGGTGAGTAGGGGAAGAGGGGAATGAGAAGGGAATTAGGTGGGCCGATAAAAATGTTTAGGACACACAGTGGTCCTCGACTTTCAACAATTCGTTTCGTCACCGTTCAAAGTGGCAACAGCCCCGGAAAAAAGAAACTGAAGTCCTAAATGTCTACGGAGACTCTCAGTTAAGCAGGTCGTGGTTGTCCCAAAGGTGCTTTTTGTCAGGAGGCAACTGGACTTCCTTGTTCTTCTTCGAAGACGTTTCGCTTCCCATCCCGGAAGCTTCTTCAGCTCTGACTGAGTGACGGGGAGTGGAAGGATTTATACGCCTTGCAGACGGCGGGCCCTTCGCCTTCTTTTAGAGAACCGTTGAGGCCACTTGGAGGTTTACCTGCCTCCTCAGGGTCAGCTGAGCGGTGCAAATAGGGGTGGAGCCTTCTTGGCTGCAGGATGTCTTCTGCCCTGGGTCCCTTCCCTGTTGAAGACAGGTGCAAGGCTGTTGGGGACGCAACTCAAATGGTCCCTGTAGTCCGCAATGTTTCCGGTTCATATTTATGATGGTTTGCATTTAGAACATAACGAATAGATTAAGAGAGCGGGAAGGGACCTTGGAGGTCTTCTAGCCCAACCCCACCCTCCACCCCCGATTTATTTCACCAGACCGTTTCTGGACCGCGCCGGAATTGTTGAGGAACCCGGCGCTGGAACGGAAAGGCACTTTCAGGGGAGACATTTACAGTATCTCCATCATCATTCAAGAAGTCATCTGCCGCGCGGCGCCTTATTGCATGCTGGAGATGAGCCCCGAAGGTACTAAGAGGGGAGCGAGGAAGAGAAGGCCGGTGGTGGGTCGTCCTCTCCTGTCCAGAGTTTGGGGGTCAGAGTCAGAAGACCCTGGCCCATCGCTCAGGTCCTCAAAGAGGTGGGAACTCCACCTGCTGGCTTGGACCCAGACCAAACGTTGGCCATTCTGGCTTTGTGGCTTTGTTCCTGGATAAGGATAGTCCTTCTGCATTTGTCCCAGGCCAGCAGGGGACTGTGCTTTGGGTGCCAACTTTGTGCTCTGCCAAATATTCACATTTTTCTTCCCGGTAACTCGGTTATACCGGAATCATTTCGCCTATTAAGATATAAGATCACGTAGAGAAGTAAGCTATGAGCACGTCTTAGGCACAAAAGCTGGGTGACTTTGGGCCAATCAGCAGGAGACCGGGAGTTCTAGCTCTGCCTTAGGCATGAAAGGTGGCAGGGTGACTTTGGACCAATCACCAGGAGACCAGGAGTTCTAGTCCCGCCTTAGGCATGGTGAATCAGCTGGATGACTTTGGGCCAATCACCAGGAGACTGGGACTTCTGGTCCCGCCTTAGGGATGAAAGTCAGCTGGGTGACTTTGGGCCAATCACTAGGAGACGGGAGTTCTAGCTCTGCCTTAGGCGTGAAAGGTGGCAGGGTGACTTTGGGCCAATCACCAGGAGACCAGGAGTTCTAGTCCCGCCTTAGGGATGAAAGTCAGCTAGGTGACCTTGGGCCAATCACCAGAAGTCAGGGAATTCTAGTCCCGCCTTAGGCACGGGAGTTGGCTGGGTGACTTTCAACCAATCACCAGGAGGCTCTGAGTTCTAGTCCCACCTTAGGCTGGGCCAGTCCCTCTCTCTCTCTCTTAGCCCAGCCCACCTCACAGAGTTGTTGTTCTGGGAAAAAATAGGAGGTGGGAGGTGCATTGGGTGTGTTTGCAGACTTGAGTTCTTGGCAAAAGGGATAAAGTGGGATGCAAGTTATTAAATAAATAAACTCACGGCATAATTGCAAGAGCTGAGACGATCAACCAAAGGGTCACACAGGACACATCGTAGAAATATCTATGAAGTATATATGATCTTTGGGACACAATAGGATTAACCCACCACCATCAGAATACCAGAAAGTCACACTCAAGACCCAGGTCAAAAGTCCATACCACAGGAACAACTCCAAACAAAAGCCCAAGGAAGTATAAAAACCCACCACTCCCTGTTACATGTGGTCACTTTTTTTTTCTCCAGAGCCATCTGTCTGTCTGGCTCTCCTCTTCAATAAACTGCAACCTTCTTTCTAAAGTAGCCTCCATTTTGATTATTCCCGGTTCGGACTGGACCCAGATGAAGTATATATATATGAAGTATATATCTGAACGTTTTAGAACAGGGGTCTTCAAACTTGGCAACTTTAAGACTTGTGGACTTCAACTCCCAGAATTCCTCAGCCAGTCTTAAAGTTGTCAAGTTTAAAGACCCCTGTTTTAGAAGGGATACGACTATAATGATAAACCTAGTGGCTTCCTATGGGCCAAAATGAGATATAATTCAAGTTAAGAAAAAAAATGTACGAACTATGTTGATTTATATCACCCTTGGCGAAGAGGCCTTTGATTGCACAGGTGGTCCTCAAGTTACAACAATTGATTTAGCAAACATCTGAACCCACAACAACACTGGAAAAAGTGACTTACGCCCTGCGTTCACACTTACAACCATCACGGCATCCTCATGGTCACAAATTTGGGCACTTGGCAACTGTTGTGTATTGTGACCGTTGCCATGTCCTGGGATCACGTCATCACCCTTCCCAGCCAGCTTCCGACAAGCCCAGTCAATGGGGGAAGCCGGATTTTGTCTTAAGGACCGTGTGATTCACTTAACAACCATAGCAATTCAACTCAAACAACCCTGGCCAAAAAAAGGTCGTAAAATCTTGCATGACTCCTTCAGCCAGCATCTTTAATCATTTAAATTATTAAATTCCGGTCCCAATTATAGTCATAATTCCAGGACTGCCTGAAATAGAAATATTATGTTCCTTCACAGTTCCTATTGTTGAAGGAAAAAATCTTCATCTGGGTCCAGTCCGAGCCGGGAATAATCAAAATGGAGGCTGCTTTAGAAAGAAGGTTGCAGTTTATTGAAGAGGAGAGCCAGACAGAAAGATGGCTCTGGGAAAAAAAGTGACCACATGTAACAGGGAGTGGTGGGTTTTTATACTTCCTTGGGCTTTTGTTTGGAGTTGTTCCTGTGGTATGGACTTTTGACCTGAGTCTTGAGTGTGACTTTCTGGCATTCTGATGGTGGTGGGTTAATCGTATTGTGTCCCAAAGGTCATATCCTGCTTCCCTGGGGCTGGGGCTGATGAGTGTTGGGTTTTTTTGGTGTGAGGGATTGTTGATTCTAGGGATCTTTGTCTTTCTAATCCCACCAGCTTCCTGGCTCCAATCTTTCTGACAAGATGATCACACCTGCATTTCTACAGACCTGGTTTCTGTTTCGGGCAGAGAGACTTGGGTGGGTGGGTGGGGTGGGGTAGTTGGTTTCTGCCTTTAAAATCCTTTGGAGAAATATAATATTCTGCCTTTTTAATATTTCCCAAAATATTTCTTTCTCTGGATTCTTCCCACACTAGCATGGGTTGGGCTGTTTCTTTGGTGGGGTATCCAGGGGATGATGGGATTTGTGCCGAGAACACCTGGAGCGTTTTGTCTTTGTCCAAGCAGAGATCATCAAGAAGGTGGAGAGACCCCCTCCTCTTTGCCGCCCCTCGGTCTCCATCGACCAGGCGCCGGTAGAGTGCATCCAGCTGATGAAGGAATGCTGGTGCGAACAGCCGGAAAGGAGACCCAACATCAATCAAGTCTTTGATCAGGTGATGTGAGACCAGGAATGGGGGCTAGCAGACCAGAGGGAGAGGACTCAGAATACAGACTAACAGAGTTGGAAGGGACCTTGGAGGTCTTCTAGTCCAACCCCCTGCTCAGGCAGGAGACCCTGTACCATTTCTGACAAGTGGCCATCCAATCTCTTCTTAAAAGCCTCCAAGGATGGAGCACCCGCAATATCTGGTGGCAAGCTGTTCCACTGGTTAATTGTTCTCGCTGTCGGGAAATTCCTCCTTAGTTCTAGGTTGCTTCTCTCCTTCATGAGTTTCCATCCGTTGCTTCTTCTCCTGCCTTTGGGTGCTTTGGAGAACAGGTTGACACCCCCCATTCCTTGTGACAGTCCCTCAACTGTTGGAAGACTGCTGTCAGGTTCCCCCAGTCCTTTTCATTAAACTAGACAAGATGATAGATGGATGGATGGATGGATAGAAAGATAGATAGATAGATAGATAGATAGATAGATAGATGGATGGATGGATGGATGGATGGATGGATGGATGGATAGATAGATAGATAGATAGATAGATAGATAGATAGATAGATAGATAGATAGATAGATAGATAGATAGATAGATAGATAGATAGATAGATAGATATAGACAGACATAGATAGATAGATAGATAGATAGATAGATAGATAGATAGATAGATAGATAGATAGATAGATAGATATAGACAGACATAGATAGATAGATAGATAGATAGATACAGACAGACAGACAGACAGACAGATAGATACAGACAGACAGACAGACAGACAGACAGTGATAGATAGATCATAGAGATAGACAGACCAATAATAGATGGATAGATGGATAGATAGGTAGGAAGATAGATAGATAGATAGATAGATAGATAGATAGATAGATAGATAGATAGATAGATAGATAGATAGATAGATAGATAGATAGATAGATAGATAGATAGATGGACAGATGTAGAGATATTTAAATATTAAATAAATATACTGAATATTAAATATTTGATATTGGAGGGACTGCCACAGTGAAGGGGGGGTGTCAATCTCTTCTCCAAAGCCCCCAAAGGCAGGACAAGAAGCAACGGATGGAAACTCATCAAGGAGAGAAGCAACCTGGAACTAAGGAGGAATTTCCTGACAGCGAGAACAATTAACCAGTGGAACCACCTGCCTCCAGAAATCGTGGGCCCTCCATCCCTGGAGGCTTTTAAGAAGAGACTGGACTGTCACTTGTCTGAAATGGTATAGGTTCTCTTGCTTGAGCTGGGGGTTGGACTAGAAGACCTCCAAGGTCCCTTTCCGGCTCTGTTCTTCTCTTGTTCTGTAACCTGCCTCGAATATATAAAAATATAGTAACGTGTCAAAGGTCAAGAATGCCTCGGAGTTCTTTTGAAGAGTTTCCTCTGTGGGAACCCCGACAGTCCGTATATAATTTAATCCCGAGATGTCAAAAACAGACTCGGCTTCTTGATCTCTTCCTGTTCTTCTCCCACAGTTTAAGGGCATCAACAAAGGCCGGAAGACCAACATCATTGACTCCATGCTACGCATGCTGGAGCAATATTCCAGCAACTTGGAAGACTTGATCCGGGAGAGGACGGAAGAGCTGGAAGTTGAGAAGCAGAAGACTGACAAGTTGTTAACGCAGATGCTGCCCCCGTGAGTCTCACAAAATCCAAAAGACCTTAAAAGTGGGGAAGGTGGAGACCAGGTCCTGGCTGATTGCAGCGGTTCTGGGAGAGCCCAGCGGTGTCAAACTCAATTTCATTGAGGGCCGCATCAGCATGGCGGTTGCCCTCGGGGTGGGTGGGTGGGTGTGGCCTGGGTGGGCATGGCCTACTGGGTGGGCGTGGCTAGAGTGCGTATGGCCTACTGGGTGGGCATGGCCAGCTCTACATCGTTCGCATCAAGGGTGCCTATGGGGGGCTGGGCAGGAGTGGGACAGATCTGGGGGTCTCTGGCGGAAGGAGGGTCTCTGGGCCAGGGCCAAGGCAGTGGGGGCCGTTCCCTCACTGTTTCCAGGATGGCTTCGCGGGCCACATGAAACCAGTTCACGGGCCGGATCCGGCCCCCGGGCCTTGTGTTTGCCATGTCTACCCTAGAGATTTACAGACCCCCGGAATTGCCTGCTTCCATTTAGGTCACTGAGACCAACCACCTGCTGAAAGAAGAATCCAAAATTAAAGTAGAAAGAGATTCAGACGCCAGGGGGATGTTTCCAATAAAGGGGCACTCAGAACCAGAATGTAAACAGAAGCCACGATACAAAAAAAAGATGTTGAGACTCTGGAAAGAGTGCAGAGAAGAGCAACGAAGAGGATCAGGGGACTGGAGGCTAAAACATACAAGGAACGGTTGCTGGAATTGGGGATGTCTAGTTTAATGAACAGAAGGGCGAGGGGGAACATGATAGCAGGGTTCCAGTATCTCAGGGGCTGCCCCAAAGAAGAGGGAGTCAAGCTATTCTCCAAAGCGCCCGAAGGCAGGACAAGAAGCAACGGATGGAAACTAATCAAAGAGAGAAGCAACCTAGAACTAAGGAGAAACTTCCTGACAGAACAATTAACCAGTAGAAGCACTTGCCTCTAGAAGTTGTGGGTGCTCCATTACTGGAGGTTTTTAAGAAGAGACCGGACAACCACTTGTCTGAAATGATACAGGGTCTCGTGTTTGAACAACGGGTTGGACTAGAAGACCTCTAAAGTCCCTTTTACCTCACTTATTCCGTTATTCAGATATTGATTTCCTGCCATCTTTAACTTTACTTAATTTACTTAATTTAACAATTTAACTTAACTTGATTTAACTTAATAATTTAACTTAACAACTTAACAACTTAACTTAACAACAACTTAACAACGACTTAACAAAACAACTTAACAATTTAACTAACTTAACAACTTAACAACAACTTAACTTAACTTAACTTAACTTAACTTAACTTAACTTAACTTAACTTAACTTAACTTAACTTAACTTAACTTAACTTAACTTAACTTAACTTAACTTAACTTAACTTAACTTACTTAACTTAACTTAACTTAACTTAATCTATTGAAAGATGCAGTTAATCTGCTGGCTAAGAATCCCTCTATTCAAACAAATTTGGGAGGTAATAGGATGACCAATCCCAATTTTCAAGACTGCAATATTTTTGCAAATTTGCCCAGCATTATTTATTTGGCATTTTCAAGCTGATCGGCCCCATCCATTGAATTCCTACTTGTCCTCTCTCCAGTTCTGTGGCCGAGGCCCTGAAGACGGGTGCGCCAGTGGAACCCGAATATTTTGAAGAGGTGACCTTATATTTCAGTGACATTGTGGGCTTCACCACCATCTCGGCCATGAGTGACCCCATTGAGGTGGTGGACCTGCTCAACGATCTGTACACCCTCTTTGATGCCATCATTGGCTCCCACGACGTTTATAAGGTGAAGATAAAGCTGTCTTCTTTGTTACCATTGTGGTGGGCGGAAGATAGCTTACAAATGAAGGCGAATTTGCGTGTCCCAGGATAATGTTGCAGGATCCAATCTGAGTCGGTCACTGGGACCCAGAGGTTTAGGCATTCTGAGCTTTTGGACTCATACTGGATCCCATCTTCAGGGAACTTCTCAGATTGTGTGTTCTAGGATAATCTGTGTGTGATATTTATATGGTGCCTGTTGTGTGTTGTTGATTGGGGCATTGAAGGCTGGCTGTTAAGTCGTTGGTTGCTTTCCTTGTGCTGCCAAACCCTCGCCTCCTAAACACTTGCTAAGCCGGCGCTAAATTAGCACTCATGTTGACTGACTTTCCCAGGCTTCAATCACTTCCCTGGCTGTTTTTGTCCCTGCTCGTCCAACAATCTGAATAGCTGTGAAATTGAATGTATGTCCTTGTTCATTGCCGTGTGATAGCTTGGTGGAGGCAGGGATGGGGAGGAACAGGATACTACCGTGGGTGGCGTTGATGTTTGGTGCCATCATACAAAGATCATATTCTCTGCCCGTTGGTTGTTCGGTGAGTCGATGGTTCTTGGAAGTGAAGATGTAGGCCTGGGGAGCTAGATTTCTACAAAGTAGGAGGACCTTAGGGAAAAAGGGCTGTGGTGCATATCAGCCTAGGTTGCTTTTGTTTGAAACACCTCTCTTCTTTCAGATTCAATCTCTGCTAGCGTAAGAGATTAGGGGACATTGATCAAGAACTGGGAGGAATATTACATATAAACTATCAACAGGGAAAAGAGTGCAGAGAAGAGCAACAAAGATGATTAGGGGACTGGAGGCTAAAACATACAAGCAACGGTTGCAGGAACTGGGTTTGTCTAGTTTAATGAAAAGAAGGACTGGGGGAACATGATAGCAGGATTCCAATAGTTGAGGGGCTGCCCCAAAGAAGAGAGCCTCAACCTATTCTCCAAAGCAGCTGAAGGCAGGAAAAGAGCAACGGATGGAAACTCATCAAGGAGAGAAGCAACCTAGAACTAAGGAGAAACTTCCTGACAGTTAGAACAACTAACCAGTGGAACAACCTGCCTCCAGAAGCGGTGAATGCTCCATCACTGGAGGCTTTTAACAAGAGATTGGGCAACCATTTGTCTGAAATGGTATAGGGTCTCTTTGGGGGTTGGATTAGAAGACCTGCAAAGTCCCTTTCAACTCTTGTTAAGAGAAGAATTCGTTTGGAGATTAGGTCATAAAGAGTAGCTCTGTTCTGGCTACAACAAACTCAGGAAGAAATTATTAAATAGTCAAAGAGACTCTGCCTTCAGCTCATTGATAAATGAGGTTGCGAAGTTACTAATGCCGTTTCCAAGAGTCAGTACTTTACCCCTGATTTTTGCACTAAATGCCAAAATGTGTCTTAACTCTGCATCTGCCACATGATTTTGACTACGAATGCTTGGCTAAGCCAAGTCTCCTTGTTCAAGACCTTTCGGCTGTTTTCACCGCTCCTGTTCTGACTGACAGGTGGAGACCATTGGCGACGCCTACATGGTGGCTTCTGGGCTGCCGAAACGGAACGGGAACCGACACGCAGGTGAAATCGCCAACATGTCCCTTGACATCCTCAGTGCCGTTGGCACTTTCAAGATGCGCCATATGCCAGACGTACCTGTCCGGATACGCATCGGCCTGCACTCCGGTAAGGTCATCAGGAATGTTGCGGCAAGGCTGAGGAACGGCCCCCTTTTGGTGGCTCTCTGCCTTTCCCTTCCTTAAAAATAAGACGGGTACCAAAAAGCGGTTGAAACCCGCTCCTGAAGTTTAAAGAACTGAATTTGTCTGATGTCCTTGTCAGGGCCCTGTGTGGCTGGCGTGGTGGGACTGACTATGCCACGATACTGTCTCTTTGGGGACACGGTCAACACTGCCTCGCGGATGGAGTCCACCGGCCTTCGTGAGTAACGCATCCTTGGCTTGGAAGGAGCTCGCCAATTGAACGGCTGAGTGTCCAGAGGGGAAAACCCACCTAGGGAACACGGGGGGAACGAGTTTTGCAAATCCAGTTGTAACCTTCTGCCTTGGACAACACAGTTTCTTTGATCTACAGCCAGCCTACGAACCCCTCAGAATCCAAATCAACCGCACAGCCAACTGGAGACAGCACCATCCCTCAACCCCATCCCGCACAATCCCCCACTCCCACCAGCAGTTCACCTTTCCGTGGCCTTAACCTGCTCTAATCTCCCCATCACAAGACGCATCACCAGCCTCTCACGCGGTGGTGGGATTCAAATAGGTGAACCACCGATTCTCTGTGTGGAAGCTGCTTCCAGAAGTCTGTTCTGGGCCTGGGCAACAAAAGATTAACTACGGGTTCTGCCGAATCGGTGCGAACCGGGTGAATCCCACCACTGCTGTCACTGATGACTCACCCCTGACCCATTGATAATTCACACCCTCCAAGGACCCTGACCTGAAGTAACCTCCCCATCCCAAGGCCTATCACCCCCCTCTCTCTGATGACTCATCACAAGACCCTCACTTGACACTCCCACAACTGAAGCCCTTATAAATAGAAGAGCACTGACATAGACATCCGCCATAAACACCATTGAAGCTGTTGCCTAGCCTGGTGTTCTTTCCCAGTCTACGTACGCCCTTGTCACTTCACAAGGACAACCCCTCTTTTAACAGTAGACTGGAAAAATAAGCCCTTTTTATCTGCGTTACAGACCTGATAATTCTCCCAGGAAAAACAAAAGCAACAGAACCCTTTTCCAACGGAGACCTTATCCAAAAAACAAAATGGAGCATGAGAAAAACAAGAAATAACTCACAGGCAAAATAAACAGACCACCATCTCTTAACACTGAAGTTCTTTGCAAACGGTTGCCTCCAGCAACCAGCCCTGCCCACACATCCTCTTTTTGTTATGCAGCCCGCAAGGTGTGGCTTCTCACTGCTTTCTCCTTCTCCCCTGGAGCCGCCCCATTGCCTCCCTCTGACCTACTCGTGTGACCTGTCTGCGTTTATGAGCGTCTCTGAGGTCTTCCAGCTGTGCTTCCTCCGAGTCCAACTCAGCCTCCCAGCACAGCTGGCTCTCAGCTTGATCACGAGTGGAGGGGCCAGGTTCTTCCTCATTTTGTAAGTCCTGTAGCTCATCGGAGCCTTCTTCTGACTCTGATGGCTCCCCAGGCCCTTCCTCCTGCTCCTCCCCCTCTGATTCCCCAGACTCAGCTGCCGGGATCACAGGCTGGCATGGAATCACAACACCTGGTAACAAAACATACGGAAACCAACCCACAAGCTCGGAGAACAAACTTCCACCCTCATCCTCCACCCGAGATACAGATACTCGCCACTATTGCAAACGCAGCATCTTTGTCTGCAGAGAGTTGCAGATCGTCATGTTCTTTGCTTCCCCTCCAGGAGTGTTGGCGAGCCAGTCAGGAGGAGACGATCAAGCAGGGAATTAGTCTGGACTCTTTAAGTAAACACAGAAGGCCTAGGCCTGACCCTTCCTGAATGCCTTTATCTAGTTCAGTGATGGCGAACCTTTTAGAGATCGAGTGCCCAAACTGCAACCCAAAACCCACTTAGGTATCGTCAGGTGCTGGGTGGGCGTGGCCCATTGGGTGGGAGTGGCCCATTGGGTGGGCGTGGCCCATTGG
Source organism: Vipera berus (assembly GCF_964194415.1). NCBI lineage: Eukaryota > Metazoa > Chordata > Lepidosauria > Squamata > Viperidae > Vipera > Vipera berus. Next base: position 74,052,039 of record NC_138210.1, on the reverse strand, counting down.
GCAGGCGTGGCTGCGGTGGTAACGGCAGACTGGGTGGGACTAAAAAGTTCAATCAATCAATTCCAACTTGGCGAGATCTTTTCTTTTCCCGTGAGAAGTTGAAATTGATTGATTGATTGAACCTTCTTTTTTTTTTGCACATGGCGGCGGAGGCCTAAAGCGAAAAGGTTTTATAAAACCCAGCTGAAGGCCTAGGACTGGGGCTCTGCGTGGCACCTGTGGCACCCATGCCATAGGTTCGCCACCACGGATCTAGTTTTTCCTAGGCAAAACTTGCCATTCTGAGGAGATTCCTGTACTGGAGGCAGAGAGCAATGAAGTAGCTAGTTTGAACTCTACACGGGTGAGTCTGTTTGTTCGAACCAAACAAGGAAAGACTGTAGGAGAGTGCCAAAAGAGACAACGAGATGGTTGAGACTACACAATCTAAGCCCTGCTTCTTCTAACGTATGTTGCCGCCACCCTCTCAACTTTTCTGACCCTCCTCGCGCCACCCCTGGCGATTGTCTTTTGCTAAACCCCTGTCTAGGTTGAGTTCTGGTGTGCTTTTAAACCTGGTGTTTCCAAGTGCGTGTTGGTGTGCATTATTTTTGCAGCTTATCGAATCCACGTCAACCTGCGCACAGTCGAGATCCTGCATGCCCTCAAAGAAGGCTACAAGCTCGATTTACGAGGGAAAACCGAACTGAAGGTATCAAAATGGCATTTGAAAGGTAGTATATTAAGCAACATCGCAGGCAGAGAGAGGGAGAAAAAGAAAGAGA
>NC_138210.1:74031275-74048775 GCF_964194415.1 Vipera berus | reverse complement strand
ATATTATATTATATTATTATTATATTATATTATATTATATTATATTATATTATATTATATTATATTATATTATATTATATTATATTATATTATATTATATTATATTATATTATATTATATTATATTATTATATTATATTATTATTTTTTTTTATTGAAAAGTTTTTCAATACATTTTATCTTTAACAATCCCTCCCCCCTCCCTCCACCCAACCCTTCCTAACCCTCCCTAACCCTCCCCCCCTTCCCCCCTCCCCCCTCTCCCACTTCCCAGAGCTAAATACAAGGTATAAAAGTAAAAACAATCATAAACAACCATATGTTAACAACAATAAACTATTAAGTCTATCGCACTCTAGCTCATATGAAATGACTACAAGCAATACTAATATCACATAAAAAAACCTATACAAATGCTAAATGAAACTTTTTGGTCCCATATTTGTTCTGGATATAATCAATCCACTTTTTCCACTCCATAATATAACGTTGTTGCGAATGGTCTTTCAAATAAGCCGAAATCTTTGCCATTTCCGCCAGGTCAGAAACTTTTAGAGTCCATTCTTCTATAGTCGGCAGTTCCTCCTTCTTCCAATATTGACCTACTAAAAGTCTTGCTGCCGTAATTAAGTTCAGCATCAACTTGGTGTCCACAACAGTAGTATCTGTAATTATGCCCAATAAGAACAATTGCGGACAAAACTTTATCCTTTGCTTAAATATCTTCTGCATATTCCACCAGATTTTAATCCAAAAAGCTTTAACCTTTTTACAGGTCCACCATATATGAAAATACGTTGCATCTTCGCCACCACATCTCCAACATTTAGGTTGGTAGTTCGGATACATACTTGCAAGCTTTTTAGGATCTAAATGCCACCTATAATACATTTTATAAAAGTTCTCTCTTAGGTTTTGGGCTTGTGTAAATTTTACGTTCCTCACCCAGATCTTTTCCCAAGTGTCCATTGTGATAACTTCTTGAATATTCTGAGCCCACTTTATCATACAATCTTTAACAAGTTCTGTTTCTGAGTCAATTTCTATCAATGCAAGATATATCCGTTTGATATGTGCTGGACCCTGATTTCTAATTTGCTTTACCAAATTTTCATCAGTCATTGAGAAACCAATTTTCTGGTCTTCTTTCCACCTGGCCCGTAACTCAGTATATTGAAACCAAGTTTGAACAATCTTCTCATCTCGTAAAAGATTGTACGGCTTCAAACACCATACGTTCCTCTCCAAACTTAAGATCTCCTTGTATGTAGTCACATCATGTTTGAAGCCAACATTTATGTTTTCTATTGCATGTTTCGGAATTGCCCATAAAGGTATCTTGTAGTTTAGCTTATATCTATACTTTTTCCAAACTCTCAGCAATGCCTGTCTTAAAATATGCACTTTAAACACATTATCTACCTTCTTATCATACAATAAATATGCATGCCAGCCAAATAACAAGTCGTGGCCCTCAAGATTTAATAATCTCCCTTGTGTTAAATTAATCCAATCACTTATCGCTGACAACGCAGCAGCTTCATAATATAATTTAAAGTTGGGCATTTTAAGACCACCTCTTTCGCGCGTATCCTGTATAATCTTAAGTTTAACTCGTGGCCTTTTCCCTGCCCATACAAATTTATTGATACCCCGTTGCCATTCCTCCAAATTTAAATATTTTTTAAGAATAGGTATCATTTGAAATAAAAATAGAAATTTAGGCAAAACATTCATTTTCACTGCTGCAATTCTTCCCAATAAAGACAATTGCAATTTTCCCCAACTCTCCAATTCTTTTTGAATTTTTCCCCATAGCTTTTCATAATTATTTTTATATAGCTTTGCATTTGAGGGTGACAAATACACCCCCAAATATGTAACCCTTTAAACAATCTCAAATCCAGTTAACCCTTCTAAAAGGGCCTTTTGCGATACTGTCATATATATTATATTATATTATATTATATTATATTATATTATATTATATTATATTATATTATATTATATTATATTATATTATATTATATTATATTATATTATATTATATTATATTATATTATATTATATTATATTATATTATATTATATTATATTATATTATATTATATTATATTATATTATATTATATTATATTATATTATATTATTATATTATATTATATTATATTATATTTATATTATATTATATTATATTATTATATTATATTAATTATATTAATTATATTATATTATATTATATTATATTATATTATATTATATTATATTATATTATATTATATTATATTATATTATATTATATTATATTATATTATATTATATTATATTATTATATTATTATATTATATTATATTATATTAGCAAGGGGCTGGACTAGAAGACCTCCAAGGTCCCTTCCAGTTCTATTCTATTCTATTCTATTCTATTCTATTCTATTCTATTCTATTCTATTCTATTCTATTCTATTCTATTCTATTCTATTCTATTCTATTCTATTCTATTCTACTCTACTCTACTCTACTCTACTCTACTCTACTCTACTCTACTCTATTCTATTCTATTCTATTCTATTCTATTCTATTCTATTCTGTTCTGTTCTATTTCTAATTCGTTCTGTTCTGTTCTATTCCCAATAGATTCTATTCTATTCTATTCTATTCTATTCTATTCTATTCTATTCTATTCTATTCTATTCTATTCTATTCTATTCTATTCTATTCTATTATTCTATTCTATTCTATTCTATTCTATTCTATTCTATTCTATTCTATTCTATTCTATTCTATTCTATTCTATTCTATTCTATTCTATTCTATTCCTTATTTCTATTCTATTCTATTCTATTCTATTCTATTCTATTCTATTCTATTCTATTCTATTCTATTCTATTCTATTCTATTCTATTCTATTCTATTCTAGTCTAGTCTAGTCTAGTCTAGTCTAGTCTAGTCTAGTCTAGTCCTTATTTCTATTCTATTCTATTCTATTCTATTCTATTCTATTCTATTCTATTCTATTCTATTCTATTCTATTCTATTCTATTCTATTCTATTCTATTCTATTCTATTCTATTCTATTCTAGTCTAGTCTAGTCTAGTCTAGTCTAGTCTAGTCCTTATTTCTATTCTATTCTATTCTATTCTATTCTATTCTATTCTATTCTATTCTATTCTATTCTATTCTATTCTATTCTATTCTATTCTATTCTATTCTATTCTATTCTATTCTATTCTATTCTATTCTATATAATTATTATATTCAGTCCATCTTGAATACATAGCATAATAGAGGGTCTTAAGAGTTAACAGTTTCCCCCCCCCCCATTTTTCTGCAAAAAATAAAATAAAATCCATAAGAAGTTCTCCTGCCTCTTGTCTGACCCTCGCCATATCTCCTTCTCTTCCTTCTCCTGTCCCTCAAAGAAGTTCTCAAGAACTTCAGAGGCTGGAAGATGTCAGACTGGGGAAGATTAATATGAAACATCGAGACAACTGAACCTCAGAAAGACTTTTTTTTAATAACTTCATCGCTCTTTTTTTTTTAACCAGGTCAACCAATTCCCAGATTTGTGGCTCGCCATTGCTTGTGTTTCCTGTTGAAGGCCTTTGGGCCAATCTGCTAGAAGAGGACGAATCCACAACTGGGCAGGGAGCCATCCCATAATAATCCAAAGGGATGCATCCCTTTCCATCCGTATCTTCTGCTACTTTCAAATTTTTAGTGTGTGATGGAACTGTGGCCTGTCTAGGACGTCTTCCTCACCACTGTGATCAACGGCGAGATGCATGCTGGGATTTTGGCCAACTAGGTCTTCAACATTTGAACACTTTAAATCAGGGCCAAGGACCTGGTGGCACTTTGGCCAAGCCAGGAATGGCAGTTGCTCTTGACTTCTGTCGGGAACTTGAGTAGCTTTTGACAAGGATCGACACCCGGATTCCATAATATTAATTATTTCTTTAGCAAAGAGGACGGGATGTGGAGAGGAATGGCTAACGAATGGAAGACCATGATTTCAGAGAAATCGCGGATAGATAATCCAGCTGGAACTGGCATTTGGGTGGCTTTGTGGACACCACACCACAGCACACCAAGAGTCCTTCAAGCAGAGTGTGTTGATAGCCTTCTGATTTTCTAGAAGATACCAAATCCATCCAGAGGTGAAGCTGGGATGGCCCTTGGAGACTGTACAGCGAATGAGACACTATTCATGGACCCATCAATGAAGGTGGGACTTCAGCTCCGTTAGATATCGGCGTTGTCTCGAAGGAATATTGATGACAATTTATATAAAAAAGGGCTTTCTTCTTCAAGAATTAATTTCCTCTTCTGAGCCAGGAGTCTGAGTTTAATTTAACTACTTTATCTCCGCCTCAAAAGCAGCGGTAGAGATGACAATTTAAAATAGAGAAGTAGGAAAGGGCCTCGCTCAACTACTCTATGATCCAAGAATGTAACTTTTAGCTATTTTGAGGAGGAACAGGAAAAAAAATGTATTAAATCTTGCGTAATTTTTTAATCTACTTGAGGGTGAGAGGCAAGGATGGATTTGGGGAAACGATTTGCCTCAAAACTTCCTTCTGGAAAATAATTATGTTTAAACATAGCATTTTGAAGTAACCAGTCATTATTAGCAGTGTTTCTCCATTTTGGTCACTTTGAGCTGCGTGGACTTCAACTCCCAGAATCCCCCAGCCAGCCATGTTGGCTGGGGGATTCTGGGAGTTGAAGTCCACACGACTTAAAGTGAACAAAATGGAGAAACCCGGTTGTATACCAACCAAGCAGGCATCACAGATACACTAAGTCTTTTCCAACATTTTGAATTTTCAAGATTGTAATCCAATTCTCGCTGCGGTTTTCAAATTCAGCACTTTAAGAGGTACGGATTTCAACTCCCAGAATTCCTGCGAGAGGACGGGGAAAAACCCACTCGGTAACAACCTAGGAGAAAAACAGAATATTATCTCTAGGCAAACCGCTACAAATTTAATTTAATTCAATTTAATTATTTGGAGTCTCCCGATTAGATCAGTAGCTTCAAAATAATCCCACGACTGAATGTTAAAGCTTGCTCTGTTGTGTGGGTTTCCCGTAGGGCCGTCTAAATATGAGATACAGATATATGAGATTATATTTTCTTGGTGAGAAAAAAAGGAAACCTAGCAAATATTTTGCTAGCGGGAACAGACTCTTATTTTTCTACAGGCCCAGCTTCAGAATCTCCAATGTTTTCGTGCAGTTCCTCTGTGTAAAATGTTCATTTTCGTAAATGTCATTCACGGGTTTGGTCTGTCTAGTTGACTTTAAAAATATATTTTGTGAATCTGCGGGGCTGCTGTTGGGACTGCTTTTGGTTGGAGGAGATAGAATGGACCATGGACCGGTTTGGGGCGAGGCTGAAGAGGGATGAGGGGTACGTTTGTGAAGGTGTGTGTGAAAGACCACATGGATTGCGTGGAGATCCTAGTAGACGCCCTTCAACTGACAATGTCAAAGAGTGGATCTAACTGTGAAACAAGCTAATAGTAAACAACCCAAGGAAAGAAATCCCAAGATCACTGTCACCAACGCTGACAAGGCAAGCCACTAGAATGTAAACTTAGAAGAAACCCACTCCTTACTCACACTGATGGTGTTGCCTAGTTGGGTCATGAAATGTCTGCAAGAAAACCCCCAAGCTCAGAGACCACCAAGGACCCCATAGTCCTCCTCCTCCTCCTTTCTGAGATGGTATAGATTCTCCTGTTTGAGCAGAAGACCTCCAAGGTCCCTTTCAGATTCTATTCTATTCTATTCTATTCTATTCTATTCTATTCTATTCTATTCTATTCTATTCTATTCTATTCTATTCTATTCTATTCTATTCTATTCTAATTATTTATGATTCTATTCTACTCTACTCTATTGTAATTATTTATTATTCTATTCTATTCTATTCTATTCTATTCTATTCTATTCTATTCTATTCTATTCTATTCTATTCTATTCTATTCTATTCTATTCTAATTATTTATTATTCTATTCTATTCTATTCTATTCTATTCTATTCTATTCTATTCTATTCTATTCTATTCTATTCTATTCTATTCTATTCTATTCTATTCTAATTATTTATTATTCTATTCTATTCTAATTATTTATTATTCTATTCTAATTATTTATTATTCTATTCTAATTATTATTCTATTCTATTCTATTCTATTCTAATTATTTATTATTCTATTCTATTCTAATTATTTACTATTCTATTCTATTCTATTCTAATTATTTATTATTCTATTCTATTCTATTCTATTCTATTCTATTCTATTCTATTCTATTCTATTCTATTCTATTCTATTCTATTCTATTCTATTCTATTCTATTCTATTCTATTCTATTCATTCCTATATTCATTCCATTCTATTCCATTCTATTCTATTCTATTCTATTCTATTCTATTCTATTCTATTCTATTCTATTCTATTCTATTCTATTCTATTCTATTCTATTCTATTCTATTCTATTCTATTCTATGCTATTCTATGCTATGCTATGCTATGCTATGCTATGCTATGCTATGCTATATTCTATTCTATTCCTTATTTCTATATTCTATTCTATTCTATTCTATTCTATTCTATTCTATTCTATTCTATTCTATTCTATTCTATTCTATTCTATTCTATTCTATTCTATTCTATTCTATTCTATTCGTCTTAGGAACTGAGGTTTGATGAAAGTTGGCAAATGGACACTAGAGGGAGCCAAAACATCACCAGTAAAGGATTAAAAGGGCTAAGCCAGCCCAGAAGGTGAGACCTCTCTACAGCAAACTCTCTGTGGTCAACTCACCACGGGGCCAACTCCTCGTGGGATAACCTGCCACGGGACAATTTAACAATTCACTTTAATTATTTAAAATCATTTTAATTTTTGTCATTCACATTTCATTTTGTTCCTCCTGTGCCATCCTTTCTTCAATCACTTTAAGAGCGGGCAACTAAATTTCATTTTTGATGTGTGCCGTTGTAACCACAGTAAAAAAAAATGACAATAAAGGTTATCTTATCTTATCTTAGTGATCCAATCCCACCGTTTCTTCAATATTAGCGTAACTCTTGCAGCGAGTTGGCCATGGCGGGTTATCCGATAGGTTCTCCTGTTTGAGCAAGGGGCTGGACTAGAAGACCTCCAAGGTCCCTTCCGGCTCCTATTCTATTCAAGTTAATTAACTCTGTGTTAAATAGCGGGTTCTTTGGCGCAGGAATGAAAACAAGGAACTGAGTACAGGGTAACTCATAGTTTATTTCGTGCAGAAACTGTACTGGGGAAATGGCTGCAACTAGCGGCAATATATAGTCTCGCCCCTAGGAGGCAGCCAATAGGTTTGAATCAACCATTGCCACCTGGAGATAGCCAATTGCAGCACAGGAGACTTGTAGTCTGGGTTGCTGGAGAGCCGTTAGCTGCTCCAGCAACCCACGTGGTATTCCTCAAGAGCCCAGTACATAACACTGTTTGGGTTTGCACATGGATTAGGTCTGGGTAACCTATTTCGGGGTTTGAGGAAGTTGGCTAGTTCGATTAACCCGGAGACCCTGGTTCTCAGACCCTCGCGGATTCTGTTCATGTTCTAAGGGAAGAAATATATTTGGAATATAAAACTTCTCGCAATAATCTGGCGGGAAGCGGAGAGCGTGCTGTGATGGGTACCCGTGTTTTGATTCAATTCCCTTGGAAACATGTGTTGAAATTTCTGTTGTTGTCATGGTGGCGGCCGCCATCTTGATTTTTGGACCCCTCTCCAGATCCCCCACCACTCCAGATGAGTTTTTGGAGCGGATCCTAAGAAAAGCAGATTAACTTGATATGGATTTAATAACCTCATATTTTAAGATTAGGTAATTTCCTGGAGAAGCTGTTGGCTTAACCTGTTTGCATTCCAGCTAAGTGTCTGATTCGCAAGGTTGTGAAACTTGGGTAGGATGGCATGACAAGCGCAGAGATTATCTGGAGGATGAAACGGGAAGTACCTTTACCAACAGTGACAAGCCATGTGAATTCAGCTGTTGCACCGGCAGCGTGTTAAGAATGCACCCCTCCAATCCTTTTTACTATGCACCCCCCCCCCCAAATAACAAGAATAAAGCTCACTCGTGAAGCCCCTGGCTCATTGCAAAAAAGCAGAAACACCGAATCAAGCCTGCAAATGGAGGCAATTGACAGACTAAGGATAAGGGGGGGTAAAATTAATTATTAATTTGTTTGACAGAATTAAAACCCAAGGAAGCCAGTATTTTAGACTCGTGGCTAGCCTTTGTGAAGCGAATTAAACAAATCTAATAACAAATGCACAAAAAAGCAAGCCTCCAAATTACGAAATGCTGTAAAACTGTATAAAAAAAACTTTGCACTCCTCAAATCAATTTGTTAGCTGTCCCAGAACTGCATGCTGTTGTTGGTTCTGCTCATCATTAAACTTTCTTTCCTAAGCAGTGCAGCCTCCATTTTATTTCCAGTATCTTACTCCCGGCTTGGAACTGGACTTGATTTTTCTTTCAACAGCAGTCTTATAGTTTCCAAATTTTAGGATATTTTATTCCTACTTTATTCCATCCTGGTTGGACCCCAGTTTCTCTCCCCCCCCCCAGTTTTGGGCATTGATCTTAAAAGTATCCTGGCTGGGGAATTCTGGGAATTGAACTCCACCCATCTTAAAATATGGATGCCTGGAGAATTCTGGGAAATGAAGATCACCCATCTTAAAACATGATGGCTGGGGAAATTTGGGACTTGAACTCTACCCATCTTAAAGCATTCTGGCCATGGAATTCTGGGAGTTGAAGTCCACCCATCTTAAAGCATTCTGGCCAGGGAATTCTGGGAGTTGAAGTCCACCCATCTTAAAGCATCCTAGCTAGGGAATTCTTATTCTTTCTTATTCTTCAACTTCATCTTGACCCCTTCACCTTTTCCCCATATATTTCTTTCTGCAATCCAATCTTCATTCATTCTCTTTTTTAATGAATGCCAAGCTATAGATCTCCTAATTTAGAAAAGTCTAAGAGTTTAGAGGACCCCAACTGTTAGATTCTCACTTACATTTGGCCAGGTATAGCTCCGCTTAATTAAGGACAATTAAGCCTACGCCTAACTAAGCCAACACCTTCTGGTTGGGCTTGGACAGGGGCCTCGAGTTAAGACGCGCTAAGAGGCCCCTGATAAGATTCTTAGCCGGTTATTTTAAGAGGTTAGGGAGGGGGAGGAAGGGGAGGGTGGGGAAGGAATCTGTAACCGGCACTCAGTCTGGACCTGTTAGAGGTCCCAACGGGACGGGGTCGGGGGAGGTGGCTGCTGGCGCTGGGAATGTGGGGGTGGGGCATCGAATCCCCACGGCGATAGGGTATGGCAGCAGGTGTTTGCGCGGAGGGCCATATCAACATCTGGGATCGCGCCCCCGCTATCTCCGAGCGGTGGCGCGCTCCGACCCTCCGGTTAGCACCCTCCTACCCGGGGATGAGGGTGATCAGGCCCCTGAGCTCAGGTTGGTCTATTTTAACGCTAGATCCGTAGTTAACAAAGCTCCCCTCATCCGTGATCTGATCGAGGAGGAATGTGCGGATCTAGCGTGCATCACGGAAACTTGGTTGGGTTCGGAGGGAGGGGTGCCTCTCACCGAGTTATGCCCGCCAGGTTTCCGGGTGCTGCACCAGCCACGGGCTCAGGGCAGGGGTGGTGGGGTGGCAGTGGTTATTCGGGAGACTTTGTGTCCCCGGGAGGCCACCATTGTCCAGATGGCCGGGAGTGAATCCCTCCTCTTGAGATGTGGTCCTCGGGTTCAGTTGGGCTTGTTGCTCACATACCTGGCGCCCAGCTGTGTGGCAACAGCCCTGCCTGAGCTGCTCGACACCCTCTCAGGGTTGGCGGTGGAGTTCCCCAGGCTTATAGTCCTGGGTGACTTCAACCTGCCATCACTGGGGGGGTCGTCGGAGTTAGCTCGGGAGTTCATGGCTTCCATGACAGCCATGGGCCTGACCCAGGTTATTGAGGGCCCTACTCACGAGGGGGATCATACTCTCGACCTGGTGTTCCTGTCTGGACAGTGGTTGGATGATCTGGGAGGGGGTTCTCCGTCCATCACCCCTCTGTCATGGTCAGATCATCACCTCCTGAGGCTGGTTTTCCGTCATGCCATCCCCCGCCACTGGGCGGCGGAACCGACCAGGTGGTTCCGCCCCAGGTGCCTAATGGACCCGGACCGGTTCCAGAGGGCGCTTGGGCCGATACCTATCACCCTTACCCACAGCCCAGTCGATGCTCTGGTGGAGGCCTGGGAAACGGCTGCCACCAGGGCACTCGACTGTGTTGTACCCATGCGACCTCTGACTCGGCGCAGATCCCGTTGGGCTCCATGGTTCTCTGTGGAGCTCCGGGAGATGAAGCGTCGGAGACGAGGTCTAGAGAGCGGTTGGAGATCCAGCCGATCCGAATCCGACCGATTGCAGTTAAGAACCTTCATAAGGTCTTATCTTGCGGCGATAAGGACGGCGAAGTCTAACTACTTTGCCGCCCTTATCGCGTCCGCAGATAATCGCCCGGCCGCCCTGTTTAGGGTGACTCGCTCCCTCCTTAACCAGGAGGTGAGGGAGGATCCCTTGCAGGGACGAGCCGAGGAGTTTAGTCATCATCTGACGGACAAAATCGCTCGGATCCGGACCGGCTTGGACTCTGACTGGGCAGAGTCTGATGTGGAGGAATCAGGCGGTCTTGAGCACGTTATCTGGACTGAGTTTGACCCTGTTTCCCCTGATGATGTGGACAGGATCATGGGGAGACTGAGCTCCACCACCTGTTTGTTGGACCCGTGCCCCTCCTGGCTAGCTTATGCGGCTCGGGAGGGAACACGAGGCTGGTTCCATGCAGTAATAACTGCTTCTTTGAAGGAGGGTGTCTTCCCTGCCGCCTTGAAGGAGGCGGTGGTGAGACCCCTCCTCAAGAAGCCTGCTTTGGACCCGGCTGTTTTAAACAACTATCGTCCAGTCTCCAACCTTCGCTTCCTGGCGAAGGTTGTTGAGAGTGTGGTGGCGCATCAGCTCCCTCTGTTCCTGGAGGAAACTGATTATCTGGACCCGTACCAATCGGGCTTCAGGCCCGGACACAGCACGGAGACGGCATTGGTCGCGCTGGTGAATGATCTCTGGAGGGCTAGGGACAGGGGTTGCTCCTCTGTCCTGGTCCTATTAGATCTCTCAGCGGCTTTCGATACCATCGACCATGGTATCCTGCTGCGGCGTCTCAGGGGGTTGGGAGTGGGAGGCACCGTCCTACGGTGGTTCTCCTCCTACCTCCAGGGCCGCTCGCAGTCGGTGTTGACAGGAGGGCAGAGATCCGCCCCGAGGTCTCTCATTTGTGGAGTCCCTCAGGGGTCGGTTCTCTCGCCCCTCCTGTTCAACATCTACATGAAGCCGCTGGGCGAGATCATTCGTGGTTTTGGGGTGGGGTATCACCAGTACGCTGATGATACCCAACTTTTTCTTTCCACCCCGAACCAACCCAGTGATGCCCTCTCCGTGATGTCCCGGTGCCTGGAGGCGGTTCAGGTCTGGATGGGGAGAAACAGGCTTCGTCTCAATCCCGCCAAGACTGAGTGGCTGTGCATATCGGCGTCTCGGGTTAACCAAGTTATTCCACCTCTAACGATGGGGGGTGAGGTGTTACCCCCCGTTGATAGGGCTCGCAACTTGGGCGTCCTCCTGGATTCATGGCTCAATTTTGAAGATCACATAGGAGCCGTGACCAGGGGGGCTTTTGCACAGGTTCGCCTGGTGCGCCAGTTGCGTCCCTATCTGGACCGAGACGCCCTACGCACAGTCACTCATGCGCTTGTGACCTCCCGTTTGGACTACTGTAACGCTCTCTACTTGGGGCTGCCCTTGAAGACCACTCGGAGGCTTCAACTGGTGCAGAATGCGGCCGCGCGAGTTGTAATGGGGGTTTCCCGATACTCCCATGTAACACCTCTACTCCGCGAGCTGCATTGGCTTCCGGTTGCCCTCCGGGTGAAATTCAAGGTGCTGGTTATCACCTATAAAGCCCTACATGGCCTGGGTCCGGGTTATTTGAGGGAACACCTGCTGCCGGCATCAAACGCCCTTCGCCCAGTGCGCTCCCACAGGGAGGGTCTGCTCAGGGTTCCGCCGGTGAGAGATTGCCGGCGGGTGACACCCAGGGATAGGGCCTTCTCAGTGGGAGCGCCTGCCCTCTGGAACCAGCTGCCGGTAGAGCTGAGGACTGCTCCCGACCTCCGATCATTCCGCCGGGGCCTGAAGACCTGGCTCTTTGAGCTCTCGGGCCCAGGCTGAGGAGAAAATTTTAACTGGGGTTTTAATGTACAGGGTGAATTTAATGCTTTTTAATTGGTTTTAACTTTTGTATGTTTTGATTTTTAATTCCCTGTAAACCGCCCTGAGTCCTCAGGGAAAGGGCGGTATACAAATGCAAATATTAAATTAAATTAAATTAAATTAATAAAATAGCAATACTTTCCTTAAACTGAAACTTCACCTGCCATAATTAAGCATATGGCTTGATTTCCTGGCAGGAGTTCAGATGCAGACTTACTAATTAGAACAATTTCAGATAGGTGAGTTCAGGATTGCAGCCATCAAACTGGGCGGAGACGTGCGGAAGTATATGGACTGTGTGACATTTAATGATGTTATCTCCATTTCTTTTGAATCAATTAAGAAAATAAGATTGGGTTAGAGGCAATATACTGGAATGTTGTCTCTGGAATATTGCCAAATGGAAGGATTCAGTCCAGTAAATTGTTCACAGTCACTACATGAAATGGGCGGTTATATAATAATAATAATAAAGTTGGAAGGGACCTTGGAGGTCTTCTAGTCCAACCCCCTGCTCAGGCAGGAAACCCTAGACCATTTCAGACAAATGGCTGTCCAGTCTCTTCTTAAAAATTTCCAGTGTTGGAGCATTCACCACTTCTGGAGGCAGGTTGTTCCACTGGTTAGTTGTTCTCACTGTCAGGAAGTTTCTCCTTAGTTCTAGGTTGCTTCTCTCCTTGGTTAGTTTCCATCCGTTGCTTCTTCTCCTGCCTTCAGGCGCTTTGGAGAATAGCTTGACTCCCTCTTCTTTGGGGCAAACCCTGAGATACTGGAAAACTGCTATCCTGTCCCCCCTCCTTCTCTTCATTAAACTGGACACCCCCAATTCCAGCAACTGTTCCTTGTATGTTTTAGCCTCCAGTCCCTAATCGTCTTTGTTGCTCTTCTCTGCACTCTTTCCAGAGTCTCAAAATTTTTTTTACACCATGGTGACCAAAACTGGATGCAGTATTCCAAGTGTGGCCTTACAAGGCCTTGCAAAGTGGGATTAACACTTCACCTGGTCTTGGTTCTGTCCCTCTGTTAAGGCAGCCTAGCACTGTGTTGACTTTTTTGACAGCTGCAGCACACGGCTGGCTCCTATTTAAGGGATTGTCCACTAGGACTCCTAGATCCCTCTCACTAGATCCCTCTCACAGCTACTACTACTGAGCGAGGTACCACCTATACCAGGGGTAGGCAACCTTGGCTCTTTTATGACTCGTGGACTTCAACTCCCAGAATTCCTGAGCCAGCATGGGGGAACTACGGCCCCCTCATGACTTGTGGACTTCAACTCCCAGAATTCCTGAGCCAGCAATGACTCAGCTTGGAAACCTCTCCCTTTCCCCTCAGCATGGCTGGCTCAGGAATTCTGGGAGTTGAAGTCCACGAGTCATAAAAGAGCCGAGGTTGCCTACCTGTGACCTATACTAGACCTCTACATTTGGTTTTTCTTGCCTAAATGTCGAACCTTACTTTTTCCACCATTGGAAAAAGGTGAAGAAGGTCCTCATTCGATCGATCAATCAATCAATCCTGAAATAATTGGTTCTTTGAATCCCTGAGTAGTCAGTGCCAATAACTAACTTAGGAAGGGGTCAAAAGCATTTGGCTACTTTAACATTACTTAACACATTTCATCCCTTACAGATACGATGCATTTTAATATTTCCTTTTTCCCTCAAATAGGAAAAAGAGAAGATAACAGGTAGAATCCAAAATTTCTGTTGCTATGCGAGACAGCGATGAAGTGAGCTAGGCTCCATTTTATGACTTTCCTGGCCCCCGTTGTTACGTGAACCCCTGCAGCTCTTAAGTTACTAACACGGATGTTATCTGATTTCCCCATTGACTTTGTTCGTCAGGAAGTCACGAATTGGGAATCATGTGACACCGCCGGGACGCTGCAACCGTCATAAATAGGAACCAGTTGCCGGAGTCCGGAATTTGATGGCGCAATCGCGGGGATGCTGTGACAGCTGTGTGAAAAACGATCCCAAGTCCCTTTTTCAGTGCCGTTGTAAGTTTGAATGGTCACTAAACGAATTATCGCAAGTCGACTACTTATCTAAGCAGTGCTTCTGAAGCAGAAACGGAGCTACACGCGAGGAGATTCCAGGCTGTCCGAAAGTTATTGATTTTCACATGGCGCACAAGAAAACAACCAAATGACACCACAAAAGCCACTTCCACAGATTGTAATGGGTTGTGGAGTTGGAAAAGCACAGGGACGATGGATGATGTTGTGACCCGCTGTCGTTCCTAAAGCGAGGAACAGGGCGGGAAAATGGAGTAGAGCTTCTAGTGAGGACCTAGAAGGTGGCACAGCTAGGATTGAGTCTCTCTCTCAGAGGTGTCCTCAAAGAAGGGGTCAAAAATATCCAGATGTGTTGGCCCAACCACACAATCCAAGCTTACTTGTTTTCAACCCCTTCACCACAAGTCTTCTGTGTTCCACAGCCAAACTTCTCAACGTTGGCCAAGTTGGCCTCAACCTAGACGAAGGGTCCTAACTCTTGACCGGTGTCTTGATCATGGAAGATCCTCAGTGGGTTGAGGAACAACAAGGATCAGTGACCGGTCCTTAGATGGAGATGCTGTTTGCTACCTCAGAAGGGTTGAGATAATTGTACGGCAGTGAAAGGCGTCGGTTCCTCTCCTCGATTTCCTGGGAGATGTTGGCCAGATGTTTTTGAAACTTGGCGATGACCTTCTTTGGACCATCCTCGGTGAAATGTTCCTCAGGGTAGTAGCCCAGCGATCTCTGGAAAGGAAGTAAAGAAAACCATGGTGAGATCTGGAGAACCATCTTCTTGCCAGCCCAAGGGAGATGTTTGGAGATCATGAGACCTTTGGAGGCATATCAGAAAAGCTCATGAGGATCTTCAGCCAACACAACATACGTGCAGACCTCGAGAATGCAGTAAGGCAAAATCTTGTTCACCCCAAGGGGCAAAACGCCCAGACCCAAACTGAGCAACGTGGTAGAGGCAGTACAAGGCAATCAGCCACGTGCAGATCTGCATGTTGGGGAAACAAAACAACCGCTTCACAAACGCCTGGCACAACACAGGAGAACAAACCCATCAGGACCAGACTGAGCCATCCATCTGCATTTAAAAGAGGAAGGCCGCTCTTTCAAAGCCTGGAAAGTCCACATTTTGGACAGAGAGGACCGCTGGCTTGAAAGAGGGGTCAAAGAGGCCATCTAGGTCAAAATTGAACAGCCCTCCCTCAACAGAGGGGAGAGGGACACGACACCGTCTATCTCCAGTCTATGACACGGTCCTTTCAGCAGTCCCAACAAGGCTCCACGCCCATCTGCACCGCTCAGGTGACCCTGAGCACACATTGGGCTCTTTAGTACCCCAAACCATCATTCTCACCTTGTCTCCTCGTTCTCGGCTCAGGAGCCATAAGATGAGCAATGTCTGACAGCTGGCGCTGACATCTGGCAAGGTGTCCATGATGTCGGCAAATCTCACACTTCCCTTGGATTCTGGGGGAGGCCTTCTCATGGTGGAAGGGTAGTTGGGCATCCAGGCTCCAAAATCGAACTGGAAAAAGAGGGACGTTGGAGGTTAGAGCCCTTTCAGAGCCAGGAGCGTTCCTTGAGTGCTGGGAAGGCAAAGCTTTAGAGTTCTTCTCTAGAGGAGGTCCAGAAAGGAGGCCTCGGTTGGCTATCTGGGATGCTGGGGTGCTTTCTACAGGTGCGACTTGTAGCTCCATCTCTCAAGCATGGAAACAGCCAAGGAGCTCCATCTCCAAGCATGGAGCCGTCTAAGAGCTTCATTTCCAAACATGGAGACATCTAAGGAGCTTTATCTCCAAGCCTGGAATCATCCAAGGAGCTCCAAGCATGGAATCATCCAAGGAGCTTCACTTCCAAGCATGGAATCATCCAAGAAGCTTCCTCTCCAAGCATGGAGACATCTAAGGAGCTTCATCTCCAAGCATGGAGTCATGTTTATTAAACTCCTGTTTCATGCGTATGGTCCAATTTCCAGCAATCTGATATCATCCAGATATTTTGGTTTACCTTCCGTAATATCTAGCCAGGATGTGAAGCATAGGCTTGGAGAAAAGGGGCAGATGGAGGGTCCCACCCACACTATCCCCCCATAGGGTTAAGGAACAAGAAAAGAGGACCCTCCAAACCTGGGTATTGTTGACACTGGCATGGCGGACTGAACAGGTGAAGACCATCATGGTCAGATACTTGGTTAACTCAGCAATAGTTCCTAGATGTGCAGGAAAACCTGGAAAAATTTTAAAAATAATTGGTGGGACCCAACCACTTTAAGGGGTCCATATCACTTTGAGGTCCCTAGGCCCATTGTCAAAACCATGTCTTCAGGGCCTTCAGAAAGAGTCTCAAGGTGGGGGCCAATGTTATCTCCACAGAGATGATGTTCCTCAGGGAGGGAGCCACCATGGAGAAGGCCCTTCTTATTGATCCCACCAGATGGACTTCCTCAAAGGCGGGTACCCATAACATCCCCTCCCTCTCTGCCATGGTGGGTTGGGTGGATGTAGCTGGGAAAAGATGGCCCTTCAAATAACCTGACCTTAAGCCATGTAGGGTTTCAAAGGTGACAACTAGCACCTTGAATTGTACATGGACACAAATGGGTGAAGAATGCAGCTTTCATCAGAAAGGTAATGTGTGCAGATCTAGATTTGCACATAACCCTGCAATTATTGTGTTTGGAACCAATTCAAACTTCGGGATACTTACTTTGGAAAAGCAACCCCCATGTAGAGGGGGTCTAAAACAGGGTTGTCCAATCTTGCCAACTTGAGGACTTCTGGACTCCCACAATTCCCCAGCCAGCTCTTTTTTTTCACTTTGCTGAAGTCAAGTTATATTACGTCGGCCGCATTCCCACTCTCTATTAAGAAAGTTATCCGATCAAATAAAGTAGCCTAATAATAATCATCACATTCATTCGTTGTCCTATCTGGGCTGAACTCCGTTCAAACCCTTGCTGGCTGGGGAATTCTGGGATCTGAGGTCCACAAGTCTTACAGTTGCCAGGGTCGGATACCCCTGGATCAAATTGCAGCAGGCAATTCTTGATTTTGCACCTCACCATGTTGGATTTGAGGGGGAAAAAAAAGATTTTACCAGA
>NC_138210.1:73973775-74026275 GCF_964194415.1 Vipera berus | reverse complement strand
TGACCTCCCGTTTGGACTACTGTAACGCTCTCTACATGGGGCTGCCCTTGAAGACCACTCGGAGGCTTCAACTGGTGCAGAATGCGGCCGCGCGAGTTGTAATGGGGGTCTCCCGATACTCCCATGTAACACCTCTACTCCGCGAGCTGCATTGGCTTCCGGTTGCCCTCCGGGTGAAATTCAAGGTGCTGGTTATCACCTATAAAGCCCTACATGGCCTGGGTCCGGGGTATTTGAGGGAACACCTGCTGCCGGCATCAAACGCCCTTCGCCCAGTGCGCTCCCACAGGGAGGGTCTGCTCAGGGTCCCACCGGTAAGAGATTGCCGGCGGGTGACACCCAG
Organism: Vipera berus; assembly: GCF_964194415.1. NCBI lineage: Eukaryota > Metazoa > Chordata > Lepidosauria > Squamata > Viperidae > Vipera > Vipera berus. Next base: position 74,025,932 of record NC_138210.1, on the reverse strand, counting down.
GGATAGGGCCTTCTCAGTGGGGGCGCCTGCCCTCTGGAACCAGCTGCCAGTGGAGCTGAGGACTGCCCCCGACCTCCGATCATTCCGCCGGGGCCTGAAGACCTGCCTCTTTGAGCTCTCGGGCCCAGGCTGAGGAGAAATTTATTTTAATTGGGGTTTTTAATTGTACAGGGTTGGTTTAATCTTTTTTTAAATTGGTTTTTTAACTTTTGTATGGTTGATTTTTAACTCCCTGTAAACCGCCCTGAGTCCTCAGGGAAAGGGCGGTATATAAATGCAATAAATAATAATAATAATAATAATATATCCATCTATCTATCTAATCCATCCATTCTTCCATCTACTATCTATCTATCCATCCATCCATCTAATCCATCTCTGTCTATCTATCTATCTATCTATCTATCTATCTATCTATCTGTGAAAAAAGAGAGAAAGTGGAGCTCTTTACCTGAATGGCAATGGGCATCATCTCCTTCCAAGGGTTGAGGTGGAGGAGGCAGAGGGGGGCCGAGACGTACTGGGGGGAGCCATTGATTGTGGTGGCTGGGAGACCCTCCAGGATCTGGCAGTCGATGAGGAAGACTCGGCCTTCCTGGAAGTCATGAGCAGAGCCTTGGAATGGTGGGGAAGAAAGGTGGGGAAAGAGGGCACCTGGAAGGACCACGCTACGTTTCCCAGATGGAAGATGTGGACTCCTCTACAAGTGCCCCCTACTTTGCCCGTCTCCTTCCTTCCTTCCTTCCTTCCTTCCTTCCTTCCTTCCTTCCTTCCTTCCTTCCTTCCTTCCTTCCTTCCTTCCTTCCTTCCTTCCTTCCTTCCTTCCTTCCATTGTTTACAGTGAAGGACCCCAATCCACCATCTTTCTGGAGCTCAAATTGAATTCAGAGAACTTGGGGACTAGCCGAGATTCATACGTCGGTTGCTACAAGGGGGAAAGACCTCAGCTTGAGCTGGCTCTACCAAAATCAGCCTGGCACCAACTCTGGGTGATGAACAACAGTCTTGTCCCTTCCAACCAGGCAGCCCTGGACCTCTTGCCCATAGAAAGGGGACCTCAAATGGCTCACCCCAAGTCTCCACTTGGGACTTCCTATCTCCAGAGCTCCAAAATGCCTTTTTGTTACCGTTCTGTCGTTCAGTGAAGGTCAAGGCCTTGGATTGGTTTTGGAAGGTCCTCCATAACCACGAAAGGACCCTGGAGGATCTTTAGGTGGGACTTCTCTTTCAACCCATCCCACCTCGCACGCTTGTTTTGGGGGGAAAAGGAGTGGAGAGAGCATCAGGTGGACTATCTATGAAGCCTTCAGAAGCTTAGGGAGATGTTGGCTTCCCACCAGCGCTTCACCACCAAAGCTTCTCCAGAACATCAACCAGTCATTCTTGGTAGAGCTGGTCTTGCCCTGTGGGTATTTGTAATGTGTTCCTCATCTTACCTTCACCTCTTCCTCCAGTGTGGTCTCCAGGCCCAGCGATTCGGCCACCATCTCTTGTGTCACTGGGAATTTTGCTGGAATCTCTGAGCATTGCTGGAGGATCTCAGGGCTCGCCCCGTTGAGATACTGGTAGCCAAAAAATGCGTCTTCATCCCAATGCTTGCTGACATATTCTGGGGACAGAGAAACGTCCTTGAAAAGTCACCTGTAGGTCTGGTTTTCTGGGACAAGAAAAGATCTGGTTGACTGTCCTACAGAATAATATGTCTAATTTTGGTTGCCTAGATACCATCCCTCCCACCTTGGCATTCCCTTCCACAATCTCTACTCTGGTTTTTTGTCAAGCTTGAGCAGGGGGCTGGACTAGAAGACCTCCAGGGTCCCTTCCAGCTTCTATTCTATTCTATTCTATTCTATTCTATTCTATTCTATTCTATTCTATTCTATTCTATTCTATTCTATTCTATTCTATTCTGTAATTCTGTTCTGTTCTGTTCTGTTCTGTTCCGTAATTCTATTCTATTCTATTCTATTCTATTCTATTCTATTCTATTCTATTCTATTCTATTCTATTCTATTCTATTCTATTCTATTCTATTCTATTCTATTCTATTCTATTCTATTCTATTCTATTCTATTCTATTCTATTCTATTCTGTAATTCTGTTCTATTCTATTCTATTCTATTCTATTCTATTCTATTCTATTCTATTCTATTCTATTCTATTCTATTCTATTCTATTCTATTCTATTCTATTCTATTCTATTCTATTCTATTCTATTCTAATCTGTATGGTTAAAAAAAGTCACAAAGGCAGTAAATCAAAGTTCCTGGGGACTCTTTTAAGGCCCCTGCAGAGACGTTGCAAATGCAGCATGGAGGGCAGACTGACCTGAAGCTGGGGTCCGATAGAACCAAAACGCCCTTCGGATGTCAGCTAATTTTCTCCAGGAGCTCTTGAGGTTCAGCAACCCTTTTAGCTTCAATTCGATTTCCCTGAGGTTGAAAAAGGGAAGAATAAATTGAAGAGAAGCAGATGAGAATAAGAGGCCCCCTGGGATAAAGAACTTGGGGGGAACTTTCACGTTAGACATGCACAAAAATGGAAGGACGCTGTGTCATAGGGGCTTTTTTTTTTCAAAAGGCAACTGGACTTCCGTTGTTGTTGTTTTTTTTTTGTTTTTTTTGTTTGTTTTTTTTAAATTGGATTTATATACCGCCCTTTCCCGAAGGTCTCAGGGCGGTTTACAGGGTATTTAAAACCAAATCAATACACAAGTTAAAAACAATTAAAAAAAGATTAAATCATCCCTAAAAAATAAAAACCCCAGTTAAACCTTTGAAGAGGTTTCGCTCCTCATCCCAGAAGCTTTCTTCAGTTCTGACTGATTGGTGGGGGAAGGGAAGGATTTATACTCCTTGCAGACAGCCGGTCCTTTGCCTTCTTTTAGAGAGCCGTTGAGGCCACTTGGAGGTTTGTCTGTGTCCTCAGTTGTCCCAAAGGTGCTTTTTCAGGAGGCAATTTTCTTGTTTTTTAGAATAGAATAGAATAGAATAGAATAGAATAGAATAGAATAGAATAGAATAGAATAGAATAGAATAGAATAGAATAGAATAGAATAGAATAGAATAGAATAGAATAAAATAGATATTGGAATATAGAATAGAATAGAATAGAATAGAATAGAATAGAATAGAATAGAATAGAATAGAATAGAATAGAATAGAATAGAATAGAATAGAATAGAATAAAATAGATATTGGAATATAGAATAGAATAGAATAGAATAGAATAGAATAGAATAGAATAGAATAGAATAGAATAGAATAGAATAGAATAGAATAGAATAGAATAGAATAGAATAGATATTGGAATATAGAATAGAATAGAATAGAATAGAATAGAATAGAATAGAATAGAATAGAATAGAATGAATTAGAATTAGGAATAGAGTAGAGTAGAGTAGAGTAGAGTAGAGTAGAGTAGAGTAGAGTAGAGTAGAATAGAATAGAGTAGAATAGAACAGAACAGAACAGAACAGAACAGAATAGAATAGAATAATAGAGTTGAAAGGGACCTTGGAGGTCGTCTAGTCCAACCCCCTGCACAGGTAGGAAGCCCTGGTATACTTCCAACAAATGGTTGCCCAATCTTCTCTTAAAACTCACATACGTACTCTCCCATTCCCCACCATCCAGTCAGAATGGAAGAAGTTTCTGGGATGAGAAGTGAAACATCTTTAAAGAAAAACAAGAAAGTCCGATTGTGTCTTGAAAAAGGCATCTTTGGGACAACCAGGACAACCAGGATGGAGAATCTCCGTAGACATGAAGGACGCTGTGATTCCCACAATGGACGAACGGCTGCAAAAAGGGATGGAGTTAGCAGAGATGGCTTAATTAAAGAAAAGAAGACAATTAATTTTATTTCTACTTGGAAACCACTTCTGGACTTTGTGCTCGATGGGGGGGGAACACTTTGATTTTCATTGCTTTGATGAAAGAAAGGAAGACAATTAATTTTATTTCTACTTGGAAACCACTTCTGGACTTTGTGCTCGATGGGGGGGGAACACTTTGATTTTCATTGCTTTGATGAAAGAAAGGAAGACAATTAATTTTATTTCTACTTGGAAACCACTTCTGGATTTTGTGCTCGATTGGGGGGGGAACACTTTGATTTTCATTGCTTTGATGAAAGAAAAGAAGACAATTAATTTTGTTTCTACTTGGAAACCACTTCTGGACTTTGTGCTCGATTGGGGGGGAACACTTTGATTTTCATTGCTTTGATGAAAGAAAGGAAGACAATTAATTTTATTTCTACTTGGAAACCACTTCTGGACTTTGTGCTCGGGGGGGGGGGACACTTTGATTTTCATTGCTTTGATGAAAGAAAGGAAGACAATTAATTTTATTTCTACTTGGAAATCACTTCTGGACTTTGTGCTCGGGGGGGGGAACACTTTGATTTTCATTGCTTTGATGAAAGAAAAGAAGACAATTTTGTTTCTACTTGGAAACCACTTCTGGACTTTTTGCTCGAGGCGGGAAAAAAAACTAAACTCTGATTTTGGGTTTTGCCAATTAGACAGGTTTGGGGTTACAGAAATGGCTAGTATATATTAATATATAAAATTGAAAAGTTGGGCTTTCATTTATTACCTTATTCTACTGCACCGAAGGAGTCGGAAATCAATGCTTTTTCTTTTTTTTTTCTTTTCCCCTCCTACTCTACGTTTTTTTCCCTTCCCCCTTTCCTCCCCTAAAGGTAAAGGTAAAGGTTCCCCCGCACATGCGTGCTAGTCGTTTCTGACTCTAGGGGCCGGTGCTCATCTCCGTTTCAAAGCCGAAGAGCCAGCGCTTGTCCGAGGACGTCTCCGTGGTCATGTGGCCGGCATGACTAGACGCCAAAGGCGCACGGAACGCTGTTACCTTCCCACCGTAGCGGTCCCTATTTTTCCACTTGCATTTTTACGTGCTTTCGAACTGCTAGGTGGGCAGAAGCTGGGACGAGTAACAGGCGCTCACTCTGTTACGCGGCACTCGGGATTCGACCCGCCAAACTGCCGACCTTCTGATCGACAAGCTCAGCGTCCTAACCCACTGAGCCACCGCGTCCCTTTCCTCCCCTATTTTACCTTTATTTTCATTTTTTTTCTTTATTATATTTCGCCATGTCACGTTTTGATCAATGATTAAAAATTTAGAACCGTATAATAGGACAGAGAATAATTAGGGACCCGGGAGGCCATCTAGACCAGCCCCCCCCCACTGCAGCGATTTTACAAAGCTTGCGGGAAACCGATTAAACAGCGCATAGAAAAAAGGGTTATTTTGCTGGCAACCGTGAAGGATCCTTCGATCCTCCTCGTGATCCGTTTCGAATTTTTACGTACGCGGCTTTCAGAAGGACGCGGAAGGAACAGGATTTGATGCTGGAGTATTGATCGCTCAGGTGCAATTGGTCCACCGAATCAGCGTCGAGGCATTTGGGCCACCCGGGCTGATAATCTTTATACCTGTAGCAAAAAAATAATAATAACAAAACACCGCAAAGCGTTGCGGGTCAATAAAGAAGCAAATTTCTCCCCTTTTGAGATGCTTCCAATTCAGATACGTTGATATATTCCTCCCCCCCCCAGCACGGATAGAATGCAGATAACAGTCCTCCACTTATAATAATTCATTTAGCGACCGTTCAAGGTTACGGTGGCACGGGGAAAAAAAGGGACTTATGACCGTTTTTCAACCTTGTGAAGTTGCTGTCAACGCTGCTAACCTCGGGTGTTTTTGCTCTGACCACAGATGGACAGGCAACCGTTTTTAGACATAGCAACGCTGAACCTAGTGTGAGAACCAAGGTTATTGGAAAAAAAAGAGATGATAAGAATTGGCGGGCTGGAGAGCTGGAGGGGAAGCCCGCCTTTCAAACTAATTGGGGAATGTGATTTAGGACTGTTAACTGGAGGAGGGAATTGTGCTTTGAGACTATGTGCTCAGCGGAGGGGAACTCAGGTTTTGGCGTCGACTGTGTTAGTGCCGATGCTGTGCTCCTCAAATAAAGATTCTTTAAGGTGGTAAACAATGCCTCGAAGTTCTTTTGAAGACTTTCATCTGTCGGAACCAGGACAGTTGCAGCGTCCCCGTGGTCAGATGATCAAAATTCAGGGGCTTGGCAACTGACCTGTACTTATGACAGTCCCGGTCTTCCAGGGGTCACATGATTCCCTCCCCTTTTGTGACCTTCTGACAAGCAAAGTCAAGAGGGAAGATGGCTTCACTTAACAACCCGTGTTACAAACTTAACAACAGCAAAAGGTCGTAAAATGAGACAAAACTCACTAACAGCGGTCTCGCATAGCAACAGAAATTTTGAGCCTCAGTCGCGACCTTTATGCCCAAAGAGGGGGCCATTTCCTTCCTCCTTTATTTATATAATTCCCCCCCCCACCCACCCCTCAATAAATTATTTTTTATGCTTTTGTAGAAAACGTTTGCACAACGAAGCTTGTCGGGATGTTGTAAAGCGGGTCAGACACGTAACCAACTCGTTTTTACAACTTGGTTTTTTGGGTTTTTTTTTGCGGTCCTTGTTAAGCGAAACCTGTTATAAGTCCTCGAACTTACGACCGTAATGGGGCCTACCGGGATGGTTGTAAAGCGGGTCACCCACATGACCAACTTATTTTGACAATCCATTTTCTTTCCCCAGTTGCTGTTAAGCGAACCCATTTTTGGCTATGGGTTGCTTTGGCTAAAATTGGAAGCAAAACACTGGCTTTCTGCAAAAAAGGTTGTCAGTTGTGGTCACCTGGGATGCTGCAAACAGCCATAAATGCAAAATGGCTAACTGAAATGCAGTCATGTGACATGGGTGGGGTGGGGGAAAATGCTGGCTGGGGAATTCTGGCAGTTGAAGTCCTCAGGTCTTCACATTGCTTAGATTGAGGAAAAACTGCTTTGGATGATTAAATTACGCCGTCATGTTTATTTATAAGGCAGGAAGTCTTTTTTTTCCCCTGGGGAAACACACCTGTTGGGCTTCAGGCTGCTTCGGCAGAAGGCTCGGATTCGAATCCCCACCATTCTTAGCCAGAAACTACGTTTAGGATAGCAAGAAGTTACAAGATACGGTGTTTTGCAAATCAAGTATCGATTAAAGCTGTAGCTCGGTTCGAGACTTGCTTGCAAAAGTTGGATCTTCTCGTGGCCTTGGGATTTCAAAACCTCTGCCTTTGTTTGTGTCTGAAGGCAGGAAGCAGTGTTTTGAATTTATGTGTGAAGATTCACATCCTTTGACATGTCCTCACGTGGTGTTAGCATTTCCTGAACTGCTGACTCACCTGTACCTTTCCTGTTTTGCTAGCAGCTCGTACCTCCGATGTTCTAAAAGCAGTCGGTTATTTGTATCCAGGGGAGCAATTTTAGCTGCCAAAAGAGAAAAGCGGAAGGAAAAAAAATGGAATTACAGATAGATAGATAGTTACAGTGGTGGGATTCAGCCGGTTCGCACCACTTTGGCAGAACTGGTAGCTAATTTTTTTGTAGCCAGGCCCAGAATGGACTTCCAGAAGTGGCATCCACACACAAAGAACTGGTTGTTCACATATTTCAAATCCCACCACTAGATAGATAGATAGATAGATAGATAGATAGATAGATAGATAGATAGATAGATAGATAGATAGATAGATAGACAGACAGATTGATAGAGACAGACAGACAGACAGACAGATTGATAGAGACAGACAGACAGACAGATAAATAGATAGGTAGATGATGTAAGATAGATAGATGATAGATAGATAGGTAGATAGGTAGATGATGTAAGATAGATAGACAGACAGACAGACAGACAGACAGACAGATAGATAATACAGACAGACAGACAGATAGATAGATAGTTGATGTAAGATAGATAGATAGATAGATAGATAGATAGATAGATAGATAGATAGATAGATAGATAGATAGATAGACAGACAGACAGAATGACAGATAGATAGATAGATAGATAGATGAATAGATAGATAGATAGATAGATAGATAGATAGATAGATAGATAGATAGATAGATAGATAGATAGATAGATAGATAGATAATAGACAGACACAGACAGACAGACAGATGATAGATAGATACATGATATATATATATCATCTCTCTCTGTGTGTAGATAGATAGATAGATATAGATAGATAGATAGATAGATAGATAGATAGATAGACACAGACAGATAGATAACTTTTATTGTCACTTTTTACTGTGGGCACAATGGCACATGTTAAAAATGAAATTTAGTTGCTCGCTCTCAATGCGTACTCATACATGACACACATTTTAAACATATTATATACAACATATGTATATAGACCTGCACCCTTACATATAAGCAACATATAAATATTAATCACTGTCCAATTATTTGTAATTTATTTGCTTTGTTGCCTGCCTTCTGCCCTGCCGAAGGGAGATCAAAACATCTCTTTTACACTAAAGGCATAACTTGTGACTGTAAAACACAGTTTACAACAGCTTGTTTAGCAACCGTTTGACGTACGACCATGTTTCCACTCATTCAATTCTCGGAATTGAAGCCCACCCATCTACAAGTTGAAGTCCACTCATCCAATTCTTGGAATGGAAGCCCACCCATCTATGAGTTGAAGTCCACTCATCCAGTTCTCAGAATTGAAGCCCACCCATCTACAAGTTGAAGTCCACCCATGTTTAATTCTGGGAACTGAAGCCCACCCATCTCTAGCCTGCCAAGCTTGAGAAACAGTGTTCTAGGGCTTCCCTCAAGAAGCTTCATAGAAGATGGGAAGGTCTCACCTGTCCCTTCTCGGAGCTCAAAGGTGGGGTACCCTAGGATCCATTGGTAGCAAGGGAAACGGTGTGTCTGCCCCTCGGGGGTCTCTACTTCGATGAAGCTGCAATTCCAGTTGGTGGGAGGGAAGAAGCCGTAGGGCTCCTTATGGAGACGGACCAGCAGAAGATCCCCCAACTCCATCTGGGTTTCCACCACGAATTCCTCTACCTGCAAAGCCAAAGAGGAAAGATTCAGTGCATCTGGACTGCAATTCCCATCCATAAAAAAAGGTAAAGGTAAAGGTTCCCCCGCACATGCGTGCTAGTCGTTTTCGACTCTAGGGGCCGGTGCTCATCTCCGTTTCAAACCCGAAGAGCCGGCGCTTGTCCGAGGACGTCTCCGTGGTCATGTGGCCGACATGACTAGACGCCAAAGACGCACGGAACGCTGTTACCTTCCCACCGTAGTGGTCCCTATTTTTCCACTTGCGTTTTTACGTGCTTTCGAACTGCTAGGTTGGCAGAAGCTGGGACGAGTAACAGGCACTCACTCTGTTACGCGGCACTCAGGATTCGACCCGCCAAACTGCCAACCTTCTGATCGACAAGCTCAGCATCCTAACCCACTGAGCCACCGTGTTCCCATCCATGCCCATCAATTATTGGCTGGAGATGGAGGGAGTTGGAGAAGGCAAGGCTGGAGGACCAGAAGGAAACTTTGGGAAAAGTGCAAAGAAGAGCAACAAAGATGATTAAAGGGCTGGAGACAAAAACATGTGAAGAAGAATGGTTGCAGGAATTGGGTTTGTCTAGTTTAATTAAAAGGAACAAGGCGGGGACAGGATAGCAGTGATCCAATCTCTCAGGGGCTGCCCCAAAGAAGAGGGAGTCAAGCTATTCTCCAAAGCACCCAAAGGCAGGAGAAGAAGCAACGGATGGAAACTCATCAAAGAGAGAAGCAACCTGGAATTAAGGAGAAACTTCCTAACAGTGAGGACAATCAACCAATGGAAGGCACCTTGGAGGTCTTCTAGTCCAGCCCCCTGCTCAAGCAGGAGACCCTATACCACTTCAGAGAGATGGCTGTCCAGTCTCTTCTTGAAGACCTCCAATGATGGAGCACCCACAACTTCTGGTGGCAAGCTGTTCCACTGGTTGATTGTCCTATTAGTAAGTTTCTCCTTAATTCCAGGTAGCTTCTCTCCTTGATGAATTTCCATTCATGGTTTCTTGTCTTGCCTTCTGGTCCTTTGGAAAATCAATTGATCCCCTCTGTTGTGATTCAGGGTCAGCCTGTGGGTTCGGCAGTTGGGTCGGACGACTCAGAGGAGGAGGAGGAGGGGGGTGTTGGAGAGCTTGCTGAGAATAATATTGAGGCTCCGCAGAACCCTCAGCCAGGCCCCTCCCACCTGGTCACGACGCAGATCCAGCTGTGTGAGCCTGACAGCGTGGATGAAGATGACCCACAGCTGGCCCTGTTCAAGGACGCCCGACGCAGGAGGCAGTCAATCAGGAGTAAACAGAGGAAGGCAATGGGGCTCCTCGGAAGGAGGCAGAGAGAAGCCACGCCCTGAACTGTATAAAAGGGGGAATGCGTGGGAGGGCTGGTTTGCTGAAGGCAACGCTTGAAAAACTCCTGTTTCTTGGTTTGTGTCTTGTTTTATTTGTTTTTGTAGCAATAAATTTGGCAGGCGTAATTCCAGCCTCTTGCCTTCTTGTAAAAGGGGTTGTCCCTGCTTTTTCTGCAGGGCCGGTAGCAGGCTGGTACAGAACACCCTCCTCTTTGTGGCAGAAGTTGTGGGTGCTCCATCCCTGGAGTTTTTTTTTTTAAAGAAGGGACCAGAAAGTCTGAAATAGCATAGGCTCCCCTGTTTGAGCAAGGGGTTGGACTAGATGACCTCCAGATCTATTCTGATTCACATGGTCACTTCATTGACACCAAGCATCCTTTATGAGGTTTGTTAGAACAGGGCTTTTCAACCTTTTCAACCCATTGTACCACTTTTAGGATATGGCAACATCCGAGGACCACCAGTCGCCTAGCAAGGTGTCAAAAACTTCATGACCAAAAAAAAAAAATAATAATAAAAGGAAAAAAGTGAAGAAGTACAGGTAGTCCTCGACTTACAACACTTCGCTTGGTGACTGTTCGAAGTCACAATGGCACTGAAAAAAGTGCCCCCCACAAGCCACAGCCGAGCGAGACACCTGCCTGCCCACCCAGCGGCGCTCTTCCTCCTATCCGAGGTGTTCATTGTTGTGAGCATTTCTGTTGAGGATTGGCAGCGGGGGTGGGGTGGGGTGGTGTTTGGTTTTTATTCCCCCCCCCCCGTCTGCTGGGTGGTTCCAGCAGGTTTTGGTCACTTCACATGACCCTGGGACACTGTGACCGTCATAAATATGAATCGGTTGCCAAGCATCTGAATGTAAATCACAAGACCCTGGAGATGCTGCAACATTCCAGCCGATCGGCGCTTCTTCTGGGCTCAGAAGCACCAGGATCAGCGCGAAGCTCCAGCTGATCCTGGCGCTTCCGCTGAGCCCCGACAGCCCTGCAGCTCCAGCCGTCTCTCACTCAGGCTTGTGCGGTGCTGCCACTGGTTCAGCTCATTCCCCTCCCCTGCTACCACTTTTCTAGTATGGTCACGTACCACCTACCAGGTGCCGATGTACCACAGGTGGTACCCGTACCACTGTTTGAAAAGTCCTGTGTTAGAAGACCTGAAGGCCGTAGCTCTCCTTTGGCCTGACTTATCTCAAGAGTTGTAATTCTGGGGTTCAACTGGAAGGGAGAATGGGCTATATCTCAACCCGTCAAGCTGCATCAAGGACATTTAGCCTGCCAATAAAAGGGAAATTCTCCTTTTGGTTGAGGTTGCGGACCACCTAGGTTAGGGGTCCTCAAACGTGGCCACTTTAAACTTGTGGCTGGGGGATTCTGGGAGTTGAAGTCCACAAGTCATCAAAGGGCCCCATTTGAGGACCCCTGGTCTGGATCCAAGCCCGCGGTTTCATCAAAATGGCCGACTGAGGAATTCTGGGAGTTGAAGTCCACAAGTCATGGATGTTAAGGAAATTGCTGCGGTTGTTAATTGAATCGTGGGGTCGTTAAACAGATACGATTTTCCCCAAGGATTTCACTCGTCGGAAGGTCAGAAATGGTGATCCCCTTCCCGCACCCAAGACCCTCAACCTTTGTAAATATAGGTAGTCCTCGTTTAGTGACCGTTCAAAGTGACAATGGCACCGAAAGAAGAAGGGAGGTAGGACTGTTTGTTTTCACGGTGATGACTGTCACAGCATCCAAATTCAGGCACTTGGCGACCGACTCCTATTTATGATGGTCGCAGCATCCCTGGGGTGTGTGTGTGTCACGTGATCCCCTTTTGCGAGGGCTATCTGTGTGTGCCAGTTGCCAAGCGACCAAATTTTGATCGTGTGGCTTAGGGATGCTGTGGCAGTGGTGAGCTCAAGGACCGATCGCAAGCCACTTTCTGCAGTTGTAACTTTGAGCAGTTGCTAAATGAACAGTCGTAAACCGAGGACTCTGTCCATTTGCTTTGCCAGACGTGCTCTTTTCAGCCTCCCAGTCTAGTCCTGGCTTTACATTGTAATCTCCCATTCAAACCTTACCTGGGCTGAATTTTTGTTTAATCAATAAATCTCTCTTTATTTAGAAGCAACCTACAAAGAGAAGAGAAAAGAAGAGAAGAGAAGAGAAGAGAAGAGAAGAGAAGAGAAGAGAAGAGAAGAGAAGAGAAGAGAAGAGAAGATATGGAACAGAACAGGAATAGAATAGAATAGAATAGAATAGAATAGAATAGAATAGAATAGAATAGAATAGAATAGAATAGAATGGAATGGAATGGAATGGAATGGAATGGAATGGAATGGAATGGAATGGAATGGAATGGAAAATATGGAATGGAATGCATGGAATGGGATAGGATAGGATAGGATAGGCTAGGACAGGACAGGACAGAACAGGATAGGATAGGATAGGATAGGAGCTGGAAGGGACTCTGGAGGTCTTCTAGTCCAAGATCCCTTTGAACTCTGTTTATCCTATCCTATCCTATCCTATCCTATCCTATCCTATCCTATCCTATCCTATCCTATCCTATCCTATCCCATCCCATCCCATTCCATTCCATTCCATTCCATTCCATTCCATTCCATTCCATTCCATTCCATTCCATTCCATTCCATTCCATATTTTCTATTCTATTCTATTCTATTCTATTCTATTCTATTCTATTCTATTCTATTCTATTCTATTCTATTCTATTCTATTCTATTCTATTCTATTCTATTCTATTCTATTCTATTCTATTCTATTCTATTTCCATTCCATATTTTCTATCCTATCCTATCCTATCCTACGTCCAGCCTCCCACCTCCGCTTCCCTCCCTGAATAATAATAATAATAATAATAATAATAATAATAATAATAATAATAATAATAATAATAATAATAATAATAATATAATAGTAATAAAATAATAATAATAATAATAACAACAACAACAACAACAACAACAACAACAACAACAACAACAACAACAACAACAACAACAACAGCACGTTGCAGACTTAATCTGGTGGAACCAGATTAAATTTCGGCGCAGACCTGCACTAAGAAGAGAGAAATTGCACCGTTCCAATGCTAAGGAGATTAAAAGAAGAAAAAGGCTTCGCTTTAGGTATTGTTATCAGGTTAGTAAGAAGGCGGCAGGACTGAATTTTGCACCTTATGGACCCCACTTTGCTTTGGGGAGGGGGTCCAGGGGGAGAGTGGATTTCAGGCTCTATGCTGGCTGGGGGATTCTGGGAGTTGAAGTCCACCCATCTTCCATCTGGTGTGGCAAGGGATAATCTTAATCTCTTCCTCTGGAAGACTTTCCTGCCGCTCTACAGGAAGGTGGCAGAGGAAGATGGGAGCTGTAGTGAGAGCTGGAGGCTTCCAGGCGGCCTCTCCTACTTGTAAACTTCCCAGCACTTACTTCTCCCGGAGAGAAATCTTTGCCGAATTTATCCAGGAGAAACTTGGGGGTCTCCCCGTGAGTCCCCACCAAGGAGATGGAGATGGTGTCCATGGTCCCACCGAAGAGGTAACTGCCGGTGGCCACCCGGATTTTGTAGGTGGCGGTGGGGACGGCTGCCATGCTGGCCGGTGACCCTGATGGAGACAAAGGCAAGAGGGAAAGAAAGAAAGAAAATAAGGAAGGAAGGAAGGAAGGGGAAAGAGAAATAAGAAAGAAAGAAAGAAAGAAAGAAAGAAAGAAAGAAAGAAAGAAAGAAAGAAAGAAAGAAAGAAAGAAAGAAAATGAAAGAAAGAAAAAAGAGAGAGAGAGAAAAAGGAAGGAAGGAAGAAAGAAAGAAAGAAAGAAAGAAAGAAAGAAAGAAAGAAAGAAATAAAGAAAGAGAAAACGAGAGAGAGAATGAAAGAAAGAAAGAAAAAAGAAAGTGAGGAGAAACAGAAGGAAGGAAGAAATGAAAGAAAGGAGAGATGAAAGAAAAGAAAGAGAGAAGGAAAGAAAGAAAGGAAAGATGAAAGAAAGAAAAAGAAAAGGAAGGAAAGAAAGAAAAGAGAGATAAAGAAAGAACGAGAAAGAAGGAAGGAAGAAAAAAGAGAAAGAAAGAAAAGAAAGAAAAAAGAAAAGAGGGAAAGAGAGAAAGAGAAAGAAAGGAAGAAAGGAAAGAAAGGAGAGATGAAAAAAGAAGAAAAGGAAGGAAGGAAGGAAGGAAGGAAGGAAGGAAGGAAGGAAGGAAGGAAGGAAGGAAAGGAGATAAAGAAAGAATGAGAAGGAAGGAAGGAAGAAATAAAGAAAGGAGAGATGAAAGAAAGAAAAGAAAGAAAAAAGAAAAGATGGAAAGAGAGAGAAAGAGAAAGAAAGAAAGGAAAGAAAGGAGAGATAAAAAAGAAAAGAAAAGAAAAGAAAGAAAGAAAGAAAGAAAGAAAGAAAGAAAGAAAGAAAGAAAGAAAGAAAGAAAGAAAGAAAGAAAAAAGAAAAATTGGCACCAAAGTTTAGCCTCCTTTCAGCTCCTGGAATGTCTCCCTAGAGACCGGGAAACCCGTCCGTCCACCTGCGGCTCTGCCTCGGAGGGGGATGAAGCCGGCGAGGCCCGATTGTCCTGGTCCCGCGGCTGTTTGGGGCGGCCCGCCCTCTTTCACCACACCTTTCCACCTCCAGTGGCGGCTCCCCGGCACCCAGGAAGGGCACAAGGCGAAGCCAACCGACGAATGCTGAAAGAAAGCAGGTGCCAGCCTAGCTAAAAGACTGCTAAGCACTTCCTACACTGTGCAATCATCCAGGCGGGAGGGAGCCCTGGAGGTCATTTAGTCCAACCCTCTGCTTGGTGCATGATTTTCAGCGACGGAAGCCAGCTCTTGCAAGACAGTGACTCGCCTCGAGGATCTCCAAGTGTCCTCCTTCTCACGGGGGCAGCCCTGACTGCTCTGAGCGTTGCAGGCCGTCCTTGACTTACGACCACAATGTCCGTGGCCAAACAAGGCGGTTGTTAAGCGAGCCAGCCTGTTTTTTGCAAACTCTTTTGCCATCGTTGTTAAGCAAAACACGGGGTTTAAGAGTCACCTCGTGGGGGAGGTGGGTGGCATAAACATTTAATAAATAAAAAAATATATATAGAAAGGAATCACCCGGTCATAAAGTGAATCTGGCTGGTAATCGTAGTCACCTGACCCTAGGATGCAACAATGGTCATAAGTGCAAGGACTATGTGTAAATCACCTTTTTCAAGGCTGTTAAAACTTTGAATGGGCACTAAAGGAATGATTGCATGTTGAGGACTACCAACATGAAATTGAGTTTGGGTGGGGTATGTAGGTTTTAGGGGTCTTCCTAATCTCATCAGCTACTTGCTTCCTGGCCCCATCCTTCCTGAATGGACTATTGAATTTGCATTTCTAAAAGCTGGCCTCTGCCTAAGGCAGGGCTCTTCAAACTTGGCCCTTTGATGACTTGTGGACTTCAACTCCCAGAATTCCTCAGGCAGCCTAAGGGAACTGTGACCCTTTGATGACTTGTGGACTTCAACTCCCAGAATGCCTCAGCCAGCCTGAGGAAACTATGACCCTTTTATGACTTGTGGACTTCAACTCCCAGAATTCCTCAGGCAGCCTGAGGGAACTATGACCCTTTGATGACTTGTGGACTTCAACTCCCAGAATGCCTCAGCCAGCCTGAGGAAACTATGACCCTTTGATGACTTGTGGACTTCAACTCCCAGAATTCCTCAGCCAGTCCACAAGTGTTAAATACCACACTTTGCTTATCAGATTTCTCTGGTATTTTACCTAGTAAAAAAAAGTTTAGGTTTAAAATCTACATGTTTTCCTAGGCTGCAGGGGTAGGCAACCTTGGCTCTTTTATGACTCATGGACTTCAACTCCCAGAATTCTTCAGCCAGTCATAAAAGAGCCGAGGTTGCCTCCCCTGTCCTAAAAAATAAATAGCACAGCTGTGAAGGGATGATTAGCAAGTACTTTAAATGCCCAGCCAAGGAACTCAGCAGGGCGGGCCCACGAAGAATTAATCAAGGCTCTGCTGGCCATGCCTTTGATTTCCTGCTCCAGGATATAATTTAAAAACATTAAACCAAGTTTAATGGAAGACTTCAGCCAGAGAACAGTCTCTCTCTCTCTCTCTCTCTCTCTCTCTCTCTCTCTCTCTCTCTCCCCCTATTCTATATTTCTGATTCTATTCTATTCTATTCTATTCTATTCTATTCTATTCTATTCTATTCTATTCTATTCTATTCTATTCTATTCTATTCTATTCTGTAAATATTTATTTCTAATTCTATTCTATTCTGTTCTGTTCTGTTCTGTTCTGTTCTATTCTATTATTATTTATTTCTAATTCTATTCTAAATATTTATTTCTAATTCTATTCTATTCTATTCTAAATATTTATTTCTAATTCTGTTCTATTCTATTCTATTCTATTCTATTCTATTCTATTCTATTCTATTCTATTCTATTCTATTCTTTATTTCTAATTCTATTCTATTCTATTTATTTCTAATTCTGTTCTATTCTATTCTAAATATTTATTTCTAATTCTGTTCTGTTCTATTCTATTCTTTATTTCTAATTCTATTCTTTTCTGTTCTGTTCTATTCTATTCTATTATTTATTTCTAACTATTCTATTCTAAATATTTATTTCTAATTCTGTTCTGTTCTATTCTATTCTATTCTATTATTTATTTCTAATTCTATTCTATTCTAAATATTTATTTCTAATTCTATTCTATTCTATTCTATATTTTCTTTATTCTATTCTATTCTATTCTATTCTATTCTATTCTATTCTATTCTATTCTATTCTATTCTATTCTATTCTATTCTATTCTATTCTATTGTTCGGATCCTTGGCATAGGGCATTGTGGGTTAAAGAAAATTGCCAAGAATTACAGCTTACAAGACCAGGGTTATAACTAGCCAAGGTTTGTGTGCTGCACGCAGGCAGCTGCTGAGTTGAGTTGGCATTAAAAAAAAACATTTGCATCACGGTATAAAATTGCTGTTGAGGCAACCTGTGGATTTGCCTCTTTGTAACTACCCGGTCCTGCTCTGCTGGCTGTCTGCAAAGGACATCCCCACCTGGCACCTGTTGGGTTTTAAATGTAGGCCAGCAGGGGATGATGGGCGTTGTTATCCATCACAGCCTGAGGTCCTCAGATAGGGAAAGGCTTGTAAAAAAAATATCTATGTAAGTCTGCAATGCTTTGGAGGAGGAGAGTGTGAAAAACATCTGGAGAGATCCTATGGCAATTTCCAGAATGGAAGAACCTGTGAATTTAACCTCCCCAGATTCAAGAGGAGTGATTCTTAAACTTCAGTATTAAGTAACAGAATAATGGAATTGGAAGGGACCTTAGAGGTCTTCTAGTCCAACCCCCTGCTCCGGCAGGAAACCCTATCCCATTTCAGACAAATGGTTGTCCGGTTTCTCCTTAAAAATCTCAGTACTGGAGAAGCCACAACCTCTGGTGGCAAGCTGTTCCACTGGCTAATTGACTTCACTGTGAGAAAATTTCTCCTTAGTTCCAGGTTGCTTCTCTCCTTGATGAGTTTCCATCCATTGCTTCTTGTCCTGCCTTCGGGGGCTTTGGAGAATAGCTTGACTCCCTCTTCTTTGGGGCAGCCCCTGAGATATTGGAACCCTTCTATCATGTCACCCCTAGTCCTCCTCTTCCTTAGACTAACAAAATCACAGTGTTGGAAGGGACCTTGGAGGTCATTTAGTCCACCCCCTGCTCAAGCACGAGACCCCATACCATTCCAGACAGTCCAGTCTCTTCTTAAAAACTTCCAGTGTTGAAGCATTCACACCTTCTGGAGGCAGGTTATTCCACTGGTTAATTGTTCTAACTGTCAGGAAGTTTCTCCTTAGTTCTAGGTTGCTTCTCTCCTTGACTAGTTTCCATCTGTTGCTTCTTCTTCTGACTTCAGGCGCTTTGGAGAATAGCTTGACTCCCTCTTCTTTGGGGCAACCCCTGAGATATTGGAAGACTGCTCTCATGTCACTCCCTGGTCCTTCTCTTCATTAAACTAGACATACCCAATTCCTGCAACCGTTCTTTGTATGTACTTCCACGGTCCCTTCTGGCTCTATTCTGATTGATTGATTGATAGATCGATCGATCGATCGATTGGAATACACTGTGTAGGACAGCCCAGTGCACATATTCCGGAGAGACAGAGAAAGAAGATCCCCGAGGATGATCTCCAGTATGAGACTGAAAACTCGGAAGAATAAATCTTTGGTCCCGGTGGCCGACTCAGATTGGATACCGCCACATTATCCCGGGGACCCGTAGATTTATCTCCTCCTTTCACCCCACTCCGATGGATCTTGAAGGACAAAAATTTTGTACATTCTCCATGCAGTCCAGGTCTCCGCAGGCTTCCTTCCTTTCCTCATCCCAAATTGCTAGGAAAAAAACAAAAAAAGAAAGAAATCTTATTCTCGTGAGCCTTGGTCTTCCTTTGCCTCCCGTAGGAAAGCCAATCCTGGATATTGTTGGAAGAAAAATCAGGTCCGGTTCCAAGCTGGGAGAAAGGCGCTGAAATAAAATGGAGGCAGGCTGCAGGGAAGGAGGTCTCTGTTTATTTCGGTAGCCAGAAATTTCAGTGACCCCAGCATATTTGTTGCGGGGGGGGTTTGGTGGCTGACAAAAAGCAGGACAAGAAGCAACGGATGGAAACAAGTCAAGGAGAGAAGCAACCTAGAACTAAGGAGAAACTTCCTGACGGTTAGAACAATTAACCAGTGGAACAACCTGCCTCCAGAAGCTGTAAATGCGCCAACACTGGAGGTTTTTAAGAAGAGACTGAACAGCCATTTGCCTGAAATGGTATAGGGTTTCCTGCCTGAGCAGGGGGTTGGACTAGATGACCTCCAAGGTCCCTTCCAACTTTATATTATTATTATTATTAAAATGAGGCCACCGTTCTTCCGGTCTTTGTGACCGAGATGCCTGTTCCTGTGTAAGGAGATGTCCTTTAATATTTTAATGGGGTCCTGTAGGGCTCATGGCTGACTCTTCAGGAAAGAGGGGAAATGCAAATCCTAGGGCAGAGCTTTTCAACCAGTGGTACGGGCACCTCCCTTTGGTACGTTGGCACCCGGCAGGTGGTACGCGACCATCCTAGAAAAGTGGTAGCGGGGGAGGGGAATGAGCTGAACCGGTGGCAGCACCGCACAAGCCTGAGCGAGAGACGGCTGGAGCTGCAGGGCTGTCGGGGCTCAGCGGAAGCGCCAGGATCGGCGCCAGGATCCAGCTGGAGCTCAGCACCGATCCTGGGACTTCTGCTGAGCCCAGAAGAAGCCCCGATCAGCTGGAATGTTGCAGCATCTCCAGGGTCTTGTGATTTACATTCAGATGCTTGGCAACCGATTCATATTTATGACGGTCACAGTGTCCCAGGGTCATGTGAAGTGACCAAAACCTGCTGCAACCACCCAGCAGATGGGGGGAAATAAAAACCAAACACCCCCCACCCCACCCCCTCTGCCACTCCTCAACAGAAATGCTCAGAACAATGAAAACCTCGGACAGGAGGAAGAGCGTTGCCGGGCGGGCAGGCAGGCGTCTCGCTCGGCTGTGGCTCGGGGGGGGCACTTTTTTCAGGGCCATTGTAGCTTCGGACAGTCACTAAGCGAACTGTTGTAAGTCGAGGACTACCTGTAGTTCATCACTTTTTTCCTTTTTTGGTCATGAAGTTTTTGACACCTTGCTAGGCGACTGGTGGTCCTCGGAGGTTGCCATATCCTAAAAGTGGTACAATGGGTGAAAAGGTTGAAAAGCTCTGTCCTAGGGTGTTTGTCAGCTTTGGTTCCCTATTGTGTTGCTTATGAGGAGTTTTTCTGGCTGCCCTTTGCTCATGTACAGAGTGCCCCAGTTTTCTGACTGGATTACAAAATCTCCATCGCTAAAGAGTAGCCTTTTCCGGTTTCTGCTGGAGGCTGTTCTCCTACATCAGGAAGACGCCGGCTGCTTTCTGCGTTTAAGAAAATGTCCGTCCGCCTTCAGAGGAAATATTCTATTCCGCCTCTTTTTAATATGAAAAAAATTATTTATTTATTTATTTATTATTTATTAATTCGGTTTATATACCGCCCTATTCCCGAAGGACTCAGGGCAGTTTACAGGGCAGAATTTAAAAACAATACAATATAAAATTAAAATAAAATTAAATTAAGTCTAGCCCCAAAAAGTCAAAATCACAATTTAAAATCATTAAAACCCCTCAGTCCAGGCCAGATAGCTCAAAGAGCCAGGTTTTCAGGTCCCGGCGGAATGAGCGAAGGTCGGGGGTAGTCCGGAGTTCCATTGGCAGTTGATTCCATACGGCAGGCGCGCCCACAGAGAACGCCCTCCCCCTGGGGATCGCCCGTCGGCAATCCTTGACCGGCGGCACCCTGAGAAGATCCTCCCTGTGGGAGCGCACAGGACGAAGGGAACTTGATGCCGGCAGCAGGTGTTCCCTTAGATAATCCGGACCCAAGCCATTTAGGGCTTTATAAGTCATCACCAGCACCTTGAATCTCACCCGGAGGGCAACCGGAAGCCAATGCAGCTCGCGGAGAAGAGGTGTTACACGGGAGTATCGGGGAAACTCCCATCACAACTCGCACAGCTACATTCTGCACCAGCTGAAGCCTCCGAGTGGTCCTCAAGGGCAGCCCCATGTAGAGAGCATTGCAGTAGTCTAGCCGGGAGGTCACAAGCGCATGGGTGACTGTGCGTAGGGCATCTCGGTCTAGATAGGGCCGCAACTGGCGCACCAGGCTGGGGATGGGGTGTGGGGGGGTCTTCCTACAAGATGATGGACCTCTGGCCTGATCCTGCCTCCGGATTCAGAAGAACAGAATCACTGAAGTTAGATGGGACCTTGGAGGTCATCTAGTCCAACCCCCTGTTCAAGCCGGAAAGCCTATAATATTTCAGACAAATGGCTGTTCGGTACTCTTCTTAAAAACCTCCAGTGATGGAGCACGCACAACTTCTGGTGGCAGGCTGTTCCACTGGTTAATTCTTCTAAATTTCTCCTTAGTTCTAGGTTGCTTCTCTCCTTGATTCGTTTCCATCCGTTGCTTCTTGTCCTGCCTTCAGGGGCTTTGGAGAATAAGTTGACACCCCCACCCCTCTGTTCTTTGGGGCAGCCCCCTCAGAGATTGGAAGACTGCTCTCATGTCACCCCCTCGTCCTTCCCTTCATTAAACTAGACATCCCCGATTCCTGCATCCGTTCCTTATGTGTTTTAGCCTCCGGTCCCCGGATCCTCTACTCTTTCTGGAGTCTCGACATCTTTTTAACGTCGTGGGGGAGAAAAACTGGATCATTTTTAAACCCGGAGCTGATTCACTTGGATTGCACACCTCTAGGTTCTTGCCTGAGCAGAGGGTTGGACTAGATGACCTCCAAGGTCCCTTCCAACTTTATTATTATTATTATTATTATTGATCATCGCACAGTCAGCCAGATGTTCAGACTGGATTTGGCATTTTTGTCTACCTATCGAGTCCTTGCCAAGGATGTGGGATAGGCAGATGTGGATGTTGGATGGTGTTACGGATCTCATTGCAGGATGGAAGCCGTTCCTAGTAAGGCCGCCTTATACCTTATTTGGATTGGACACCTCGGGGTTCCTGTCTGAGCAGGGGGTTGGACTAGATGACCTCCAGGGTCCCTTCCATCATCATCATCATCATCATCATTTATTATTATTATTGTTTCTGCCCAGTGGCGGATGAAAAACCCACACGCTTGTCCCTTCCAGTGCAGATAGACTGCCTCAGAACTTGGAGGATCCATAGCTGCCATGATTTGCAATCCAAGGCAAATGTCCTGCTCTTTCTACGTTTTATCAAATCAGCCTTGAAAGCAGCCAAGCCGGGCATCCATATTTACCTACAGTCCACACCTTATTACAGTCATCCTAGCTACTGGGGAAGACGGTTAGAAACGTTGGGAATTGCAGTCCAAAGCTTCCAGAGCGTGCCAGTTTGGGAGAAAATAATCTGAGCCGTTGTGCTTTGGGAAGGTTTTAAATAAATCCACGAGGAATTCTAAGCAGGTAAGTCCTTGACTTACCCCAATTTTGTTTAGTGACCGTTGGAAGTTACAACAGCACTGGAAAAAAAGGAACGTATGACCGTTTTTCACAGGTACGACTGTGGCAGCGTCCCCGTGGTCACGTGATCAACATTCGGACGCTGGGCAACTGACTCATATTTATGACAGTCGCAACGTCCCGGGGTCATGTGATCAAAATTCGGACCTGACTCGTATTTACGACGGTCGCAGCGTCCCAGGGTCACGCGGATCAAAATTCAGACGCTCGGCAACTGACTTGTATTTACGACGGTCGCAGCGTCCCCCGGGGTCCTGTGGTCCCCTTTTGCGACCGCCTGACCAGCCAAGTCAACGCGGGAAGCCAGTTTCACTTAACAACCGTGTTACCAACTTATCAACTGCAGCGATTCCCGTCACAACGGCGGCAAGGAAGGTCATAAAGTGGGGCAAAATTCACTTAACGGCCGTCCTGCTTAGCCACAGAACATTTGGGCGTAACTGCGGTCGCACGACGGGGACTTTTCTTGTTTCTGGGTCACCTGCCTCTCCGCTTTATGGGAAGGCTCCAACCTCTGGCGTTACAAGAGTGGGGGAAAGTGCTCTTCCTTGCTCAGATCTCATACAATAATACAGAGTTGGAAGGGACCTCGTAGGTCATCTAGTCCAACCCCTCCCCCGGCCCAAGCAATAATAGACCCTACACCATTTCTAACCGATGGCGGTCCAAGCTCTTCTTGAAAGCCTCCAGTGATGAAGCACCCACAACATCTGACGGCACCGTCAGGAAATTCCTCCTTATTTCCAGGTTGAATCTCGCCTTGATCGGTTTCCATCTGTTATTCCCTAGACTAGCCAGGCCCGGTTCCCACAAGCGTTCTTCCTCTTGTGGGAGATGAAAATAGAGACCCCCTCCTCATATAAACCAGATGAGGCTGGAGCAGACCTGTGACAGGCCCCCAACGTGGTGATTTTAAAACAAAGCTTTGACGTGGAACTTTATACCACTTCACAGTACGAAGGTACTATTTGGAATCCGTGCAGTGTGAAATGGCAAAGTAAGATCGGTCTGTGTAGATTTGGAACGTGAGTATTACAAGCGTGGGGGAAATAGGCAACTGAATGTAGCCGATGGATGCGGGTTCCAGCGTACACGGGTATGTTTGGAAAGTTACGTTCAGCAGAAAGTGTATGCGGAAAGTAGGTCAGCAGAGAGTCAGGAAGAGGTCAGCAAACGTCAGCGGAAGTCAGCAAAAGTCAGCGGACCATCTGCCTGCAGTCCTTAGAACAGACATGTCAAACACAAGGCCTGGGGGCCGGATCCGGCCCGTGAAGTGGTTTCGTGTGGCCCGTGAAGCCATGCTGGAGACAGTGAGGGAACGGCCCCCGCTGCCTTGGCCCTGGCCCAGAGACCCTCCTTCTGCCAGAGACCCCCAGATCTGTCCCACTCCTGCCCAGGCCCCCATAGGCACCCTTGATGCGAACCATGAAGAGCTGGCCACGCCCACCCAGTAGTCCATACGCACTCTAGCCACGCCCACCCAGTAGGCCACGCCCACCCTGGCCATACCCAACCGGCCCCCTGAGGGCAACCGCCATGCTGATGCGGCCCTCAATGAAATTGAGTTTGACACCCCTGCCTGTTGTGATTCAGGGTCAGCCTGTGGGTTCGGCAGTTGGGTCGGATGACTCAGAGGAGGAGGAGGGGGGTGTTGAAGACCTTGCTGAGGGGGTTGAAGATTTTGCTGATGAGAGTCCTCAGCCAGGCCCCTCCCACTTGGTCACCACGGAGACCCAGCTGTGTGAGCCTGACAGCCTGGATGAAGATGACCCACAGCTGGCCCTGTTCAAGGACGCCCGACGCAGGAGGCAGTCAATTAGGAGCAAACAGAGGAAGGCAATGGGGCGCCTCGGAAGGAGGCAGAGAGAAGCCACGCCCTGAACTCTATATAAGGGGAATGTGTGGGGAGGGCTGGTTTGCTGAAGGCAACCGCTTGGATTGTTCCTGTTTCTTTAAGCTCCTGTTTCTTGGTTTGTCTTGTTCCGTTTGTTTTTGTAGTAATAAATTTGGCAGGCGTATTCCAGCCTCTTGCCTTATTGTAAAAGGGGTTGTCCCTGTCTTTTCTGCAGGGCCGGTAGCAGGCTGGTACAGAACACTGCCTTAGAACAAGAAAGGGTATAAAAGGTTGGGACTGGACCTGATTGATTGGCCATTGGCCTATAGCTGTCCTGTTGGAATTCGCTATAACCGTTTGGTCCCCATTGCAATGGCTTATTAATGTACGTGACGATGTGTTATTATGCTTGCTACGTTCCAAATTACGAGAAAAACAAACCTCCGAATCTTAAAAAGTAAGAACTATTGTTTTGTGTCGCTGTCTCTTGTCTTTTCCACTGGGTTTTTTCCCCCCACGATGCTCTTTTTTTAGCCTCCAGTCCCCTAACCGTCTGTGTTGCTCTTTCTCTGCACATCTGTGACCTGCAGATCCAGAAACCTCCCCGTTTTGGGTTGTCGGGCCCGTTGAGGGCTGCTGGATGCGGCAGGATTTTTAATCCTGCAACGGTCTGTAGGAAGGACCTCGAAAGAGGGACGAAAAGATGCTGCAAGGGAACAGTTAGATAAAAGACAGCTTAGCCCGGAGCTGTATAATGGCTGGAGAAAGAGAAGAAAGAGACTCTGCCTAGATTTCTGCGGAGATTCTCAATGATCCCAAAGGTGCATTTTTTTCAGGAGGCAACAAGATTTTCTTGCTTCAAAGAAAAACAAGGTAATCCAGTTGCCTCGTGAAAAAGCACCTTTAGGCAACTCCCCTTAGTTTCTCGGGATGTAAAAGAGACCGGAGGGTTTGTGTGTGTGTGTGTGTGTGTGTGTGTGTGTGTGTGTGTGTGTGTAAGAATTATACTTCCAGATTTGTAAGATTTTTTTGTCGCTTTGTAATCATGGAGAATTAACTTATCTAGATGTGTTTTTCCCTCCCCTCTGGTCTACCTGCTCAAAGGTAAACAGGTTCCACCTACAAGAGAAACGAGTTTTGTTTTGCTTCTTTTGCAAAATCCTCCTCCTCTTTCAGCCCTGAAGCGGAAGCCGTCTCACGTCCTGGTCTGAATAATCCAATTTTAATAAGATTCCACAAAGGCGTTTTTTTTTTTACATATTTCGTAGCGGCGAGATGGCCCTGGGAAACCCGGTCATTACAGGAGTAAAAACAGGCGTCTGAGCAGAAAAATAATAATAAAGGGATTTCTTATTTCCCTCTTCCCCACTGCTGAAGGAGGATGCAAAAAAAAAGGAACAAAACAGCTCATAATTTCCCCCCCCAGTGGGATCTTTTTATAGGTTACGTTTTCCAGTCATAACTCTTAGGCCAATGTGTGTGTGTGTGTGTGTGTGTGTGTGTGTGTGTCAGCACTGGCCCCTTTAAGATGGGCGGACTTCAACTCCCAGAATTCCCCAGCAGGAATTCTGGGACTTGAATTCCGCCCATCTTAAAACGGCCAAGGTTCGGAAACACTTAGATGAATGCAGATATCAAGGCCATGTGGAATATAATTTACCAGGTATTGATCTACCGATGAGGACGCTTCTTGCTATTTATGACTACTAAAGTACCGTTTCTAGTCCTCGTGAGCTAAACTTTGGAACTACCGGGCGATAATTAAACATGCAAAAAAAAAAAAAAGGAAATCAGTCTGGTGGAGTTTCTAGAACATTCCTTTCTGCAACGGATACTTTTTCCTTCCTTATTCAGGAAAATATTTTTTTTGGGGGGGGGGTTTCTTGCACACACCAACCCGTCCTTCCCTCCCTGCAATGTCTCACCTAAAAATAGCTGAATATCCCTCACCCCCACCCCCCTAGTCTTCCTCCCGCTAATTTTTTTTTGGCAGAAAAGCAGATTCCCCCCCCCCCAACGTTATCAAAACGTCATCCAATTAAAGGCAAAATATCATCTTGGCTTGACCCGTTAAATGGAGACGCTGTTCTGGATCAGCGAAGGGTTGAGGTAGTGATAACCAATGGGCAAAGCTTGGTTTCTTTCCTCGATTTCTTCAGAAATTACCGCCAGGCGCTTCTGGAAATGAGAAATGAGTTTTTGGGGCTCTTTCTCGATGAAATGTTCTTCAGGATAGTGGCCCAAAGGTCTCTGGAAGAGAAGAAGACGAAGAAGGTCACCTACGGCAGAGCAAATGTTATAGGGTTTCCTGCCTGAGCAGGGGGTTGGACTGGATGACCTCCAAAGTCCCTTCCTAACTTTATAATAATAATAATCTTCAAACATGCTATCCACATGGTAAACGGTGGTTAACAACCCAATAAGTCAGGCTTGCCAACATGCTCAAATGCAAACCTGGGGATCACACAATGCTCTGTTTTGTGTCTCAGTGTTAATACCACTTTACAAGGCCTTGGGAAGGCCACACTTGGAATACGGCATCCAGTTTTGGTCACCACGATGTAAAAAAAGATGTTGAGACTCTAGAAAGAGTGCAGAGAAGAGCAACAAAGAGGATCAGGGGACTGGAGGCTAAAACATGTAAGGAACGGTTGCTGGAATTGGGGATGTCTAGTTTAATGACCAATGCATGGCCTTTGAACCCCAGGATTCTACAGCCAAATGAGTGGGCATTGCTGAGCGTTCTAGGAGGAGAATAGACGTATCTGGGAATGGGTAAACCTGGGAAAACTTCATGTGTACAAAACATGGGACTCAGAGGACCTCAACCCTACCCCTTCAGGAATAAGGTCATCATTCTATTTTGCTCCTCTGTCTCTCTTAGCACCTTCTGACCCTTAAGTCCACTTACCAGGTCTCCTGGCTCGTAGCTGACGATGGACAGCAGAGACAACAAGGCACAGGTGGAGTTGACTTCAGGAAAGGTCTCCAAGATGCTTTTCAAGGAGGCTGAGCCTTTGACTGTTGGAGGAGGCTGCCTCAAAGTGGCCGGCGTGTTGGGCATCCAGGCGGCAAAGTCAAACTGTCACAACACACAAGGAACCCCAAATTAGAAGCTCTGCAGAAGTTGCGACAGGATCTTGGCCGTGTGCCCAGCAAATGGAGAAGAGCGAAGGCAGGAACGGGGGAACTCAGCACGAAAGATAAGGTTGTCCCCAAGGAGACCAGAAGTAGAAAGCCATCAAACAAAGGTTGAAAGGCAAGGTTGGAGCAAGAGGCGACCCAAGGAAACCAAAATTAGACGTTCTACAGAAGTTACAACAGTATCTTGGCTGTGTGTCCAGCAAATGGAGAAGACCTAACGAAGGTTGAAAGGCAAGGTTGGAGCAAGAGTCGGCCCAAGGAAACCAAAATTAGACCTTCTACAGAAACTAGGGCAGTATCTTGGCTGTGTGTCCAGCAAATGGAGAAGACCTAAGGCAGGAACGGGGGAACTCAAACGTGAAGAACAAGATTGTCCCCAAGGAGATCAGAAGCAGGAAGCCATCAAAGTAAGGCTCGAAGCTAAGGTTGGACCAAAACCAGACACCAGCGGTTGTGAAGACATTAATGCGAGGCTAAGTCATCTTTAGAATGCAAATTTGAGGTCGCACCCAGCCCTCGGCCATCGAGAGCTCTCAGTAGAAGAGCTTGGAAACGAAGCCTGTTTCGTCAGACACGTTTTTGGGGATTCTTTTCCACACAGGAACCCCGAAGCCCAGTTTGAGTGCATTGCGTGGGTTCCAAGACACTGTTTCCAAAGGCAATGTTGTGACGAATCTCCTGCCCTCACAGACAAGCAGAGACTTCTTTCTCTTCTTCTCCTTTCCGGAGATGCTGATGGATGCTCTCTGGCAGTTGCCGTACCTTTAAGAGGTGTGGACTTCAACTCCCAGAATTCACCAGCCAATTCTGGGAGCTGAAGTCCACCTGTCAGAAAAGTTCCCCAGCCTTGCAAATCTTACTTAATCCCATGGCAAAGGATGAAAATTAAAAAGAAAGGCAAAAAAAACAACTGCTTGCCGAAGATATCTCCTACCTGTCCACTATTGACGGCTGAGTGTCGTGCCGAGCAGTTGAAGATGACCATAGTCAGGAACTTGATGAGCTGAGCTTTGCTTTCCAAGGTGGATGGGACACCTGTTGGCGGTGGACAGGACATTGGGCATGGTCCAAAGAAGTTACATTGATCAGGAAGACAGATGACAGTTGCCGTATAATTGGGGACTCATGAGATATAGGCAAGCAGGTGACACTCTATGGAAGCGTTCCTCAACCTCAGTCAGTTGAAGAAGTGTGGGCTTCAACTCCCAGAATTCCTCAGCCGGGCTGGAGAATTCTGGGAGCTGAAGTCCGCCTCTCTTAAATTTACCTGGGATTAACCTGGAATTCAGGAGAAACTTCCTGGCGGTGAGGACAATTAACCAGTGGAACTCCTTGCCTCCAGAAATCGTGGGCGCTCCATCACTGGAGGTTTTTAAGAAGAGGCTAGAGACGGTCACTTGTCTGAGATGGCAGAGGTTCTCCTGCTTAAGCGGGGGACTGGACTAGAAGACCTTCAAGGTCCCTTCCAGCTCTATTCTGTTCTGTTCTGTTCTGTTCTATGTTATATTCCATTCCATTCCATTCCATTCCATTCCATTCCATTCCATTCCATTCTATTCTATTCTATTCTATTCTATTCTATTCTATTCTATTCTATTCTATTCTATTCTATTCTATTCTATTCTATTCTATTCTATTCTATTCTTTATTTCTATTGTTCCTTAATTCTATTCTATTCTGTTCTGTTCCGTTCCGTTCCGTTCTATATTATATTCCATTCCATTCCATTCCATTCCATTCCATTCCATTCCATTCCATTCCATATTCTATTCTATTCTATTCTATTCTATTCTATTCTATTCTATTCTATTCTATTCTATTCTATTCTATTCTATTCTATTCTATTCTATTCTATTCTATTCTATTCTATTCTATTCCTTATTTCTATTCTATTCTATTCTATTCTATTCTATTCTATTCTATTCTATTCTATTCTATTCTATTCTATTCTATTCTATTCTATTCTATTCTATTCTATTCTACTCTACTCTACTCTACTCTACTCTACTCTACTCTATTCTATTCTACTGAGGTTGAGAAACACTGCTCCATGGGGCTCAACGAACATCTGGATACCTACATCTGCCGAATCCCAACCAAGCAGTGGCCAGTTCCTGACGGTCAAGATAGCTGAAAACACCACACAAGAGCCACACCCACATACTGCAAATAGAGATAATTCCCCCCACTCGGAGGAGATGGGATGGAAATCTCATAAAACGTTGCATAGGGGGACATTATATTACATAACGTCTGCATCTCTGAGCACGTCAAGGATGGTGGACCATATAGCCTATTCTGACAGATGTCCAAACAAGGGGTATATTATTCAGTTTGGCTTGTCCATCTAATTTCCACTTCTCTAGAAAACCAAGTATTTGTGTAGAGGAGGGAAGGGAAGCACCAATCTCTGGTGGACCTAACACCTTCTTCCACAAGACAAGTTACTTTGTCTGCTCAACAGAGGACCGTTCTGGAACCCAACCAAGTTGAGAAGCTGTGGAGGAAACCATCTTGCTTCCCTCTGTTTGGATCTGACCTTCCAGCTGAGGAATTCAGAGAGCTCCTCAAGAGGGACTAGGATGGTGGCAAATCTTACCTGAGGATTCCCTGCTCAGGAAAGCTTCGGTGAAGATCTCATGAATCCAGGCTTGTAGCTCAGGATCCTTCTTCACGGCATCGTCTGATTTGTAGTAGATGTCAACGATGCCAGAGACAAATCTGAAAATTAACCGAAGCAAAAGGGAGGCACTGGTGATCCTAAGTCCCACGGGTCTAATGACAACGGCCCAGAGAACAGAAAACCGACAGATGTAGCCATGCAACGTTGGACTGTGGAGAAGCTCCGTTGCTGATGTTCTCTCCTCTGAGGACGTTGCGAAGAGAGGGGAGACTTCCAGAGGTCCGTAAGACCCAAGAATCCTGAAGGAGGCATCTGGCAGAGCTCTTCAGAAACCACCTGACCACACTAAATGGAGATTCATAGATCATCCTGGTCACGGTTGTCCCAAAGGTGCATTTTCAAGAAGCAACTGGACTCTGTTTTTCCTTGAAGACCTTTCGCTTATCACCTAAGGAGCTTCTTCAAGTTCTGAAGAACCGATCCCCTTTTCTCTGAAGAACTGAAGGAGCTTCTTGGATGAGAAGCGAGACCTCTTCAAAGAAAAACAAAGGAAGTCCAGTTGCCTTTGGGATTTCTGACCACACACACACACACACACAAGAATCTGAAAGTCTTCTAAACAAGTGGAGACTGCTCAAGGAATGGGGAGAGTGCCACGAGGCCAAGAATTCTGAAGGAGGCATCTAAGATACCTTTCCAGTATCTGAAAGTCTCCTAAACTGGTTTATCTGTTTGGATAAATATATATATTTTTTAGCTTGACAGGTGGTTTCCTTAATCATCAGCTTTGCTAATTACAGAGGGGAATTAACTTTTGGCTCCAAGGAATCCATTCGGCTGATTTGGCAGAAGCACATCTGGAAAATGAAAAAAGTGACTTCAGACTTCCGCAATTCATACCTTCCACCCCTGAATCCTCGGGGAACAATGTGCGATTTCCTTTTGCTTTGATCAGCCTCGTCTTTCTTCCCATTTCTTCCCTAGGAGCCTGTGAGACAGACGTCCTGGTAGAGCTAAAATTGCTTTGATTAAGACGGGCTACGCAGTGTTACAATAATTTAGGTCAAAGTAGTTGTAGCCACATGTGGGGTCTCGTCCTGGGTCTGGCCGACTGCTGATGGTCGTGCAGAGCAGTTGTCCTCCTGGACACAAACGTTGAACCAAAGTCCGCGCTAGGCTTAATTTTGCAGCTCGCAGTTGCATTCTATTTCCTGTGTTTTCGCTAAGCTGGCTTGTTTCAAATATATAGAGAGCGTCCTCTCGTATGGTATTGTGGTTTGGTATGCTGGTCTGACAGCCGCGGACAGGAAAGTATTACAGAGGGTAGTGAGCACAGCACAAGACATTGTGGGCTGTCCCCTGACACCGCTGGATGACCTCGCCAGGGCTCGTTGCCTTGGAAGAGTGAGGAAGATTCTCAGGGATGACTCACACCCTGGACGGTATCTCTTTACTCTCCTACCATCCGGTAGGAGATATAGGAATATAGCCAGCCGTACCAACAGGCTGAAAAATAGCTTTTATCCGTGGGCTGTTAGGCTTTTAAATGGGACATAATCTCTGTGAACGTATGCAGAATTGACTTGGGAGGCCGGTGTGTGGTGTAGTTGATTCACATGGTGTGGTAGGATGGAGGGTTTGTTGTCACTGTGTGTTGGGGGGAGAGAGCACGGGGGGGGAGGCTCAGCTAATCTCAATGTACACATGTACTTTGACAATAAAGGTTTTATTTTTATTATTATTATTATTATTATTATTATTATTATTATTATTATTATTATTATTATTATTATTATTATTATTATTATTATTATTATTTTTAGAACACAAGGACTGGAACAGCAAGAAATAGGAAACTGGAAATAGCTGATGGATGTGGGTTCCGATGTACACGGCTATGTGTGGAAAGTTATGTTCAGCGAGAGGTCAGAAAAAAATCAGCAGAAGTCAGCAAAAGTCAGCGGACCATCTTGACTACAGTCTTAGAATGAGAAACGGTATAAAGGGTCGGGACTGGACCTGATTGATTTGCCATTAGCCTATAGCTGTCCTTTTGGAATCTTGCTATTGCCATGTGAATGGAGGTAGTGACAGATTTTATTTTCCTGGGCTCCAAGATCACCGCAGAGGGGGACTGCGGCCAAGAAATTAAAAGACGCTTGCTCCTGGGGAGGAAAGCCATGGCAAATCTAGACAGCACACTAAAAAGCAGAGACATCACCCTGCCGACAAAAGTGCGCATAGTCAAGGCTATGGTCTTCCCAGTTGCAATGTATGGCAGTGAAAGCTGGACCATAAGAAAGGCTGAGCGCCAAAGAATTGAAGCCTTTGAACTCTGGTGCTGGAGAAGACTCCTGCGAGTCCCTTGGACTGCAAGGCGATCAAACCGGTCAGTCCTAGAGGAGATCAACCCTGACTGCTCTTTAGAAGACCAGATCCTGAAGCTGAAACTCAAATCCTTTGGCCACCTAATGAGAAGGAAGGATTCACTGGAGAAGAGCCTCATGCTGGGAAAGGTTGAGGGCAAGAGAAGAAGGGGACGACAGAGAAGGAGGTGGCTGGATGGAGTCACTGAAGCAGGAGGCGTGAGCTTAAAGGGACTCCAGAAGATGGCAGAGGACAGGAAGGCCTGGAGGAACGTTGTCCATGGGGTCGCGATGAGTCGGACACGACTTCGCAGCTAACAACAACAACATCATCATCTATCTATTTGTCTATCTATCCAACCATCCATCCATCATCTCTCCCTCTACCTATGTGTCTCTTTTCCTATCTATCTATCTATCTATCTATCTATCTATCTATCTATCTATCTATCTATCTATCTATCTATCCATCCATCCATCCATCCATCCATCCATCCATCTTCCATTTTATGTATCTATATATGTATCTATCTATCATCTATCTTGAGCTTAAATGGACTCCAGAAGATGGCAGAGTATAGGAAGGCCTGGAGGAACGTTGTCCATGGGGTCGCGAGGGGTTGGACACGACTTCGCAACTAACAACAAATTGCCATGTGGTCCTCATTGCAATGGGTTATTAATGTAAGTGCTGTTATGTTATTATGCTATGTTCCAAATCATTAGCAAAATAAACTCTGAATCTGAAAGTCAGAATGATTGTTTTGTGTTGCTGTCCCTCATCTTTTCCACTGGGTTTTTCCACGACACCATTGTCAGGAGCTTGATCAGCTAAGCTTTCCTTTCCAAGGTGGATGGAACACCTGTTGGGGGTGGACAGGACGATGGGTATCGTCCAACGAGGTTACACTGATCAAGAAGACATATGAAAGTTGTCGTATAAGTTGGGACTCATCAGACTAGGTCAGGGGTAGGAAACCTTGGCTCTTTTATGACTCGTGGACTTCAACTCCCAGAATTCCTCAGCCAGCAGGCCTGGCTGAGGAATTCTGGGATTTGAAGTCCACGAGTCATAAAAGAGCCAAGGTTGCCTACCCCTGGACTAGGTAGTACTCTGGTAGAGCTAAAGCTACTTTGATTAAGATGGGCTATTAAGACAGGTGTCCCCAACCTATGGGCTGTGGCCCACAAATGGGCTGTGGCCTCTTGGCCAGTGGGCCATGGAAATGGCTGGCCAGCGCACACATGTGTACGCATACTCTCCCCCTCATTTGCGCTAGTGCCCGCGGCCCCATTTGCATGCACGCAGGCGTGAATGTGGCGGCTAGCACCAAGCAGGTGTACACGGCCCCTTAGTGCATGTGTGAATGGGGCCGCTAGCTGCCATGGGGGGGTGCGGCCATTCACGCATGCACATGCCACATGCACGAATGGAGCCACTAGTGCCACACCAGTGTACATGGAGAGAGTTTGCTGCTCTCCTTCCCTTCGGGCCATGAGCCTGAAAAGATTGGAGACCTCTCTTCTAGATCAGGAGTCCCCAATCCCCGGGCTGTGGACCAGGATCGGGCTGCGGCACGCCAGCAACCGGGCCACACTAGCAAGCAAAGTCCCATCCGCAGGGTGTAGGCAGTACACAAGACCAGGCACCCTCCAATCTGCGGAAAAACCTCTCTCCACGGAACCAGTGGTCCCTGGTGCCCAAAAGGTTGGGGGCCTCTGCTGTGTTACAATATTTTAGGTCAAAGTAGTTGTAGCCTCAAATGGTGTCTGTTCCTGGGTCTGGTTGACCTTGCAGGGATGACGTTAACAAACATCTCCACCCGAGGACTTAGCGTCAGTTAAAAGTCAGTCATGGGCCACCATAAACATGTAACTTGGGGCAACTGAGTGGGTCTCTTTGGGGGGGACCCCCATTTGCAAAAAAGGAGGGAAAAGAGGTGTTTTGGGGGCGGGGAGTCTGCAGTGGTGAAGCTCCATGGAGACGTCAAGCTGTTCTGTCTCAGTGGAAGGTTCTAGCATGCCAATCTAGAACCGATCATGAACTAAGGAGAACCATCCCAACAGTGAGGACAATTAACCAGTGGCCTTCAGAAGTTGTGGGGGCTCCATTGCTGGAGGTTTTAAAGAGGAGATTGAAGGACCCTTTGTCTGAAATTTGTCCGGTGACCCCCTTTTGCAAAGTCCACGGGGAAGCCAGATTCGCTGAACAACCGCGGGACTAACTTCACAATTGCAGTGAACCACTTAACAACTCTGGCAAGGATGGTTGTCCAATGGGGCCCAACCTATTTACTACAACCAGCCTACAAAGCCCTCAGGATCCAAACCAACCGCACACAGCCACCCAGAGACAGCACCGATTCTCAACCGTCCCGCGCGATCCCCCACTCTCACCGGCAGTTCACCTTCCATTGACCCTGACCTGATGCAACTTCCCCATCACAAGAGCCATCAAAAGACTCTCACTGAGGAGACTCAACACCTGGCCTGTCACAAGACCCGCACTTGACGCACCCACACCTGAAGCCCTTGTAAACCGAACACCGACCCTGACGTCCCCCCTTAAACTCTGCTGAAGAGGTTACCTAACCTGGCGACGAAACTTTTGGAAACCAACCCACAAATGTGGAGAACGAGCCTTCACCCTTACTTAACGATTGTCCTGCTTACCGATGGGAATTTTGGACTCATAAATTGAGGACCACCTGTACTTCTTTTCCAGCTAGGTTGGATCCATGTTTGATCCTCCTGAAGTCCAGGGAGCCCACCAAAACACAACTACCCAAAGCTCACTTACTTCTCAATGGCGGTCCAAATCTTCATCCCATCGTCCCGATAGTAGAAGTTGGGCAAGGTGGAGACCCCTCTTTCTTCAAGGTCATCGGGGAGGCAGAGGGACGTGTAGTTGGAGGCTGCTGCCCCCTTGGCTAGCAGTTGCAACATGCCATCACGACCGGTAGCTGTGGCCTGGAGAAAGGGAGATAGGAGGTCAACCGCCGTGAAGACTGATTTCTCTTCTAGGAGAAGCTGAAGAGGATCTATCAGCTGGTATGAATGGGGCCAGTTGACTTGGGAGCAACCTACTGGGTCCTCCTGTCTTCCCATGAGGAGGTAAAGATGGGATCCTTCAGTGCTAGTGATAGAAACTGAGGGAACTCATCCCTTGGGGATCTGTCCAGTAACTGCTGGTGGGTTTCCAATTTGTCCTTCTAGACTCTCATTGAGATCTTCTAAATTGTTTGTTGGTTCCTCGGCTACATTTCTGATCTGTTAGAACAGGGGGGATCTCCAAAGTTGACAACTTCAAGACATGTGGACTTCAACTCCAAGAATTCTTGAGCCAGCATGGCTGGCTGAGGAATTCTGGGAGCTGAGGTCCACAAAGTTGCCCAGTTTGGAGACTCCTGGATTAGAATGTCCTGGTTTTCGACTAATTCTGTATCGCCAACTACTTTTAGTAGAGTCGTATTTTTACCTCTCTCTGATTAAGAAGTGTTTTGTAGACCAGTGTTTCTAAGCCGTGGCAACTTTAAGGCGGGTGGACTTCAACTCCCAGAATTTTCCAGCCAGCAAGGCTGACTGGGGAATTCTGGGAGTTGAAGTCCAACATGCCTTAAAGTTGCCAAGGTTGAGAAACACTGGCTTGAAGGATCCTGTAGAGCAGGGGTCTTCAAACGTGGCCTTTGATGACTTGTGGACTTCAACTCCCAGAATTCCTCAGCCAGGCACGCTGGCTGAGGAATTCTGGAGGTAAGTCCACAAGTCATAAAAGGGTCATAGTTCCCTCACACTAGTTGAGGAATTCTGGGAGTTAAAGTTTACAAGTCATAAAGGGGGCACAGTTCCCTCACGCTGGCTGAGGAATTCTGGGAGTTGAAGTCCACAAGTCATAAAGGGGGCATAGTTCCCTCACGCTGGCTGAGGAATTCTGGGAGTTGAAGTCCACAAGTCATAAAAGGGTCATAGTTCCCTCATGCTGGCTGAGGAATTCTGGGAGTTGAAGTCCACAAGTCATAAAAGGTTCATAGTTCCCTCATGCTGGCTGAGGAATTCTAGGAGTTGAAGTCCACAAGCCATCAAAGGGCCAAGTTTGAAGACCCCTGGTGTAGAGAAATGGTGATGAATGTTAAAGACACTCAAACAAACAATGTTTCAAATCGAAAAAAGAAGTCTCAATAAAAAGAAAGTTGGTTGGTTTGGCAGCCTCCAGAATGTGCACGTGTGAAGTTGTGTTCTCTGCTGAACTCTTGATGTAGACTCAGCAGGCCAAAACTTTTCTGTGGTCAAAATATCTCTTTGTTTTGAAGATTCCTTACCTTATCGAAAACCCCGCCAGGCTGGATGAGATTGGTCCGGGCAAGTGTATTAATATGGAGGGTGTAACGAGTATGTGGTATCAGGAGCTAAAATAAAGAAAAGAGGGAGGGAGGGAGGGAGGGAAGGAGGGAGGGAGGGAGGGAAGGAAGGAAGGAAGGAAGGAAGGAAGGAAGGAAGGAAGGAAGGAAGGAAGGAAGGAAGGAAGGAAGGAAGGAAGGAAGGACAGACAGAAAGAAGGGAGGATGGGAGAAAGGGAGGACAATAGAGAAGGAAGGAAGGAAGGAAGGAAGGAAGGAAGGAAGGAAGGAAGGAAGGAAGGAAGGAAGGAAGGAAGGAAGGAAGGAAGGAAGAAAGGGATGCTGATTAGATTTCACCAGGGAATATAACTTGGGGAATTCCGAGAGTTGGCGTTTCCCCATCTTAAAGGAGCCAAGTTTGAAAAAACAGCCCTGCAGACCCCAAAGGTGTGTATAAGGCCACCCTGGCTGGGTGGTCCCAGAGTCCCCGGCTTCTCCAAACCTCTGTGGGTGCCATCCCAGGTTGGTTTTGAAGGCAACAAACCCATTTTCAGAAGCAGAGCCAAGAAGCCGACTCTCCCGACGTGGCCTCAGGACAAAACCGGCCGAACCCTCCAGATGATCTCTGGATAACCCCCAACAGGTGCCCGAGACCTGGGACAGGCGGGCAGCCTGGTTCTCCAGACGATTACCTTGTAGATAGGGTGGCACATCGGGAGCTGCCGAAGCGTCGCCATGGTGTAGACCTCACAGTGGAAGTGGGCCTCCAGAAGGTGGGTGAGGACCTCATGGACGTGGAAGTTGGCCATTCGCACCCAGATCTTGGCCAGCGTCCAGTCCCACTTACGGTCTGTGGGCAGGAAGATGGGGGTCTCCAGGCTGTGGGTCTGGCTCAGCTGGGAAGAGGGAGGAGAAACAGGAATTCAGCATATTCAGCCTCCTCCTCCTCTCCTCAAACCCCTCCATTCCCTTCTAGCACTGATGACGTTCCCTAGTTGGGTCATGAAACGTCTGCAAGAAAACCACCAAGCTCAGAGAGCACCAAGGACCCCACAGTCCTTCCTTCCTTCCTTCCTTCCTTCCTTCCTTCCTTCCTTCCTTCCTTCCTTCCTTCCTTCCTTCCTTCCTTCCTTCTTTCCTTCTACCACTGATAACATTCCATAGTTGGGTCATGAAATGTCTGTAAGGAAACCCCCAAGCTCAGAGAGCACCAAGGACCCCACAGTCCTTAAGCATGGAATTCTGGGAGTTGAAGTCCACCTGTCTTAAGCATGGAATTCTGGGAGTTGTAGATCACTTGTCTTATGAATGGAATTATGGGAGTTGAAGTCCACCCATCTTAAGCAAGGAATTCTGGGAGTTGAAGTCCACCTGTCTTAAGCATGGAATTCTGGGAGTTGAAGTCCACCTGTCTTAAGCATGGAATTCTGGGAGTTGAAGTCCACCTATCTTAAACATGGAGTTCTGGGAACTGAAGACCAGAAATCTGAAATGTGGACTTCTAGGACTTGAAGACCAGCTACCTCCACCCACCTTCCAGGGGCCAAGGTTGAGAAACAACGATCACCCCTGTTACCTGGATAGCCATCGGCATCAATTGGTCCTCTGAGTTGAGGTACAACAGGCAAATCGGGGCTGCAAGATACTGGTGCTTCCCGTTCAGTTTGCACGTCGGGATGTCCTCCAGGATCTTGTAGTCGGCAATGAAGATGTTACCCTTCTGAGTAGGAGAGAAAGAGATGAAGGAAGACGGGTGTGAATTCAGCCTAGATCTGCAACTCCGGGAAAATCCAGATTTCCCGGTTGGGAACGGAAGGATGCAGGTCTTCTTCTCTTTGCAAACCATCAGAGCAGACCAATCCCATTTTAGAAAGGGGAAAAAGAACATCGAAGAACCTGTTTTGGGTTCTACCATGAATTGGTGGATAAAGCAAGACTTTGAAGACCCATCTCCCCAATTCGGATTCTATCCGAGTTCCGATTTACTCATCCTACAACTCAGATCTTTACGAGGAGACCTCCTGGGGAGGTTGAAACCGCCCCCCTACTCCCCTCGAGCTACAGTTATTCTCCTTTATTGAGTTTAGAATTGGAATAACAAGAGTTGGAAGGGACCTTGTAGGTCATCTGGCCCAGGGGTCTTCAAACTTGGCCCTTTGATGACTTGTGGACTTCAACTCCCAGAATTCCTGCCTGGCTGAAGAATTTTGGGAGGTGAAGTCCACAAGTCACCAAAGGGCCAAGTTTGAAGACACTTAATCTTGTCCAAACAAGAGACCTTACACCAGGGGCCTTCAAACTTGGCAACTTTAAGACGTGTGGACTTCAACTCCCAGAATTCCTCAGCCAGTGTGCCTGTCTGAGGAATTCTGGGAGTTGAAGTCCACAAGTCATCAAAGGGCCAAGTTTGAAGAGCCCCTGATCTAGTCCAAACAGGAGACCTGACACCAGGGGTCTTCAAACCTGGCAAGTTTAAGTCATGTGGACTTCAACTCCCAGAATTCCTCAGCTGGCTGAGGAATTCTGGGAGTTGAAGTCCACACGTCTTAAACTTGCCAAGTTTGAAGACCCCTGCCTTACACCATTGATGCTTGGAAGGTTCTCCAGGGACCCATGGAATGTCCGAGTCCCTCAAACAATCCATCTTCTCCAATGTCATCCGTTGGGTCCACCTATAGGGTTACCTTCAGTTCTGCTTCAAGGGTGGATTTCCCCAAGCAACTGGTGACCATCTCATCCGTCAACGGGAAGTTTTTCGGGATCTGGGTGCATTTCCGGAGAAGGACTGGGTTGACCCCGTTGAGGAACTGGTAGCCAAAGAAATCGTCGTCCATCCAATGGTCCATGACGTATTCTGGATTTATAGAAAGGCTTCTTAGCGAAGGCTCTGAGGGCCTCATGGCCAAGGCTACAGGGGGAGGCATTAATCATAATAGTAGTAAAGTTGGAAGGGACCTTGGAGGTCATCCAGTCCAACCCCCTGCTCAGGCAGGAAACCCTATACCATTTCAGACAAATGGCTGTCCAGTCTCTTCTTAAAGACTTCCAGCATTGGAGCATTCACAGTGAAGAAGGAAACACAGGGAAGCATAGTATACGACGGGCTCCAAAACCCTCATCACACATCTGGGCTCTACAAGCAGTCCTCAACTTATGACAGTATGTTTAGTGACCATTTGAAGTCACAACGGCTGTGGAGAAACGGGACACGGGACCGTTTTCCCCACTTGATGACCCTTGCGGCATCCCACACAGTCAATGGGATTGAAATTCAGACGCTCGGCAACCGACTCGTATTTATGATGGTCGCAGCGGCCCCGAGGGGGAGGGGCTCACCTGATCCGCTTTTGCGACCTTCCGACCAGCAAGGTCATCGGGGGAAGCCAGCTTCGCTTAACGACGGTCGCCTGATCCCCTTTTTGTGACCTTCTGACCAGCAAAGTCAGTGGGGGGAAAAGCCGGCTTCGCTTAACGACGGTCGCCTGATCCCCTTTTTGCAATCTTCTGACCGGCAGTCAGCGGGGGGAAGCCGGCTTCGCTTAACGACGGTCACATGGTCCCCTTTTTGTGACCTTCCGCCCAGCAAAGTCAGCGGAGGGAAAGTTGGCTTCGCTTAACGACGGTGTCACTAGCTTAACAACTTAACAATGATTCCCTTAACGACGTTGGCCAGAAAGATGGTAATACTGGGCCAAACTTAATAAATGTCTCACTTAGCAACGGAAAGTTTGAACTCCATTGTGACTGTTAAGTCGAGGACTAGCTGAGTTGCAAGGGAGAGATTGATCCTACATGTCTTGCGATCGGCCAGGGGTGAATTTGTTTTGTTTTGTTTTTTAAAGGCAAGCAGGGGAAAAAGTAATAACAACAAATAAAGTTGGAAGGGACCTTGGAGGTCATCTAGTCCAACCCCCTTGCTCAGGCAGGAAACCCTATCCCGTTTCAGACAAATGGCTGTATTCCAGCATCCTTGCTGTGTTTCCCTTCCAAAACGGTTTCGAAGTGGGGGAAAAGCAATGCGGGGATGAACAAGCAATGCAGCTCTATCGAAGGAGGAAAAAAGAAGAATATTTGGGGCTCTCAGGGGTGGTTTAGGAAAAGCAAAAAAAAAAAGAAAAAAGCAGGAAGGTGGGGGGAGTAAAAAGCAGGGAAAATAGGAGAGGAATAGCAATTCTCTTCCTCCCTTTCCCCCCCCCCCTAATCTCCGGGCATGATCCAATAAAGCGAAATAAATATTGGGAATATAGGAGAGAAAAAGAAAAATGTTTGTGGCTCTTTCGTCTATAGCTACGGTATCTATCTTTCATCTCTCTCTCTCTCCCTCCCTCTCTCTTCATCCATCTTTCTCTTTCCATCCATCCATCCCTCTCTATCTAATCTCTATATAGCTCTCCATCTCTCTCTCTTTCTCCCTCTCTCCTCATCCATCTCTCTCTCCATCCCCCTCCTCTATCTAATCTCTCTCTCTCCATTTCTCCGTCATCTCTTCCACCCATCCCTCTCTCTCTCTCCATCCATCCCTTTCTGTCTACTCTCTCTGTCTCTCCATTTCTCCATCTCTCATCCCTCTCTCTCTCCATCCCCCCTCTCTATCTAATCTCTCTCTCTCTCTCTATTTATCTCTCCATTTCTCCATCTCTCTCCATCTCTCTCCTCATTCCTCTCTCTCCATCCCCCCCTCTCTAATCTCTCTCTCTCTCTCTCTCTATTTATCTCTCCATTTCTCCATCTGTCTCTCTCTCCATCTCTCTCCTCATTCCTCTCTCTCTCCATCCCCCCCCTCTAATCTCTCTCTCTCTCTATTTATCTCTCCATTTCTCCATCTGTCTCTCTCTCCATCTCTCTCCTCATCCCTCTCTCTCTCTCATCCACCCGACCTGCCTCTTCTGCCTGCTTCTGGACCGCCTGGCAAAGGGGAGGCCCACCTGTGACGGGAGTTTTGTGAAACCAGAAGATTTTGCGGAGATCGTCCAGACTCTCCCACGACTCCACCAGGTTGGAGAAGCCCTTCAGCCTCAGTTCGATCTCCCTGCGAAGAAGGACCAGAAGGGGGGGGGGTGAGCGGAGGAGGGCGAGAAGGCCCAGGAGGCCCAGACTCTCTCTCCCTCTCGCGTCTATCATCCATACAGGGTCTTGTCTGTCTGTCTCTCTCGTCTACTCTGCCTGCCTACCTGCCTGCCTATCTGTCTGTCTATCATCTGTCTGTCTATCTCATCTATAAATCTGTCTGTCTGTCTGTCTGTCTGTCTATCTATCTCATCTATATTCTATATCTATCTTCTATCATCTATCATCTATATTCTATCTATCATCTATCTATCTATCTATCTATCTATCTATCTATCTATCTATCTATCTATCTATCTATCTATCTCTATCTATCTATCTATCTATCTATCTATCTATCTATCTATCTATCTATCTATCTATCTATCTATCTATCTATCTATCTATCTCCATCCATCCTATCTGCCCATCCATTCTATCTATCTATCTATCTATCTATCTATCTATCTATCTATCTATCTATCTATCTATCTATCTATCTATCTATCTATCTATCTATCTATCTATCTATCTCATCTGTACCTCTCTCTCTCTCTCTCTCTCTCATCTGTACCTCTATCTATCTATCTATCTATCTATCTATCTATCTATCTATCTATCTATCTATCTATCTATCTATCTATCTATCATCTATCATCTATCATCTATCTCTATCAAATTTATAGGCTGCCCATCGCACCATTCAAGGCGACGCTGGGTGGCTTACGGTGCAATAAAAAATAGAGATATAAAAACAATTATAAATATAAAAAGAACAGATTAAGATGACAAAAGATTAAAT
This sequence comes from Vipera berus, assembly GCF_964194415.1. Taxonomy (NCBI): domain Eukaryota; kingdom Metazoa; phylum Chordata; class Lepidosauria; order Squamata; family Viperidae; genus Vipera; species Vipera berus. Next base: position 73,983,360 of record NC_138210.1, on the reverse strand, counting down.
CCGGATAAAAGGGCCACAGTTGAGAGGGGTGCAGCGTTGGGGCCTTCTCTGTCCCTGCACCAATTCCAGGGGTGCAATTAGCGGACACGGCGCCAACAACGCAATCCCACCCAGAAGGCGGCATCCGAAGCCGAAACCCGGGTCCCGACCCGCAACCTCCGCTACTCACGACTTGAGGGTGCGCACAGTAAAGATGGAGGTTTTGCTGAGCGAATACTTTGAGTTCAAATGCAGGTCGTCGGTGGTGTGGGCGTCAACGCATCTCGGCCAGCCCGGGGCGTACTTCTTCCAGCTGTTGTGAGAAAACGCAGCCCAAAAGATTGTTTTTTTAACAGAAACACACACACAAACATACACAAAAAGACTATGTAACTCCTCGCTACATGACACAATAGGTGCCAAGATTATTGTTGGAAATGAATTCATTCTCTTGTTTGAATGCGCAGCTACAGATGTGAGTTCCCCATTCCAAGCCCCCTTTGTACTGCACACACAAGGACACATGCACATAGACACACATAGGCACGCACACACACACACACACACACACACAGAGATGGACAGACAGACAAACACATGCACACAGAAATACATAAACTCACAGTCACAGACACAGGCACACAAACAGCACTGAAACACACCGACACACAGTCACAGAGAAACATGCACACAGGGGCACCCAGATACAGACCCACAAACATGCGCACACTGACCCAGACAAGCACCCAGACCCACGGATACAGACACGCAAACACGCACACCCAGACCCACACAAACACACAGGGAGAGACGCACAAGCACGCACCCACCGACCCACATAAACACAACAGACACTCGAAACACACAGACCCACAGCCACAGGCAGGCACATACAGCTTCCCCCCCACACACACAAATGCACAAACGCACAAACGTGCGCAGGCAGACCCACACCAACGCGCAGACCCACAGCCACAAAGATGACCCAGATAAATGCACAAACAAGAAACACACACAGACACACAAACCTGCACGCGCGCGCACACACACACACACACACACACACAAACACATTCTGTCCGATCACACTTGTTTCAGATCACAACCTTCGTTCTTCCAGGTGAAGAGTTCCCCCCCCCCCAATTCAGCTTCAAAGGGGAGAAATTGACTTGGAATGCAACCGTTCCCTGCTTGTAGAAATCTAGCAGCTCAAGCCAGTGGCCGTTTCTTCCCCAGAATCCCACTTTTCTGGGTCCTTTTTTGAAGCACTGGGTTTTTGGGGTTCAGGGGAGCAGCTTTGGGGGTCCTGGGGGGGGAGAGAGAGGGGGGTTTGCCTTGCTCACCCGTAGCTTTCCTGCCGTTTGGCCAGCTCTTTCTTGCGATGCTCCAACAGAGAAGAGCTCCCCGCATCGTCTCCGATCGTTTTGGCTGCAGGGAAGGAGAAACGAAGGCCGGTTGGGGGTCAGAGTGCGGAAGTCGCCCCACAAAACTCAGGGCGTGTTTACGCCCCAGGGCCCAGCCGTCTCTAATGAACCAGAGTGGCTGTTGAGTGCTGGAGACTCACGGCACGCTCAGAGGCACTGTTCCAACCCGTTTTACTGGCTAAGTCCTGGATCTTTTAACCCCACGCACCTCAAGCGTGGCACCCGGCGGTATGCCGGATGTAGCTAATCCCCAGAAAGCGAGGGCGCTGGGGATGCTGGTTATTGCTTCATTTAATCCTCTTTCCTCCTCCTAATTTTCCCCAGAACAACAACCCCGTGAGGTGGGTGGGGCTGAGAGGCAGGGACTGGCCCAAAGTCACTCAGCAGGCTTGCACGCCTAAGGCGCGACTAGAACTCACCATCTCCCGGTGATTGGCCCAAAGTCACCCAGCCGGTTTTCATGCTTAAAGTGGAACTAGAACTCACCGGTTCCTGGTGATTGGCCCAAAGTCATCCGGCCGGCTTTCATGGCTAAAGCAGAACTAGAACTCACTGTCTCCCGGTGATTGGTCCAAAGTCACCCAACTGGCTTTCATGGCTAAGGCGGAACTAGAATTCCCCATCTCCTCGCGATTGGCTCAAAGGCACCTAATGAGCTTTCATGCTTAAGGTGGAACTAAAACTCACAGGTTCCCGGGGATCAGCCCAAAGTCATCCAGCTGGCTTTCATGGTGAGAGCAGAACTACAACTCCCTGCCTCCTGGTGATTGATTGAAAGTCACCCAGCCAGCTTTCCTGGTTAAGGCGGGAGCAGAACTCACCCTTTCCTAGTGATTGGCCTAAAGTCACCCAGCCGGCTTTCATGCCTAAGGCGGCACTAGAACTCACCCTCTCCTGGTGATTGACCCAAAGTCACCCAGCCGGCTTTTATGGCTAAGGCAGAACTAGAACTCACTCTCTCCTGGTGATTGGCCCAAAGTCACCCAGCCTGGCTAAGGTGGAACTAGAACTCACCCTCTCCTGGTGATTGACCCAAAGTCACCCAGCCGGCTTTTATGGCTAAGGCAGAACTAGAACTCACCCTCTCCTGGTGATTGGCCCAAAGTCACCCAGCCTGGCTAAGGTGGAACTAGAACTCACCCTCTCCTGGTGATTGGCCCAAAGTCACCCAGCCAACTTTCCTGGCTAAGGCGGGACTAGAAGTCCCCGTCTCCTGGTGTCGAGGCGATCTGGCTCACCTGCCTTCTCCCCTCCCTCCCTCCCTCCGTCCCAGGTAAGGGGGCGGGGCGGAAAGGCGGAAGTGGACCCACCTGTCCCTTCCCGCAGAGTCAGGGTGCAGTAGCCTTCCAGCCACTGATAGGAGGGGAAGTGGTAGGTGTCCCCCCGGGGCGACTTCACCCGGACGGAGCTGCAGAACCAGTTGTCCTTGGGGAAAAAGAGGTACGGCTCCTTGTGCAGGCGGATCAGGAGGATGGGTCCCAGGTCCTGCTCGCAGGGCACCTCGTATTCGTCCACCTGGAGGCGGGAGAGAATCCCGACAGCGGCTTAGGCGAGGCGGGATGAAGCGTTTGCCAAGCTGGAACGAAAGGACGAAACTTCACCAGCAAGGGGGGGGACGGACAATTCACCGGTGGAACAGCTTGCCACCAGGACATGGTGGGCGCTCCGTCACCGGGGTGGGGGTGGGGGTGGGTGGGTTCTTTTTTGTTTTTTGTGAAAAAGAAGAGATTGCACGGCCGTTTGCCTGACGTGGGCGAGGGTCTCCTACTTGGGCAGGGGGTCAGGCTAGAAGACCTCCGAGGCTCCCTGCCAGCTTCTTATTCTGATTGTAACATTTTGGGCTGTTGGAGCCAAGCGATGGAAATTGTCTCTGCTGCGTCAGTGTCTGTGTGTGTGTGTGTGTGTGTGTGTGTGTGTGTGTGTGTGTGTGAATCTGGGCTTTGGAGGCATCTCGGCTTCTCCTCTGCTCTGCGCCTACAGTTGTCAAATCCAGGCAACAATCACAACATCCAGGTGGGCCTTCCTCTCTCGGAAAGGACTTGTGCGCTCTGGGTGGAGACGAATACGTTGCATTTGTGTGATTTTGCTCCCCGTTGTGAGATTCTGCAATGTTCGCAAATTTGCAACAGAGTCTGTCTGTCTCTCTCTCTCTCTCTCTTTCTTTCTAACTCTCTCTTTCTCTTTTTTCTTTCTCTCCCTCTCTTTTCTCTCTCTCTTTCTTTTTTTCTTTTTCTCTATGACTTTTTTCTTTCTTTTTTCTTTCTCTTCTTTCTTTTCTCTCTCTCTCTCTCACTTTTTCTTTCTTTCACTCTCTTTCTTTCTTTCTCTCTCTCTTTCTCTTATTTTTTCTTTCTTTCTCTCTTTTCTTTCTCTCTTTCTCTCTCTCCCTCTCCTCTCTTTTTTCTCTTTTTTCTTTCTCTTTTTTCCTTCTCTCTCTCTTTTCTTTCTCTTTCTCTTTCTCTCTCCCTCTCTCTCTCTCTCTCTCCTTCTTTTCGTACAATCCTGTCTGATTCTCAGAGACTGCCCAAGCAACACCCCGCAGTTTTTTTGACAAGGCTTTTTTTCTTTCTTTCCAGAAGTGGCTTGTCATTGCCACCTTTCTAGGGCGGAGAGAAGGTGGCTGGCACAAGATCACCCAGCTGGCTTCAACTGCCCCAAGGCGGGATTAGAACTCCCAATCTCCCACTTTCTAGGCGGGTGCCTTCAGCACTACACCAAACTGGTTCTCAGTCTTGTACAAAACAATTAAGAGGGTTGGCTGAAGAGGCCCGATCCACTTGGCGTAATCCCAAACACCCTTGCACAGGAGAGGAGACCGGGACGACGTGCAAAATTCCCTCCCCCTCTTGAAAAAGCAGAACCCTTTGTCCTACCTCCACCTCCAGGAAGGCTTGGCAACTTTTAATAAGCATCAGGAAATTACAAGGCACCCCCCCAGTGTATATATATAAGGTAAAGGTAAAGGTTCCCCCGCACACGCGTGCTAGTCGTTTCCGACTCTAGGGGCCGGTGCTCATCTCCGTCTCAAAGCCGAAGAGCCAGCGCTTGTCCGAGGACGTCTCCGTGGTCACGTGGCCGGCATGACTAGACGCCAAAGGCGCACGGAACGCTGTTACCTTCCCACCGGAGTGGTCCCTATTTTTCTACTTGCATTTTTACGTGCTTTCGAACTGCTAGGTTGGCAGAAGCTGGGATGCGTAACAGGCGCTCACTCTGTTACGCGGCACTCGGGATTCGACCCGCCAAACTGCCGACCTTCTGATCGACAAGCTCAGCGTCTTAACCCACTGACCCACCACGTTCCTGTATATATATGTGTGTGTGTGTGTATGTGTGTGTGTGTGTGTTGAGGTGAGGGGTCCCTGGTGGTCTCTGACCCAACTAGGGAACATCATCAGTGCTGGAAGGGAGTGTGGGAGGAGGAGGAGGAGGAGGAGGAGGAGGAAGAGGAGGAGGAGGAGGAGGAGGAGGAGGAGGAGGAGGAGGAGGAGGAGGAGGAGGAGGACAACGACTGTGGGGTCCTTGGTGCTCTCTGAGCTGGGTGCTTTTCTTGCAGACGTTTCATGACCCAAGTAGGGAACATCATCAGTGCTAGAAGGGAGCGGGGGATTGGATCTGTTGTACATCAACGGAGTGGTTTGCCGCTACCAACTCAGACAAACCATCACAGAGTATACAAAAGCTCAATCGAGCAACTACCAAGAAGAACCCAACACTCCCATCCACACTGAGAGGGCAAGCCACTCGTGTGTAAACAGAGAGCAAGCCCCATCCCTTCCAGCCCTGATGATGTTCCCTAGTCTGGTCATGAAAGGTCCGCAAGAGACCATCTAACACCTCACAGTCCTCCTCTTAGAATAGAATAGGAGCTGGAAGGGACCTTGGAGGTCTTCTAGTCCAGCCCCCTGCTCAAGCAGGAGAACCTATACCGTCACAGACAAGTGACTGTCCAGTCTCCTCTTAAAAATCTCCAGGGATGGAGCACCCAGGATTTCTGGTGGCCAGCTGTTCCACTGGTTAATTGTCCTCACATTCAGGAAGTTTCTCCTTAATTCCAGGTTGCTTCTCTCCTTGATTAGGTGCCGTCTGTTGTTTCTTGTCCTGCCTTCTGGTGCTTTGGAAAATAAATTGACCCCCTCTTCTTTGAGGCAGCCCCCCAAATACTGGAATACTGCTAACATGTCGCCTCTTCCTCCTCCTCCTCCTCCTCTCCACACACCCAACTCCCTTCCAGCTCTGATGATGTTTCCCAGTCTAGTCACGAAATGTCTGCATGGAAAACCCCCAGCTCAGAGCACCAAGGACCCCAGAGTCCTCCTCCTCCTCCTCCTCCTCCTCCTCCCCCTCCTCCTCCTCCTCCTCCTCCTCCTCCTCCTCTCCACAAACCCCACTTCCTTTAGCACTGATGATGTTCCCTAGTTGGGTCATGAAACATCTGCAAGAAAACAAACAAGCTCAGAGAGCACCAAGGACCCCACAGTTGTCGTCGTCGTCATCGTCCTCCTCCTCCTCTTCCTCCTCCTCCCTTTTAGCACTGATGACGTTCCCTAGTGGGGTCATGAAACGTTTGCAAGAAAACTACCCAGCTCAGAGACCACCAAGGACCCCACAGTTCTTCTTCTTCTACTTCTTCTTCTTCTTCTTCTTCTTCTTCTTCTTCTTCTTCTTCTTCTTCTTCTTCTTCTTCTTCTTCTTCTTCTTCTTCTTCTTCTTCTTCTTCTTCCTCCTCCTCCTCCTCCTCCACAAATCCCCCTCCCTTCCTGATGATGTTACCTAGTTGGGTCTGCAAGGGAACTACCCAGCTCAGAGACCACCAAGGACCCCTCAGTCCTTCCTCTTCCTCCTCTTCTCCACAATCCCCCCTCCCTCCTAGCACTGATGATGTTCCCTAGTCGGGTCACGAAACGTCTGCAAGGAAACCTCCCCCAGCTCCGAGAGCACCAAGGACCCCACACCCCTCGCCCATCACGGAACCTCTTTCGAATCCCCCTCCCTCCCTCCTCGCCAGGATGCCGGGAACCCCCTACTCACAGATCCCGGGACGAAATCCTTGCCCAACTTGTCCAGGCGCTGCTTGGCGCTTTCTGCCCGCTCGCCCACCAGGGTGATGGAGATGCTGCTGTAGGTGCCGGCTAGGATCATGTCGCCGGTGGCCACAGAGACCTTGTACGTCGCCATTCGGGAAGCCCGGAGAGAGAGAGAGCTCAGAATGCAGCCGATGGAGAACGAAGGATTCTGGCCAGCCGATGCCTCGAACGGGCTGGGACATGTACAGCAGCCCCTCCCAGGTGCGCCCCACACACCTGTCACGGCGGATAAATTAGTCTCTCTCCCACGCCTTGGGCAAGAAATGGGGCTGTTCTCTGGTTTTGAAGTGGCCGAGCTGTGAATTGGCTGGTTTGGGCTTCAAAAGGAAGACCCACGCGTGCTCTTGAGTTACAAAACCACCTTGGCTCCTGTTTCACCATTCGTTGATTTGTGGCCCTGCCGGCAGGGAGCCACACTAAGCAGGCATATACATAGAATGAAGGCTATTGCTAAGCACATTGATTTGTGCTTCCTAGATTGTAAGCCGCCCTGAGTCTTCGGCGGGATATAAATGGGATTAAAAAACAAACAAACAAAAAACTAAGAAATAGAATAGAATACAATAAGAAATAGAATAGAATTAAAATAGAATAGAATAGAAATTAATAGAACAGAATAGAATACAAAATGGAAAATACAGAATAAAATAGAATAATAAGAAATTAATAGAATAGAATAGAATAGAATAGAATAGAATAGAATAGAATAGAATAGAATAGAATAGAATAGAATAGAATAGAATAGAATAGAATAGAATAGAATAGAATATGTTGAATGTTGGAGCATTCACCACTTCTAGAGGCAGGTTGTTCCACTGGTTAGTTGTTCTCACTGTCAGGAAGCTTCTCCTTAGTTCCAGGTTGCTTCTCTCCTTGACTAGTTTCCATCTGTTGCTTCTTGTCCTGCTTTCAGGTGCTTTGGAGAATAGCTTGACTCCCTCTTCTTTGGGGCAGCCTGGAATGCTGCTATCATGTCACCCCCTCGTCCTTCTCTTCGTTAAACTGGACATCCCCAATTCCAGCAGTCGTTCTTTGTATGTTTTAGCCTCCAGCCCCTTGATCCTCTTCGTTGCTCTCAACATCTTTTTTAGTATTCCAAGCGTGGCCTTTACCAAAGCGTTATAAAGCAGTATTAATTCTGCACGTGATCTTGATTCTATCCCTCTGTTAATACAGTCTAGCACTGTGTTGGCTTTTTAGGCAGCTGGATCATATTTAAGTGACTTGAGGGGCTGCCCCAGAGAAGAGGGGGTCACGTTGTTCTCCAAAGCACCAGAGTGCAGGACAAGAAACAAGGGATGGAAACTCATCAAGGAGAGAAGCAACCTGGAACTAAGGAGGAATTTCCCGACATTGAGAACAATTAACCAGTGGAACCGCTTGCCACCAGAAATTGTGAGTGATCCATTACTAGAGACTTTTAAGAAGAGTCTGGACAGCCATTTTCTCCTCTCCTCTTCTCACTTCTCCTGTCCTGTCCTGTCCTATCCTATCCTACCCCACCCTACCCTACCCTACCCTACCCTACCCTACCCTACCCTACCCTACCCTACCCTACTCTATTCTATTCTATTCTATTCTATTCTATTCTATTCTATTCTATTCTATTCTATTCTATTCTATTCTATTCTATTCTATCCTACCCTACTCTACTGTACTCTACTCTATTCTATTCCATCCTATCCTACTCTACTCTACTCTACTCTACTCTACTCTGTTCCATTCTATCCTACCCTACCCTACCCTCCTCTCCTCTCCTCTATTCCATCCTATCCTACTCTACTCTACTCTACTCTATTCTATTCTATTCTATTCCATCCTACCCTACCCTACCCTACTCTACTCTATTCCATCCTATTCTACTCTACTCTACTCTACTCTACTCTATTCTATTCCATCCTATCCTATCCTACCCTACTCTACTCTACTCTGTTCCATCCTTTTTCTTATTCTCTTCTCTTCTCTTCTCTTTTATCCTATCCTATTCCATCCTATCCTATCCTATCCTACCCTACCCTACCCTACTCTACTCTGTTCCATCCTTTTTCTTATTCTATTCTATTCTATTCTATTCTATTCTATTCTATTCTATTCTATTCTATTCTATTCTATTCTATTCTATTCTATTCTATTCTATTCTATTCTATTCTATTCTATTCTATTCTATTCCATCCTATCCTATCCTATCCTATCCTATCCTATCCTACTTTCCTACTGCTCTGCAAGGCCCCAATTTAGAGCTTTCGTTCTTTTCCATCCTATCCTTTAGCAAGCGTCAAACATCAGCCAGTCTGGCACCAAAATTAGGCGTGGACAGAGATGAGGGGGGCTGCCAGCCCTGTAATTCCCCTGACCCAAATCCCCTGACCTTCTTGGGATCCTTCCAGTGAAGCAACCTACCCATCATCCAGGCAGGGCCCTCCATCTGGGAACTGCAGACGGCTTCGGGCTGGGAGATCAAAGCCCGTGGACCTTTCCCCGGAGTTATGAAGGAAGGCAGACCTATGTGGAGAGCAATTAGATTTAACTTTGAATTATTATTATTATTATTATTATTATTATTATTATTATTATTATTATTATTATTATTATTATTATTATTATTATTATTATTTATTTTTGCAGGTCAAAAATCGCTCACACTTTGGAGTGGGCCCAGAATTTTCAAGAAGTTATAACAATGGATACTTGGGGAAAGATCTGGGTTAGAAATGTAAAATTTACACAGGCCCAAAACTTAAGAGAGAATTTTTATAAAATGTTTTATAGGTGGCACTTAGACCCTAAAAAATTAGCAAGAATGTATCCGAACTGCCAGCCCAAATGTTGGAGGTGTGGTGGTGAGGATGCAACGTATCCTTTTCATATATGGTGGACTTGTAAAAAGGTTAAAGCCTTTTGGATTAAAATTTGGTGGAATATGCAAAAGATATTTAAGAAAAGGATAAAGTTTTCTCCGCAATTGTTTTTATTGGGTATTATTACAGATACTACTGTTATAGACACTAAGTTGATGTTGCATTTAATTACGGCCGCGAGACTTTTAGTAGCGCAATATTGGAAGAAGGAGGAACTGCCGACTATAGAAGAGTGGA
>NC_138210.1:73846275-73968775 GCF_964194415.1 Vipera berus | reverse complement strand
TCCTGCTTGTCGCCAACTCCCATCATCCTGGGCCAGCTTAGGTTGCTTCTGTCTTTCGAGGCCGAGTCCTCGACTTACGACAACCGAGTCCCAAATTCCTGTTGTTAAGTGAGACATTCGTGAAGTGAATTGGGCCCACCCGTTTGACGACCTTTCCACGACCCGGTTAAGTGAATCACCGCGGTTGACAAGTTAGTAACTTGGTTGTTGTGTGAATCTGGCTTTCCTGTTGACCTTGCGCGTCAAAACGGGATCTTGGGACACAGCAACGGTCGTAAGTGTGAGTCATAAGTGGCCAAGCAGAGCTGAATTTGGATCAGGTGACCAGGGGAATGCAAAAGTTATAAAACGCGGACAAAACGGTCATCGTTCCCTTTTTTTCCCCAATGCTGTTGTAATTTTGAATAGTTACTAAATGAACCGTTGGAACTTGAGGACTGACTTTATGATGCCAAGATTTGATCTCATAATTGCAGCTGCCATCTTGGCTTCCTTGGGCAAATATCCATGTTCCCAGGCCAAGTCATTCTTTATGACCAACCAGCTACCTCTCCTCAAAGAGGTCCGGTCTCTTTAGGGACCTACCAATGAGTAAAATATTTGCAGGGCAGAAACACCCAGAAGAAGCTCCAAAGTCAACATCCTCCTGTCCACCCGTCTTAAAGTGACTGAGGAATTCTGGGAGATGAAGTCCCCAAGTTTTAAAGGTGACTGAGGAATTCTGGGAGAGGAAGTCCACCAGTCTTAAAAGTGACTGAGGAATTCTGGGAGATGAAGTCCACCAGTCTTAAAGGTAACTGAGGAATTCTGGGAGTTGAAGCCCACCAGTCTTAAAAGTGACTGAGGAATTCTGGAAGATGAAGTCCACCAGTCTTAAAAGTGATTGAGGAATTCTGGGAGATGAAGTCCACCAGTCTTAAAAGTGACTGAGGAATTCTGGGAGTTGAAGTCCACCAGTCTTAAAAGTGACTGAGGAATTCTGGGAGATGAAGTCCACCAGTTTTAAAGTGACTGAGGAATTCTGGGAGATGAAGTCCACCAGTCTTAAAGGTGACTGAGGAATTCTGGGAGTTGAAGCCCACCAGTCTTATAGTGACTGAGGAATTCTGGGAGATGAAGTCTACAAGTCTTAAAGTGGCTGAGGAATTCTGGGAGTTGAAGTCCCCAACTTTTAAAGTTGCCAAGTTTGGAGACCGCTTGGTCTAGTCTAAAGAAGAAAAGGACGAGGGGGGACATGATAGCCGTGTTCCAGTATCTCAGGGGCTGCCCCAAAGAGGGAGTCAAGCTATTCTCCAAAGCCCCCGAAGGCAGGAGAAGAAGCAACGGATGGAAACGAATCAAGGAGAGAAGCAACCTGGAACTAAGGAGAAACTTCCTCACAGTGAGGACAATTAACCAGTGGAACGGCTTGCCACCAGAAGCTGTGGGTGCTCCATCACTGGAGGTCTTCAAGAAGAGACTGGAGAGCCGTAGCGTAGGGAGTTCTGCTCGACCAGGGGGTTGGACTAGAGGACCTCCAAGGTCCCTTCCAACTCGGTCATTCCCGAAAGGATCCTGCTGGATGGGCCAATCAGGTGAGGCTGACGCCCAGGTCTCTGGATCTCGTCGTCTGCGTCCCCCAAACTAGATCGAGACGCTGTTCTCCACGCAGGTGGGGTTGAGGTAATCGTAGGGGAGAGCCAACGCCTGGTTCCGCCGCTTGATCTGCTCGGCAATGTCGGCCAGGCGGGTCTGAAAAGCCTCCATGAGCCTCGTGGGCTCCTCTTCCACAAAATGGCGGTCTGGGTAGAAGCCGAGCGGTCTCTGGGAGGGAGGGAAGCGGAGAAACACATCAGCAGCGCAACAGGCCGCGGAGAACGGCCAGGCTCTGTGCCCCAGGCCTTTCCTAGCCGAAAACGAGACTTAATGTCTCTTGATCTACGGAGGAGTAAAAAAGGGATTCCAGGTGAGGGGCCCTCAAAAAGACCCTTCCAAGGGGTTTCTTTCTTTCTTTCTTTCTTTCTTTCTTTCTTTCTTTCTTTCTTTCTTTCTTTCCATCCTTCCTCCCTTCCTCCGTTCCTTTCTACTCTTTCTTTCTTTCTTTCTTTCTTTCTTTCTTTCTTTCTTTCTTTCTTTCTTTCTTTCTTCCTTCCTTCCTTCCTTTTCCTCCCTCTTTCCTTCTTCTCATTCCCATCACCTTCCTTGTCTGTTTTCCTTTTGTCTATTTTCCTTCCTTCCTTTCTTTTCCTTTCTCTTTCCTTCCTTCTTTCTTTTATTTCTTTCCTTTCTCTTTCTGACTTCCTCTTTTTCTCTCTTCTTCTTTCTTCCTCCCTTCCTCCCTCTTTCTACTCTTTCATTTTTTCATTTTTTCCTTCTTCTTTCCTTTCTTTCTTTCCTTTCTCTTCCTTCCTTTCTTTCTCTTTCTCCTTTCTCTCCTTTCTTTTTGACTTCCTCTTTTTCTTTTCTTTTTCTTTCTTTCTTTTCTGTCTTCCTTTCTCTTTTCTTTTTATCTTTTCTCTCTCTTCCTTTCTTCTCTTTCCTTTCTACTTTTCCTCCCTTTCTCTTTCTCTTCTTTCTTTTCTTTTTGACTTCCTCCTTCTTTCTTTCTTTCTACTCTTTCTTTCTTTCTCTCTCTCTTTCTCTTTCTTCCTTCCTCCCTTCCTCCGTTCCTTTCTACTCTTTCTTTCTTTCTTTCTTTCTTTCTTTCTTTCTTTCTTTCTTTCTTTCTTTCTTTTCTTTCCTCTTCCTTCCTTCCTCCCTTCCATTCTACTCTTTCTTTTTCTTTCTCTTTCTTTCCCCCCCTTCTTCTTTCCCCCTTCTTTCTTTCCCTTCTCAAACAACGAGGGGACATCTTGAAATCTTTTCCCTTCTCCATCGGGTTCCTGGCGACTTACCCGGTCCCCGGCTTCCTTGCTCAGGAGCCAGAGGGAAGAGAGGGCAATGCAGGTAACGTTGACCTGTGGCAGGGTCTTGAGGATGCCTTCCAGAGACGCAGAGCCCTTCGTGCTGGGCGGGGGTCTCCTCATGGTTGGGGGGACGTTTGGCATCCAGGCGCCGAAGTCAAACTGAGAACGAGAGAGAGAAGGCGGGTGAGCAGATCCCCGGAACTCCCGCCCTGCACGATAAAGGGCAGATTTCCCCATAAATTGCAAGACATTACACCGGATATGCTTTCTCGGTCATGAACGAGGGTCGTTAATCAAATTTGGGGTCCAAATGTTCCAGGTTTCAGACCGCAAAGGAAGGGGAGAGGGTTGGGAATCGTCAAGACTTAAGACACGGTATTAGCGGGAGGAGAGAATCTTGGAAGCTCAGGGTTGAATTAACGGGTCCTTGGGGCTGTCTGAGCCGAGTTGTTTTCTTGCGTAAGTTTCATGATCTACAAGTAGTCCAGTATTTGAGGGGCTGCCCCAAAGAAGAGGGGGGTGGGGGTTCCACCTATTCTCCAAAGCGCCCGAAGGCAGGACAAGAAGCAACGGATGGAAACCAGAAGCAACCTGGAACTAAGGAGAAACTTCCTGACAGTGAGAACAATTAACCAGTGGAACCACCTGCCTCCAGAAGTGGCGAATGCTCCAACGCCGGAGGTCTTTAAGAAGAGACTGGACAACCATTTGTCTGAAATGCAATAGGGTCACCTGCTTGGGCTGGGGGTTGGACTAGACGACCTTCAAGGTCCATTCCGACTCTGTTATTCCTCCTCCTCCTCCTTTTAAAGAAGAGACTGGACACCCATTTGTCTGAAATGGTCTAGAGTTTCCTGCCTGAGCAGGGGGTTGGACTAGATGACCTCCAAGGTCCCTTCCAATTGTGATTCCATTATTCCTCCTCCTCCTCCTCCTCCTCCTCCTCCTCCTTTTTAAGAAGAGATTGGATAACCATTTGTCTGAAATGGAATAGGGTCACCTGCTTGGGCTGGGGGTTGGATTAGATGACCTTCAAGGTCCCTTCCGACTCTGTTATTCCTCCTCCTCCTCCTTTTTAAGAAGAGACTGGACAACCATTTGTCTGAAATGGTATAGTTTCCTGCCTGAGCAGGGGGTTGGACTAGATGACCTCCAAGGTCCCTTCCAATTGTGATTCCATTATTCCTCCTCCTCCTCCTCCTCCTCCTTTTAAAGAAGAGATTGGATAACCATTTGTCTGAAATGGAATAGGGTCTCCTGCTTGAGCAGGGGGGTTGGACTAGATGACCTCCAAGGACCCTTCCAACCTTGTTGTTCTGTGATTTGATTATCTAGAGTAGGATGGTTCTCACCTGCCCGCTGTTGACCGCAGCATGTTGAACCGAACAGGTAAAAATGACCATGGTCAGGAATTTGGTGAGCTCCTCCGCGGTTGTCAGAGATGAGGGAGCCCCTGACGCCTCTCGGCTCTTGAACGCTTCCTTGAAGATCTCCCAAATCCAGGCCTGCAGCTCGGAGTCGCCTCGGATCCGATCGTCCTTCCAGTAGTAATATCGGACGAAGCCCGCCACGAAGCTGGAAGACAAGGAGACATAGTTGGGAGGTCTTCTAAGACAGCTTTCCACCAACTTGGATAGTCCTCAGATATGTCGGGTGTTCCGTTCCCGGAATTGCCCGCTAAGCTAATTGAAGGGCGAGAGAGAGTCAGGTCTATGAGCCAGCCGTGTGCGGCCGCCGCCAAAAAAGGCTAACACAATCCTGGGTTTCATAAACAGAGGCACAGAGTCAAGATTATGGGAAGTATTATTACTGCTTTATAAAGCCCCAGTGAGGCCACCCCTGGGATGCTGCAGCCAATTGTGGTCACCACATCACAAAAAAGATGTTGGGAGTTTGGAAAAAAAAATTCAGAGAAGAGGATCCAAGGCCTGGAGACTTAAAACTTACAAAGGACGGCTGAGGGACGTGGGTTTGGCTAGTCTAGAGAAAAGAAGAAATAGGGGAGACAAGATAGCAGCGTTCCGGTATTCTATTCTAATTCTAATTCTAATTCTAATTCTAATTCTAATTCTAATTCTAATTCTAATTCTAATTCTATCCTATCCTATTCTTGTTCTATTCTATTCTATTCCTAATTCTAATTCTAATTCTAATTCTAATTCTAATTCTAATTCTAATTCTAATTCTAATTCTAATTCTAATTCTAATTCTAATTCTAATTCTAATTCTAATTCTATTCTATTCTATTCTATTCTATTTCTATTTCTATTTCTATTTCTATTCCTGTTCTGTTCCTGTTCCATTCTGTTCCATTCCATTCTAATTTCTATTCTATTCTATTCCTAATTCTATTCTATTCCTAATTCTAATTCTAATTCTAATTAATTCTATTCTATTTCTATTCCTGTTCTGTTCCTGTTCCATTCTGTTCCATTCCATTCCATTCCATTCCATTCCATTCTATTCTATTCTATTCTATTCTATTCTATTCTATTCTATTCTATTCCTAATTCTAATTCTATTTCTATTCTATTTCTATTCCTGTTCTGTTCCATTCCATTCCATTCTAATTTCTATTCTATTCTATTCTATTCTATTCTATTCTATTCTATTCTATTCTATTCTATTCTATTCTATTCTATTCTATTCTATTCTATTCTATTCTATTCTATTCCTAATTCTAATTCTAATTCTAATTCTAATTCTAATTCTAATTCTATTCTATTTCTATTCTATTTCTATTCCTGTTCTGTTCTATTCCATTCCATTCTAATTTCTATTCTATTCTATTCAATTTCTTATTCCATTCCATTCCATTCCAACGTTTTCCTATTTCTATCTCTACTCTACCTGAGACCTCAGAGAGCGTCCACACCCAAGACCAGACCCCACCTCTCTATGGCCGCCCAGATCCTGGTGGCATCGTCTCGGTAGTAATAGTTGGCGACGGACTCCACTCCGCGAGCCTTGATGTCCTCCGGCAGGCAGAGGGAAGAGTAGGTCAGCTGCTCCACGCCTCTGCTCACCAAGGGGCCGATGCCCTCGAATCCGGCCGAGGTGGCCTGGAAGAGGGAGAAGGTGGACGTTAGGACCACAACGGAGCCCCAAATCTCTGCTGTTCCGAGCACGATGGGGGTTAAGCGGGTTTTACGCTACCGTTGTTAACCGAGTCATCGCAGTGGTTAAGGGAGCCACACGGTCGTTAAGCGAATCTGGAGTCCCCCCACCCCACCCTTGACGTTGCTTGTCAAAAGGCGGCAAAAGGGGAGCACGTGACCGGGGGACGCTGCAACCGTCGTAAATGCTGGCAGGCCGGTTGCCAAGCCCCTGACCTTTGGTCACATGACCGTTGGGGATGCTTGAGGGTTGTTAAGGGTAGGGACCAGTTGAGGTCATTATGTCTATCTATCTGCCTGCCTGTCTGCCAGTCTGTCTGATCTATTTATCACCTATCTATATCTATATCTATGTATCTCCATCTCTCTCTCTATCATCTATCTATTTCTATCTCTATATCTATCTGTCTGTCTGTCCGTCCATCCATCTATATCTATTATCATCTATCATCTCTCTCTCTCTGTCTATATATATATATATATATATATATATATATATATATATATAGAGAGAGAGAGAGAGAGAGAGAGAGAGAAAGATGATTTTACATATATATATATATATATATATATATATATATATATATATATATATATATATATATATATATATATATATGATTTTATATATGTGTGTGTGTGTGTGTGAGAGAGAGAGAGAGAGAGAGAAGTATTTAGTATTTAGAATACCTTGCTAGGCCCCAAACACGGGACAAATCTTGGCTGACTGATGAGAACAAATAAGTTTGAATTTTTTTTATTTATTTTAATTTTATTTTAATTCCATTTATATCCCGCCCTTCTCCGAAGACTCAGGGCGGCTTACAAGCTTAGCAGTAGCCTTCATTCTATCCAAGCGGCATTATTACAAAGTCAGCTTAATTGCCCCCAACAATCTGGGTCCTCATTTTACCTACCTCGGAAGGATGGAAGGCTGAGTCAACCTTGAGCCTGGTGGGACTCGAACCTGCACTAATGGCAGGCAGCCGGTGTAACTTAAGGAGGCATTAGCCCACTGCTCCACCAAGGCTCTTTAGTCTCACTTTAATTCTTTGTTAGGCCATATTAGTCTCGCTTTAATTCTTTGTTAGCAATCCAAAAAAAAATTTTTTTACACACACACACACACACACACACACACACACACATACACAGACACATATATAATCATTCTAAAATACTTAACAAACACTTAACATAATCATCTATCTCTCTATATATCTATCAACTATCTCTATTATCATCTATATATCTCTATATCTATCATCTATCTCTATCTATTATCATCTATCTCTATCATCTCTGTCTCTCTATATCTATCATCATCTACCTCTGTATCTCTCTATCATCTATCTCTATATCTGTCTATCCATCCATCTATATCTATTATCATCTATCATATCTCTCTCTCTCTCTCTCTCTCTCTATCTCTATCTATCTATCTATATATACATAATCATCTCTCTATTATCATCTATCTCTATCTCTCTATATATCTATCATCATCTCTATATCTCTATATCATGTCTCTCTATATCTCTATCTCTATATTTATCTGTCTATCTCTATCTATCTCTCTATCTATCATCATTTATCTATCCCCCTTACCTGATCCATCATGCCACCCTTCCTGATCAGCCGGATCCTGGCTAATATGTTGATCTGGAGTGTGTATCTTTGGTGAGGAATCAGGAGCTGCGGAGGAAAAGGGGGAAAAGCGATTAAGGCCTTCAGCCCTTGTGCTGGAGAAGGTTGGTGGAGACCACGGAGGTCAACGGAGAGGGCAACGCAAGGCATCCGACACAACTTTAGTGTGTGACCAACACGCCAAATGGCAGAAAGCAGGCTGAGGCACCTGGACCTGCCAGGTGAGCAGAAAACCTGGATTTGCACCTTCAAGAAGTAGATGGAGACGAGGACAGGGACAAGATCTCAAGGTGACCAATTCCCCAGGAACAAAACGGGGGACTTGCTTGGTGGGACAAACTCTCCAGGGCAGAAGAGCAGAGTTGGGAGGGGGCCCTGGAGGTCTTCTAGCCCAACCCCCAGCTCCAGCAGGAGACCCTAACCCACTTCAGACAAATGGTTGTCCAGTCTCTTTTTTTAAAAAAAATCACCACTTCTGGAGGCATGCCGTTCTACTGATTTATTGTTCCCACTGTCAAGAAAGGACATAGAACAATAGAATAGAACAGAACAGAACAGAAATAAGATATAGAATAGAACAGAACAGAACAGAATAGAATAGAAATATGGAAATTAGAAAAGAATAGAATAGAATAGAAATATGGAAATTAGAACAGAATAGAATAGAATAGAAATATGGAAATTAGAATAGAATAGAATAGAAATAAGGTATAGAATAGAATAGAACATAACAGAACAGAATAGAAATAAGGTATAGAATAGAATAGAATAGAATAGAATAGAATAGAATAGAATAGAATAGAATAGAATAGAATAGAGTAGGAATAGAGTAGAATAGAATAGAAGTAAAGTAGGAGTAGAGTAGAGTAGGAGTAGAGTAGAGTAGAGTAGGAGTAGAGCAGAGCAGAGCAGAACAGAATAGAACAGAACAGAAGCTGGAAGGGACCTTGGAGGTCTTCTAGTCCAGCCCCCTGCTCAAGCAGGAGAACCTATAGTACCATCTCAGACAGGTGACTATCTAGCCTCTTCTTGAAAAGCTCCAGGGATGGAGCGCCCACGATTCCTGGGGGCTGGCTCTTTACCTGCACCAGAACCCACGTGAGACAGCAATGGGTCCATACCTTGAAAACTGGGTGGCACATGGGGAGGTGCCGTAGAGTAGCCATGGTGAAGACCTCGGCCATCAGGTGGGTCTTCAGCAGGTGGGAGATGTTCTGGTGGACGTGGAAATCGGCATTACGGACCCACATCTTAGCCAAGGTCCAATCCCAGCGTGGGTCAGTGGGAAGGAAGATGGGACTCTGGGGGCCGGGGATTTGGCTGAGCTGAGAGAAGGAAGAAAAGAAAGAATGATAGATGTAAAAGAAGAGATTTGTCTGAAATCGTTAAGCGAACCAATGGGTCACTAGGGCAGGGGTCCCCAACCTATGTGTCGCAGCCCACTACCGAGCAGGGGCCTGCTGGCCACCGGGCCACGGGACGTCTGTGTGCATGCACTCACCCCCATTCACACTAGCACCTGCAGACCCATTTGCGCACACGCATGGGGCTAGTGGCGGGGGCCAGCGCCCACGCAAACAGGGCCAAGAGCGTGTGCAGCTTTTGTGGCCCATTTGTGCATGTGCGCGGGTGCTAGTGGTGGCGCATAGCGCCTGCACAAACAGGGCCGCTGGCCCCGTGCGAGTTGCACAGCCCATTTGCACGTGTGCTAGCGGCGGCTGGCCCCTGCGCCAACGCACAAACAGGCCGCTAGGCCCCGTGCAGATGCGTGCGGCCCCGCTCGCATGCACACACACACACACACACACACACACACACACACACACACACATTTCCCAGCTGCTCCCTTTCCTTCCGGGCCACCAGCATGAAAAAGCTGGTGACCTCTGCACTAGGGGGTACGTTTTTCCTGAAAACCAGGAGTAAATGATGGTTTTTCTGCAAAACGGTCATAACACGGAACGATCGGGGAACGCTGCAGACGAAGGTGGAATAACCGTCAGAATTTCGAATCCAGGTCAGATACCCCTTGGGTATCTGGAATGACCTCTACAGTGTCAAAAGAGGTTGTGTGGAGGTAGACCTGCCAGTACCAATGTTGCTGTGGTCAAGAAGACCTTTAACCATCTTGAGGTGTTCCTCTTCAACCGTGTCGAGGTTCAGTGGACCCAACTCTTTCTCAAGCTGGGTTAATCAAAGTGGGTTTACCTGGATGGCTATGGGTACGAGATCCCCAGATGGGCCCTGGTGGAAGAGGCACAAAGGAGTGGCCAGGTACTGCTGTTCCCCTTGGATGACGTTGGTCGGGATGCCTTGGAGGATCTTGTAGTCCACTAGGAAGAGGTTCCCCTTCTTTAAACAGAAGAAAGAAAGAAGTTAGGGAGGTCCTTGTTCTCATTGGGAAAACAGCTCACCTTCACAGCCAAAATGCAGCCCGCAACAAGGAGATGTTCCTGTGTGTCCATGGGGAAAGATCAGAAGGTCAAGAAGCTTCAGAAAGATCAGGTCAAGATGGGGGCTTCATAAAGATGAGAAGGTCCAGATGGGGGCTTCAGGAATTTCAGAAGTCAAGAGGATGGCTTCGGAAAGATCAGAAGGTCAAGATGGGGGCTTCAGAAAGTTTAGAAATCAAGAGGATGGCTTCAGAAAGATCAGAAGGTCAACAGTGTCTTCAGGAAGTTCAGAAGTCAAGAGGATGGCTTCAGAAAGATTAGAAGTCAAGAGAATGGCTTCAGAAAGATCAGAAATCAAGAGGATGGCTTCAGAAAGATCAGAAGGTCAACAGTGTCTTCAGGAAGTTCAGAAGTCAAGAGGATGGTTTCAGAAAGATTAGAAATCAAGAGGATGGCTTCAGAAAGATCAGAAGGTCAGCAGGAAGTTCAGAAGTCAAAAGGATGGCTTCAGAAAGATTAGAAGTCAAGAGAATGGCTTCAGAAAGATCAGAAATCAAGAGGATGGCTTCAGAAAGATCAGAAGGTCAACAGTGTCTTCAGGAAGTTCAGAAGTCAAGAGGATGGCTTCAGAAAGATCAGAAGGTCAAGATGGGGGCTTCCGAGGTGGAGTCGCAACCACCATCTTCCCTCTACTACTTCTCCTTGGAGATTCCTCAGTTCCTCCACTGAGAAAGTCACTAGGTCAACCCAACCCTAGTGTGGTTCTTGGGGAAGCGCAGCTACAATTCACGAGAGAAAGCTAGAAACCACACCCAGTCACCTGCATTTCTTCCGAGAGAGTGGTGGATTTTCCAAGGGACTCGGCGACCATCTCCTGGGTCACAGGGAAGTTGGCTGGGATCTCAGTGCACTTCTCAATCACCACAGGGTTGACCCCATTCAGATACTGGTAGCCAAAAAACGTGTCTTCTTCCCAGTGATCAGCCACGTGTTCTGGAGAGTCAGAGGGGATCGAAAGCAAAAAAGGAGGTGACTTTCCGATGGATCGTTGAGGTCCGCGCCGAAGATCTTGAAGGTCAGGCTGGACCACGAAGAAGGGAGGACCAACAAGTTGGACAAGGTCCCTTCCAACGCTATTATTCCACTAGTAAGTCAAAGTTGCAGCGTTACAACTGTCTGTCCTTTCACAACATCCAAGAAAAAGAGCAGGCACAGCTGGAGGTGGAATTAAGTGTGTCATGAACTTAGAATCGTTACATTGCCACAAACGGTTCACCTCCAGCTCCTGAATTCTGTTGACCCTTATTGGGCTCCAATTTAGCACTGAACTTTGACTAGATTCTTGTGCATAAGGTTGAGTCAACTAAAGTGCAATACTCAGTAGTTTAATGTTTTCCACAGTGGTGGGGGAATTCTGGGAGTTGAAGTCCACCCGTCTTAAGGCAGGCAAGCTGGGGAATTCTGGGAATCGAAGTCCACCTGTCTTAAAGCAGGCTGGCTGGGGAATTCTGGGAATTGAGGTCCACCCATCTTAAAGCAGGCTGACTTTGGAATTATGGGAGTTGAAGCCCACCCATCTTAAAGCAGGCTGGCTGGGGAATTCTGGGAGTTGAAGTCCACTCATCTTAAAGCAGGTTGGCTGGGGAATTCTGGGAGTTGAGGTCCACCCATCTTAAAGCAGGCTGACTTTGGAATTATGGGAGTTGAAGCCCACCCATCTTAAGGCAGGCAAGCTGGGGAATTCTGGGAATTGAAGTCCACCTGTCTTAAAGCAGGCTGGCTGGGGTATTCTGGGAGTTGAGGTCCACCCATCTTAAAGCAGGCTGACTTTGGAATTATGGGAGTTGAAGCCCACCCATCTTAAGGCAGGCAAGCTGGGGAATTCTGGGAATCGAAGTCCACCTATCTTAAAGCAGGCTGGCTGGGGAATTCTGGGTGTCAAAGCCCACCCATCTTAAAGCAGGCTGACTTTGGAATTATGGGAGTTGAAGCCCACCCATCTTAAGGCAGGAAAGCTGGGGAATTCTGGGAGTTGAAGTCCACTCATCTTAAAGCAGGCTGATGTTGGAATTATGGGAGTTGAAGTCCACCCATCTTAAAGCAGGGTGACTTTGGAATTATGGGAGTTGAAGTCCACCCATCTTAAAGAAGTCTAGCTGGGGAATTCTGGGAGCTGAAGTCCACCCATCTTAAAGAAGTCTGGCTGGGGAATTCTGGGAGCTGAAGTCCACCCATCTTTAAAGCCTCTCAATTCTGGAGCTCCATGTTCTGTACATGGCCCACGTTGCTTCTTCCATGGGGCCTGTCGGCCGCTGGAGGACTCCACGGCCGACTCAGAGGAGGAAGCACAGGGGTGGACGTTGGTCCCAGTGTCAGGGCCATCTGAAAGCTCCGATGGGGACGAAGGACAGGAGAGGTCGCAGCCAGGGATAGTGGCGGAGCCTGGGTCCTCCGCCGGCCCCCAGACGGAACGGCTGAGACCTCCACGCCTGGAGGCAAGTGATTCAGGAGAGGAGGATCACATGGGGCCAGTGATTGATGTGCGGGCGTGGCGGAGGCCGAGGAGGACAGCGAGAGGCTATGGGCTGGTCTTCGGGGTGGAAGAGTCACTGCTGCTAAGAGACCCTCGGCCAATGGTGGGATTCAGCCAGTTCGCACCAGTTCAGCAGAACCAGTAGCTCATTTCTTGTTGCATTTCCGGAAGCGCCATCCACACAGAGAACTGGCCGTTCACCTACTTGAATCCCAGCCCTGCCCTCAACGGTGGGTAAAAGGCAAGCGCTGTGACGAATAGGCACTCGTCTCCCTGCCAGTGGGCAGTAGTTGGAACTACTCCTGTTAGGAAACTTGCCAGAGTTTCCAAGTGGCGGCGGGAGTCGGGAGCGCCTTCTGAGCGTGTACGTGCGCCTTGGGCTGGAGGAGAGCCAGCTTGCCCAAAGGACGCTCATTGCTGAGAGAGTGAGATTAACTCTGGGGTTTTGGGAGGTCCCTTCAGGAGAAAAGGGAGCGAGAGCCGTTGCCTGGGAGGCAACGAGAAGACTTTCCACAGCCGGCTGCGTGAAACGGCGGGCACTCCCGAACGAAAGGAACGTTGGAGGTTTATTGACACTTCTGTTGTGTTCGGGGAATTGGGTCAGGGCACATTTTAGCCACTCCCTACATCGGTGGCCGTGCCGCATTTTGTCCTTCGTCGCCCTCCTCCTCCTGCTCCTCCTTGCATACCAACCTGAAACCAAAGTCTTGTTGAACCAGAAAATCTTGCGGATGTCCTCGAGTCTTCTCCAGGATTCCTGGTAGTTCATTAAGCCTTTTAACCTGAACTCCAGCCGCCTGGGGACCCAAGGAGAAAGGGAGAGGGAGTGAATCCGGATCGCCCTTCGGTTGCCGGATCAGGGTGAACCGTTTTTCTTCACAAGCGAGTGAAAGGAATGACAAATTCAAAGGCTTTCCCTGTCAGCCTTCGGTGGGAGATTCCTTCGCTGGGTCTACATGAGCCGCTGGTACATAAAAAGAGAACCCCCCTCCCTTCTAGCACTGATGAGGTTCCCTAGTTAGGTCATGAAACGTCTGCAAGGAAAACAGCCAAGCTCAGAGACCACCAAGAACCCCACAGTCCTCCTCCTCCTCCTTTCTAACATTGATGTTGTTCCCTAGTTGGGTCATGAAACGTCTGCAAGGAAAACAGCCAAGCTCAGAGAGCACCAAGGACCCCATAGTCCTCCTCCTACTCCTCCTCCTCCTCCCTTTTAGCACTGATGATGTTCCCTAGTTGGGCCATGAAACTTCTGCAAGGAAAATAATCAAGTTCAGAGAGCACCAAGGACCACAGTTGTCCTCCTCCTCCTCCTCCTCCTCCTCCTCCTCCCTTCTAGCACTGATGACGTTCCCTAGTTGGGCCATGAAATGACTGCAGGAAAACAGCCAAGCTCAGAGACCACCAAGGACCCCACAGTCCTCCCCCTCCTCCTCTCCAGAAACCCTACTTCTTCTACCACTGTCAACTAGCTGAGTCATGAAACATCTTCAAGAAAGCCACCAATCATACTTCTCCTCCTCCTCCCCTCTGCAGACCCCCCTCCCTTCTAGCACTGACGAGGTACCCTAGTTGGGTCACGGAAGGTCTGCAAGGAGACCCCCCCCAGCTGAGAGAGAGCCCCAGGGACTCCTCCATCCCGTCCCGGGACTCACGTCAGTTTTGAGCGGACCATGAATGTGCTCATCTTGGTTAAGGAGAACTTGATGTTGGTGTTCATCTCATCCACGGTCTCTACCGCCACACACCGAGGCAAGCCGGGGGCGAATTCGGCCCACCTTGCGTTTCAAAGGGAGAGATTAAATTCATTTTCAGCCTAGTTTTCACAGCAGCCATCCCGGCGGGTCCCAAGAGACTTTTACAGGACCAAACAGAACAAGATTAAAGAAAGTGGAAACCGCAACAAAATGTGACAGTTGCAGATAGATAGATAGATAGATAGATAGATAGATAGATAGATAGATAGAGATAGATAGATAGATAAGATAGATATAGAGATGGATAGATAGATAGATAAAGGTAAAGGTTCCCCCACACATGCGTGCTAGTCGTTTCCGACTCTAGGGGCCGGTGCTCATCTCCGTTTCAAAGCCGAAGAGCCAGCGCTTGTCCGAGGATGTCTCCGTGGTCATGTTGCCGGCATGACTAGACGCCAAAGGCGCACGGAACGCTGTTACCTTCCCACCGGAGTGGTCCCTATTTTTCTACTTGCATTTTTACGTGCTTTCGAACTGCTAGGTTGGCAGAAGCTGGGACGGGTAACGGGCGCTCACTCTGCTACGCGGCACTCGGGATTCGACCCGCCAAACTGCCGACCTTCTGATCGACAAGCTCAGCGTCCTAACCCACTGAGCCACCGCGTCCCTTTATACATAGATAGATAGATATAAATATAGATAGATGTAGATAGAGATAGATAGATAGATAGAGATGGATAGGTAGATAGATATAGATAGATGTATATAGAGAGACAGAGATAGCTATAGATATATAGAGAGATATAGAGATATATGTGTAGAGATAGAGATAGAGATAGATAGTTAGATAGATAGATAGATAGATAGATATAGATAGATAGATGATAGATAGATAGATGATACAGAGATAGATAGATAGTTAGATAGATAGATGATAGATAGATGATACAGATAGATAGATAGATAGATAGATAGATAGATAGATAGATAGATGATAGATAGATAGATGATACAGATAGATAGATAGATAGATAGATAGATAGATGATAGATAGATAGATGATACAGATAGATAGATAGATAGATAGATAGATAGATAGATGATAGATAGATAGATAGATAGATAGATAGATAGATAGATAGATAGATATAATTAATGTTTATAGGGTTAGGTTGTTTTTTTTAAAAAAAACATTCTTAATAGTTAGCAAACAGCATGTTGTCTGGGTTCATGTATTTTAAAAAAACAATGAGCAATAATTAATTTCTATATTATCATCATCAATATGTTAATCACTCAATAGTCTTCTTACTAATATATATTCAATGTTACATATCACGTTCCTTTCTCGCTAACTCGTTTTTCTAGCCATTGATAAAAATTGTCCCACGTTCTAAAGTACACCGAGTCTTCTTTCATCCTTTAATGTCAATCTGTCCATTTCTGCACAATCTAAAATTTTCTTAATTAGTTGTTCTTCTGTTGGTAAGTTTTCATATTTTCCAATATTGGGCAAATACAATTCTTGCTGCAGTTAATACATGCAAAATTAAGTATATACAATCTTTCTCATAGTTTCCTCCTATTAGGCCTAACAGAAACAGTTCTGGCTTAAAATCTATGTGTTTTTTAGTCATTTTTCCCCCCAACCGTATGTGTAGTTTTGACCAAAATCTTTTAGCTTTACGGCAAGTCCACCAGATATTACAGTTGCAGCTTTAAGACGCCTCCCGAGTAAGCCACTAACTGTGACTTTTTTTTGGAGAAAATCCCTTTCCTTCCTTCTCCTCCCTACTTTCCCCTCTCTATTCCAGACTTACAAGCACAATTGGGGCCAGAACCGCTCTCGCTAAGCGACTCGGTCATTAAGCGAGTCGTACTTCCTTTTACGACCATTTTTGCCGTGGTTGTTAAGCGAATTCAGCAGGTTTGGAAATCTGGAAAGGTCGCAAAGGGCCCCGGGGATGCTGCAACGGTCATAAACAGGATGGCCAGCCATAAATTTGAAGTTGGTCATAAGTGCGAGGACCTGAATTTTTTTTTTCCCCTTCCCCAGAATCATGGTAATTTTGAACCGTTGCGAGAGTCGAGGCGCTTTTATAAAACCGTCCGTAAATCGGGGAGACCTTATAACGGAAACGTCAGCGGCCCGAGCCAACTTCAAAATCGGACAAAACAACCGTCCACAGACACGCAGGCCTAAATCGCGTTTACACACGTCGGCGGAAAGGGTATTTGCAAGACTGTTTGCAGAGAGGAGGCTGCGGTGTGTTGTGCACGCTGCGGGGGTGTGAGTGTGCTCGGGCCTGCAAGTCTCTTGCATCGGAATAAAAGGGATGGGTTTTTTTTTAAAAATAAAAATAAAAAACCAGCTCCGGAAAGCCTTACCTGTAGGTGTCCTGCCTGTTTCTCAGCTCCTCCGTCCTGTGTCCCAGGAGGCAAGGGTTCTGACCATCATCACAGATCAATTTGCCTGGCAGAGACAAAAAAAGGAAGGACAATGTCCTTCTGGGCACTGGGTTCGAATCGCGCGTGGGTTTCTGCCAGGGTTCTCAGATCCACCAGCAAGGGGGCGGGGCTAACTCTGGGGGAAAAAAACCAAAACCTTCCTATTCCTCAGGAGTGGAGAGGAGAACATTGTCATTTGTCTGAAATGGTACAGGGTTTCCTGCCTGAGCAGGGGGTTGGACTACATGACCTTCAAGGTCCCTTCCAAAATTATTATTATTATTATTATTATTATTATTATTATTATTATTATTATTATTGTTGTTGTTGTTGTTGTTGTTGTTGTTGTTATTGTTATTGTTGTTGTTGTTGTTGTTTTTGTTTGTTGTCGTTAAATTAAAAAAATATTGGAATGCGCAGAAACGGATAGGTTAACGTTAAAAATTAAAGAAAAAGTAAGAAACGGAATATTACATGACATGGGATTTATTTTGCCAATGGTTAGCTGATCGAAACAGAGGTCAGAAAGTTGGAAATATGAGAACATGTGGATTAAGCGAGCGAGATTTGTAACGGATTAGTAAATGCTTTTTAACTGCGATATAACTAATGTTAAGGCTATTTTTAATCATTTGATGGCTATTTTCTAGCATGCGAATGCCTTTGGATAAGATTATTGCAAACGTCATGATTACTCTATTTTAATACTTGGATACCTAGACAAGACACGGTTTAATGTAGAAATGGAATTTTTTAATAATAATAATAATAATAACAACAACAACAACAACAACAACAACAATAATAATAATAATAATAATAATAATAATAATAATAATAATAATATTTTTTTAAAAAAATAATTAAAAAGCGGACAGTGGTGGGGATGATTTAGGAAGATCAAATTCAAGTTCTGATTCAGCACAGAAGACCTGGCAGAGTCGTCGTCGGAGATATAAAATAAGGCATCCCCTTCCCAAAAGAAGGGTAGTCCTTAACTTACGACCATAATATGACTGTCATAAATACAAGTCGGTTGCCAAGCACCTCACGTTTTGATCACGTGAGCACGGGAGACGCGGCAATGGCCGTTAAGTGTGAAAAACGGTCGTAAGTCGCTTTTTTCAGTGCCGTCGTGAAGTATGGACGGTGGCTAACCGAACCCTTGTAAGTCAGGGACTTCCTGTACATCTTCAGAAGCTCCTACGGGATTCTTTCAGGGTTATTATTATTATTATTATTATTATTATTATTTTATTTCCCAAGACGGGGGATGGACTGGATGGTCTCACCTGTCCCCTCTCTGAGCTCCAGGGTCTGGTAGCCCTCCAGCCACTGGTAGCAAGGGAAATGGAAGGTCTGGCCATCCGGCGCGGTCAGCTGGACGAAGTCGCAGAACCAAGGATCCTCGGGGAAAAATTGATACGGTTCCTTGTGGAGACGGATTAAAAGCAGGGGACCCAGGTCACGATCGCTCAGGATCTCGTAGTCATCCACCTAAGGGAAGAAGAGGATCTGTTGCAGGACGGAAGCACCACCGGTTGGACATCTGTCTGTTGAGGCCCCCATTAACCCAGAAGAAAGAAATTAGGGAAAAGGTAAGAATAGAATCAAACGGAACAGAATGGAACAGGACAGAATAGAAGAATAAAATATAGAATAGAATAGAATAGAATAGAATAGAATAGAATAGAATAGAATAGAATAGAATAGAATAGAATAGAATAGAATAGAATAGAATAGAATAGAATAGAATAGAATAGAATAGAAGAATAGAATAGAATAGAATAGAATAGAATAGAATAGAAAATGGAATGGAATGGAATGGAATGGAATAGAATAGAATAGAATAGAATAGAATAGAATAGAATAGAATAGAATAGAATAGAATAGAATAGAATAGAAAATGGAATAGAATAGAATAGAATAGAATAGAATAGAATAGAATAGAATAGAATAGAATAGAATAGAATAGAATAGAATAGAATAGAATAGAAGAATAGAATAGAATAGAATAGAATAGAATAGAATAGAATAGAATAGAATAGAATAGAATAGAATAGAATAGAATAGAATAAGAAATAAATAATAATAGAATAGAATAGAATAGAATAGAATAGAATAGAATAGAATAGAATAGAATAGAATAGAATAGAATAGAATAGAATAATAATATAAATATAAAAATAGAAATAGAATAGAATAGAGTAGAATAGAAATTTGAATAGAATAGAAATAGAAGAGAATACAACAGAACAGAATAGAACAGAATAAAATAAAATAATATTAGAAAAGAAATTTGAATAGAATAGAAAATATGGAATGGAAATGGAGAGAACAGAATAGAATAGAATAGAATAGAAATTTGAATAGAATAGAATAGAATATTAGAATAGAAATTTGAATAGAATAGAATAATAAAATATAGAAGAGAAGAGAATATAAAGTAGAACAGAATAGAAATAGAAGACAATATACCAGAACAGAATAGAATAAAATAAAATATAAGAATAGAATAGAATAGAATAATAAAATACAGAATAGAATAGAATAGAATAGAATAGAATAGAATAGAATAGAATAGAATAGAATAGAATAGAATAGAATAGAATAGAAATTTGAATAGAAGAGAAATAGAAGAGAATACAACAGAACAGAATAGAATAAAATAAAATATTAGAATAGAAGTTAGAATAGAATAGAATAATAAAATATATAAGAGAAGAGAAGAGAAATTAGAACAGAATAGAAATAGAAGAAAATATACCAGAACAGAATAGAATAAAATAAAATATTAGAATAGAATAGAATAGAATAGAATAGAATAGAATAGAATAGAATAGAATAGAATAGAATAGAATAGAATAATAAAATACAGAATAGAATAGAATTTGTTGTTGTTGTTAGTTGCGATGTCGTGTCCGACCCATCGCGACCCTATGGACAACGTTCCTCCAGGCCTTCCTGTCCTCTACCATAGAATAGAATAGAATAGAATAATTAAATATAGAATAGAATAGAATAGAATAGAATAGAATAGAATAGAATAGAATGGAATGGAATGGAATGGAATGGAATGGAATGGAATGGAATGGAATGGAATGGAATAGAAACTGGAAGGGACCTTGGAGGTCTTCTAGTCCAACCCCCTGCTTTGGCAGGAGAACCTAAGCAGATGGTGGAGCAGAGGGTCCGAGATGCTGTGGACTGCTCACTTGTCAAGTTCTGAAGGCACTTAAGGGACAGGTGTGTACCTGTAGATGGTCCTCAACTTACAACCATTTGTTTAGTGGCCGTTCAAAGTTACAACAGCCCTGAAAAAAGTGACCTACAACTGTGTTTCACGCTTACGACCGTTGCAGCCTCCTCGTGGTCACGGGATCAAAATTTCAGATGCTTGGCCACTGACTCCTATCTATGACGGTCCCAGGGGAGGGGGGCGCAATACATGATCCCCATTTTTGCGACCGCCCGTCGAGCCAAGTCAACGGGGGAAAGCCGGGTTCGCTTACACAACCGCGCGCCTGGCTTCAAAATGGCAGCGATTTGCTTAACGACCGCGGCAAGGGAAGACGTAAAAAACAGGGGGGGGGAGAGTAAAAAAAGTAGTATCCCTTAACCGTGGTTGTGGCCGTCGAGTCCACCGATAATAAATCAGCGAAGCCACAACGCTCTGCACGGTGGCGAGTCGCCAGTGCGAAGGGAATTCTGCAAGGTTGCAAAGCCTAAAGATGGCCTCTCGCCCGCCCTTCCCCTGCCCCCACCTGAGCCCAGGGTGCGAATCTCACCGCCCCGGGGATGAAGTCCTTCCCGGTCTTATCCAGGAGCTGCTTAGGGCTTTTCCCCTTTAAGCCCACCAGGGTGATGGAGATGGAGTCGAAGGTGGCGGAACCCCAAATCTTCCCGGTGGCGACTCGGACTTTGTACACCAAGGGTGGCGTTGCATCCCTGCAAGACCCGGAACTCCATCTTCTCCCAAAATTCTTCTTTTCCTGCTCCTGGAGGAGGAGAAAAGGTGAGATGGAGGATTGCACGCTTCGGATTTGAAAGGACAACAGCGATTTTTGTTAATATAAGCGGGGGGATAGCAGCTGGATGTCCGTGTTGTTGTTGTTGTTTTTACTTCTGAAGACTTTTCACTTCTCGTCCTAGGAGCTTCTTCACTTCTGCCTGGAGGGTGGGGAAATGGAAGGATTTATGTTCCTTTGCAGATCGCTGGTCATTTGCGTTCTTTTGGAGGGTCGTTGAGGCCCTCAGGTGCTTTTTTTTCAGGAGGCAAACTGGATCTTCCGTTTTTTCTTTGAAGACGTTTCGCTTCTCAGCCGAGAAGCTTCTTCGGCTCCTACTGGACGGTGGGGGAATGGAAGGATTTATACTCCTTGCGGGCAGCTGGTCATTTGCATCCTTTTAGAGAGTCATTGAGGCCACCTGGAGGTTAATCTTGTGTCCTCAGGCTCAGCTGAGTGGTGCAAATGGGCGTGGAGCCTTCTTGGAAACACCGAAACGACTGTGTGGTAGACTGGAGGTAGAGGATGTGATTTGCACCACTCGGGTGACTCTGAGGACACAGGTAAAACTCCAGGTGGCCTCAACGGCTCTCTAAAAGAAGGCAAATGACCAGCTGTATAAATCCTTCCCTTCCCCACCATTCAGTCAGAACTGAAGAAAGCTTCTGGGATGAGAAGCGAAACCTCTTCAAAGAAACACAAGAAAGTCCAGTTGGCTCCTGGAAAAAGCACCCTTGGGACAAACCTCCAAGCGGCCTCAACGGCTCTCTAAAAGAAGGCAAATGACCAGCTCTCTGCAAGGAGTATAAATCCTCCCATTCCTCACCGTCTAGTTGGAGCTGTAGAAGCTTCTGGGAGGAGAAATCTCCCTTCCCCTAATTTCCTTTTTTTTTAAAAAAAAATTTTTTTATTAATTTTCCAATATTACAATTATATCTTTGAAAAGCAACGTGGTGTCTGGGTTACAATAGTTCCATTTCCTACATATGTATATGATTACAAATCTCCAGTTGTTATATCCAATAATTTCCTCTCTTTTTTCCTTTAACACAGATTGTCTCTTATCTAAATTAACATACTCCTTATTTTATCCGTCAGCTATTTAGTAGTTTCCTTACATTTGTCACTACTTTTTATATATTTTATTTATTTTAACATTCCATCTTTAAACCATCGATCCCCTTATAACTTTTCCCAGCTTTAATTTTGCACTAAAATTTAAGTTAACCGTTTGAAATTTATCATTTCCAAATTTCTGAGTGACCCCATTTCCCTTGGTCACAATTCTCTCCAATACCTAGTAACCCAGATACCTATCTATCTCATTTCCATACCAACAGATTAGTAGTACAATATAATATTCTTATTTGGATTGTAATTGCCACATACTGTAGATTCAGTCACCAAGATTTCTCCCATTTCAGCATTTAATACATCCTCTCTCTTCTCCTTTATATCTGCTCTCTCGTGCTTAAAAGGTAAAGGTAAAGGTTCCCCCGCACATGCGTGCTAGTCGTTTCCGACTCTAGGGGCCGGTGCTCATCTCCGTTTCAAAGCCGAAGAGCCGGCGCTTGTCCAAGGACGTCTCTGTGGTCATGTGGCCGGCATGACTAGACGCCAAAGGCACACGGAACGCTGTTACCTTCCCACCTGAGTGGTCCTTATTTTTCTACTTGCATTTTTACGTGCTTTCGAACTGCTAGGTTGGCAGAAGCTGGGACGAGTAACAGGCGCTCACTCTGCTACGCGGCACTCGGGATTCGACCCGCCAAACTGCCGACCTTCTGATCGACAAGCTCAGCGTCCTAACCCACTGAGCCACCGCGTCCCCTCTCGTGCTTAGGCTTATAAAAATACGAAGGAAATCCCCTAATTTCCTATAGGTTGGTTTCCTTTGTATTTTTTTAATACTCGGACAAAACAATAAAAAGTCGGTGCTTAAAAAAGGAAAGAAAAAAAGATTGCAGGATGGAGACAGGAGGAAATTTATCTCGCCAGAAGCCGAAGCACCTAACATCCCCCCCCACCACCACCACCTTGGACCACAGAAATTTGGCCTCAAGGATGCGTCTCCCGTCTTACAAATCTGACCGATTTGTATCTTGCAAGCTTGACCGACCAGTTGCGCTGGCCAATCAAACTGCTTTATTGTCCAGTGCAAAACCGGTCAAGCCTGCAAGATACATACCCGTCAAATATATAAGGGGGATTGTAACAATTCTTTTTTTAAAAAAAAACTTCTGGGTCATTTTGAAGAATACTATAATTCTAAAAAAAAATGGTTCGTGAAGGTGCACGTTTCTTCTCTTCCCTCCACCTCTTCCTTTCCTTTTATGATGTTGCTCCAGAAGGAAGGTTTTATCACTCGTATTATCTTCTGGGGGCCTTTTTCTTTTTATAAATATTTTATTAATCACTGGAGATTTTCAAGAAGAGACTGGACATCCACCTGTCTGAGAGGATATAGGTTCTCCTGCTTGAGCAGGGGGCTGGACTAGAAGACCTCCAAGGTCCCTTCCAGCTTCTATTCTATTCTATTCTGTTCTGTTCTTTCCATTTTCATTCCATATTTTCTATTCTATTCTATTCTATTCTATTCTATTCTATTCTATTCTATTCTATTCTATTCTATTCTATTCTATTCTATTCTATTCTATTCTATTATTGTATTCTATTCTTTCCATTTCCATTCCATATTTTCTGTTCTATTCTATTCTATTCTATTCTATTCTATTCTATTCTATTCTATTCTATTCTATTCTATTCTATTCTATTCTATTCTATTATTGTATTCTGTTCTTTCCATTTTCATTCCATATTTTCTATTCTATTCTATTCTATTCTATTCTATTCTATTCTATTCTATTCTATTCTATTCTATTCTATTCTATTCTATTCTATTCTATTCTATTATTGTATTCTATTCTTTCCATTTCCATTCCATATTTTCTGTTCTATTCTATTCTATTCTATTCTATTCTATTCTATTCTATTCTATTCTATTCTATTATTGTATTCTATTCTTTCCATTTTCATTCCATATTTTCTATTCTATTCTATTCTATTCTATTCTATTCTATTCTATTCTATTCTATTCTATTCTATTCTATTCTATTCTATTCTATTCTATTCTATTCTATTCCTCTAACTTTGCAGGCAAATACTTAATAAACAGCGTGTTGTCTGGGTCCATTAGTAATCCAGTGGTCTATATTAACTTCTTGAATATAGAAGATCCATTATTGCACCATCAAATGTTTCCTCTCTTCTTCCGATGGTACCTGTTTTCCCACACGAGGCAAATAGAATTCTTATTGTTATTAAGTCTATATATAATTGAGTATCAACATCTTTGTTACATTTTTCTGATAATATCGATAACGTCAGTTTAAGATATCTTTTCTAACCAAAACATTACTTAATTGCATTTGCATTTAATATCCATATGTTCAACCAGTATCCTGTTTTCTCTCTCTCTCTTTTTTTATTTTAATTTCCCATCCATGTTCCAAAATGCCTCTATTTTTATAATTCCAAAGTAAGTTATATTGGGGGTAACCAAAAGCTTCCCTTGCTAGAAACAGAAGTATTATTATAACTAGAATGATAAGATTTATAATTAGAATATTAGATGTTGGTGTGAGAAGCGAAACAGGAAAACGCTAAGGAGTTTGAATAAGGGAAGCCTTTTTCAGATGACGGGATAAAACACGTGAAGAAAATCAAAAATTGCAATTTCACTGACTTTGCTTGTCGGTCGCAAAAAAGGGGATCACGGGACCCCAGGACACTGCGACCGTCATAAATATGAATCAGTTGCCAAGCGTCCGAATTTTGATCGCGTGGCCCCGGGACTCTGCGACCGTCGTAAATACAAGTCAGTTGCAAAGCATCTGAATTTTGATCATGTGACCCCGGGACTCTACGACTGTCGTAAATATGAGTCACTTGCCAAGTGTCCAAATTTTGATCCTGGGATCCTGGGACACTGAGACCGTCATAAGTACGAGTCAGTTGTGGAAATGCTGCAATGGTCGTAAGTATGAAAAATGATCATAAGTGACTTTTGTAACTTCAAACGGCCAATAAACGAAGGGTTTAAGTAAGCCGAGGACTACCTACCTCGTGCGACTCACTTAACGACAGCCAACAGAAGTTTCCTTTGCGGTCACAAGTCGAGGACTGCACGCACACACTCGCAAAAAAACCCAACAACAACCCAACAGATAATCTTACCTGCATTTCTCTTTGCAAAATGGTGGCTTTTCCTAATAACAGAAAACCACATCCTTGAATTTCTGGGAATCCAGCCCAAGGCCTGGATCTCTTTAGACTCGTCTGGTTCAAACCAGGGTTGCCAAAACCAGCCAATTTTCTCCAAGGATCACCGCTGTAGGCTGCAAAAAAAAAACACAGGACTTTTTTTTTCTTCCCAAAAGACCCTGGGTCACCTGGGTCCATTTCCTGCTTGAAGAAAACAACACGCTGATTTATTGCAGCGGAAAATTTATTGCAGCCCTGATAAATCAGGCCATTGTTGAATTTTTTTCTCTCTCTCCTTAATATCCATTTTGGCTGAGAAGCGAAGCAACCTTTTGACCCCAGGCTGCAAAAGGGCGTGTTAACTTCCAGTCACAATCTCATTTCTCCCAGCTGTTCCCCTGCTCTTGCATCACCGCTGCAATAACCCCTTTTTATCACTTCCCTTTATTCCTTAAGCCTTGCACAATATTTATTTACTGGGGTCATTGGCCAGCCAGAGAGAGAGAGAGAGAAATACACAAGCCCAAAGTGGTTTATGAGGCTGCCTGGATTGGAATGGGATGGGATGGGATGGGATGGGATGGGATGGGATGGGATGGGTTGACTCAAGGTTGACTCAGCCTTCCATCCTTCCGAGGTAGGTAAAATGAGGACCCAGATTGTTGGGGGCAATTAAGCTGACTTTGTAACAATGCCGCTTGGGGGTGTGTGTGAAAGCCCTAATAAGCAGGCATATACATAGAATGAAGGCTACTGCTAAGCTTGTAAGCTGCCCTGAGTCTTCGGAGAAGGGCGGGATATAAATGGAATTAAAATAAAAAAATAAATAGGGTAGAATAAAGAATAGCACAGCACAGCATAGCATGGAATGGAATGAAATGGAATATAGAATATGGAATAGGATAGGATAGGATAGGATAGGATAGGATAGGATAGGATAGGATAGGATAGGATATAATAATAATATAAAAATAGAAATAGGGATAGGATAGGATAGGATAGGATAGGATAGGATAGGATAGGATAGGATAGGATAGGATAGGATAAAAATATAGAAATAGAAATAGAAATAAGAATAGAATAGAATAGAATAGAATAGAATAGAATAGAATAGAATACAGAATAGAATAGAATAGAATAGAATAGAAATAAGGAATAGAATAGAATAGAATAGAATAGAATAGAATAGAATAGAATAGAATAGAATAGAATAGAATAGAATAGAATAGAATAGAATAGAAATAAGGAATAGAATAGAATAGAATAGAATAGAATAGAATAGAATAGAATAGAATAGAATAGAATAGAATAGAATAGAATAGAATAGAATAGAATTATGGGAATAGAATAGAATAGAATAATAGAATAGAATAGAATAGAATAGAATAGAATAGAATAGAATAGAATAGAATAGAATAGAATAGAATAGAATAGAATAGAATAGAATAGAAATAAAGAATAGAATAGAATAGAATAGAATAGAATAGAATAGAATAGAATAGAATAGAATAGAATAGAATAATAGAATAGAATAGAACAGAACAGAACAGAACAGAATAGAATAGAATAGAAATATAGAATAGAATAGAATAGAATAGAATAGAATAGAATAGAATAGAATAGAATAGAATAGAATAGAGTTACAGAGTTGGAAGGGATAACAGATTAATAATGGACAGAATTAAATAAAATACAGAATAGAGTAGAAGAATAATGGATAGAATAAAATAGAAAACAGATTAGATTAGAGTAGAGTAGAGTAGAATAACAGAGTTGGAAGGGACCTTGGAGGTCATCTAGTCCAACCCCCCAACCAAGCAGGAGACCCGACACCATTTCTGACAGATGGCAGTCCAGTTTCTCCTTGAAAGCTTCCACTGACGAAGCTTCCACAACGTCATATTTAAAACATGAAAAAAGAAAACCCAAATCTCGAAGGTAATTAATGATAAATAACCTGGTTCCAGATGGGAAGTGATGCACAGCTGCAGATAGTCCTTTAAATTGCCTTTCATTTAGTTCGAAGTTACAGCAGCGCTCAAAAAAAAAAAAGGATTTGGGACCGTTTTTCACACTTACGACCGTCGCAGCATCCCCGTGGGTCACTTGATCGAAATTGGGATGCTTGCAAACTGACTCGCACTTATGACGGTCGCAGCGTCCTGGGCAAGGGGGTGGCGGTCACGCAATCCCCTGTTGCACGCTTGCGTCCATCAAATTCGACGGGGAAAGGTGGATTCCCTTAGCAGGTTAAGTACGAACTAAACAACCGCAGCGATTTGCGGCGCGGAAGGTTGTCAAGTGGGGCAAAACTGACTTGTTTCGCTTAGTGGCGGAAAGTTAGGGCTCCATTGCGGTCGTAAGTCAAGGACTAGCTGTCTTTGCCAAACCCTCAAGTTGCCATCGAATTGAACGAGTCCGCGCCAGGAATTCCTAAGAACTCTTAAACGTTTTCATTTTTTTCTGCAGTGTAAACTAACTTGACCCCGGCTGGCTTCTCTGGAAAATTCCCCCACCCACTTTTTGCAAAATGCTCACATTGTGCGTTGTTGCTTTTTTTTTTTTTTTAAGATTTTGACCTCCCTTTCACTTATTTTTTTTTTAAGTGCTTAATTACTTTTAAGTTACAGCCTTGCAGGATAACTTTCCAGCAATGAAAGCAAACTCAAATTCCACTTTTTTTCTTTTTTTTGCGCGGGAGAGGGTGGTACACAATGTCAACACAATTCTGCAGCTCCCTGGCAGAGCTGAATGACACAAAGGGGAACTATTTGGCAAAAAAAAAAAGTTGGTTCAAATCCAACTGAAACGTGGTTGAAGGCCGATGACCTCTCTACTTCCAGGCTAATAAAGACATTTTGATCCCCAGAATGGCAGAACGGCTGCAAAAGCTGATGTAGTTAGCAGAGATGGCTAAATTGACTGCTTTGATCAATACTATATCTATATCTCTATATCTCTATATCTCTATATCTCTATATATCTCTATTTATCTCTATTAATAATAATAATAATAATAATAATAATAATAATAATAATAATAATAATAATAATAATAATAATAATATTAAGAAGAAGAAGGAGGAGGAGGAGGAGGAGGAGGAGGAGGAGGAGGAGGAGGAGGAGGAGGAGGAGGAGGAGAAGGAGAAGAAGAAGTTGGAAGGGACCTTGGAGGTCATCTAGTCCAACCCCCAGCTCAGACAGGAAACCCTATACCATTTCCGGCAAATGGCTGTCCAGTCTCTTCTTAAAAACCTCCAGTGTTTAAGAAGAGACTGGACAGCCATTTGTCTGAAATGGTATAGGGTTTCCTGCCTGAGCAGGGGGTTGGACTAGATGACCTCCAAGGTCCCTTCCAACTCTGTCATTCTATGAAATTCTGAAAAAAGATCTTTTTTTAATAATAATAATAAAAAATATCCATAGATTTCTGGGAAGCTCAGCCACAACTTCTAGCAGGCCTTATAACCATTTTGTTTAGCGACCCGCTCAAAGTTACAATGGCCCTGGGAAAAGTGACTTCCCAGCAGTCCTCGCACTTACGACCAGCACGGTTTCTCTACGGTCACGGGATCAAAAAAAATTGGGCATTGGGCATCCGGACCCGTATTCACAACAGTTGTAGCGTTGTCCCCCTTGGTGACCATCCCAGCTGGCTTTCGACAAGCGAAGTCAACCTGGGGGTGGGAGCCAGATTTGCTTAATGACTGGGTGATTCAGTTACCGACCGCACCGACTGACTTCACAATTGTAGCCAGTAAGGTCATAAAACCGGGTGCGACTCATTTAGCGATATAAATTCTCCTCCCCATTGTGGGAGCCAGTTTTTTTTTGCCTCTGTTTAAATACCTTCCGTTCAGGGTAGAACAACACAACTTACTGTTGTGTTTGAATTGTGACTGTGACAAGCTCTCAGCAGCCAGAAATTCCACGAACGCAACTTTGGCACGTTAGCTGCAGGTTTTAAAACCAACGCAGGCGGTCCTCAACTTATGGCCACAACATTTCTAGTGTGAAGTAAGACTACTCTTATTTGACCCCCTTTCTTGCCACGGTTGTTAAGTGGATCGCAGCTGCCGTTAGCCACACAGTCATTAACTGAATCTAGCTTGTCCACACCAATGTAGGCAGTCCTCGGCTTATGGCTACAATTGAGAGCAAGTGAGTTTTAACTCATTTTAAAACCATTTTTGGCCAGGTGCGTTAAGCAAGTTTGTCT
Organism: Vipera berus; assembly: GCF_964194415.1. Classification (NCBI taxonomy): domain Eukaryota; kingdom Metazoa; phylum Chordata; class Lepidosauria; order Squamata; family Viperidae; genus Vipera; species Vipera berus. Next base: position 73,939,567 of record NC_138210.1, on the reverse strand, counting down.
GAAATGGTATAGGGTTTCCTGTCTGAGCAGGGGGTTGGACTAGATGTCCTCCAAGATCCCTTCCAACTTCTTCTCCTCCTTCTCCTCCTCTTCTCCTCCCCCTCCTCCTCCTCCTTCACCTCTTCCTCTCATTACTGTTGTTGTTGTTGTTATTATTATTATATCATTGCAGTTGTTCAGTTAGTAACACAGTTGTTAATTGAATACGACTTCCCCATTGGCTTTGCTTGTCAGGTCACAAAAGGAGGAAGAACCCTCAGACCGTCATAAATACGAGGCAATGTCCAAATTTTGACCACCTGACCACGGGGAGGCTGCAACGGTCGTAAGTGCAAAACACAGTCAGAAGTCACTTTCTTCAGGGCCCTCGTAACTTTGAACGGCCGCTAAACAAGTGAAGACAATCCGTAACTGGAGGATGAAGATGTCAAACACACACACACACACACACACAGACACACACACTCAAAAAGGGAATTTTTCAAAGATCCAAGATCAGGGGGGAAAAAAAACGGGAGAAAACGTCTTGTCAGCTGAAGAAATCTTGGGGATTACTGCAGCAAATGCAAATCGTATGTTATTATTTCGAAATCACGACGTTATGAAATGAAATTAAGAAGGATGTGTTAACACAGGGGAAATAAAATGTCGTCACCTCGATGAAGAGGAAAGTCTGGCCGAGGGGGATGGGTTTTATTTCGTTTTTTTTTTTTTGCCGTTCGCCACATTAGAATTAGGACAGAATAGAGCCGGAAGGGACCTTGGAGGTCATCTAGTCCAGCCCCCTGCTCCAGCAGGAGAACCTATACCAGGCATGTCCAAAGTCTGGCCCGCGGGCCATTTGCGGCCCGGGGGGGGGGCGGTTTAATACGGCCCTCTAACAGCCCTCCCTGCTCTGTGTAAATGCGGCCCTCCCACGGCCCTCCCTTCTGATTGAGGGCGGCAAGCAGAAGACTGTGTGCCACAGGAGGGAGGGCGGTGAGAGGGTGTTTCTGAGCAGCATATGGAGTCTCGGGTGCTGCCAGATCCCCTCCTTCTTTTCCCCCTTCTCTCTCTCTCTCTCTCTCTCTCTCTCTCTCTCTCTCTCTCTCTCTGTGTCTCTGTGTGTTGGACCTGCGGGGAACAGCTGGTAGGGAGGCGGCAGTCTGGCATTTTCCCCCCTCTCATTTGTATGTGTGTGTGTTGGACCCGCGGGGAACGGCTGGTAGGGAGGCAGCAGTCCAGCATTTTTCCCCCTCTCGTTTTGTGTGTGTGTGTGTGTGTGTGTGTGTGTGTGTGTGTCTCGGACCTGTGGGGAATGGCTGGTAGAGGTGGTGGCAGTCTGGTGTTTGCATCTCTCTGTGGGCCCGACACACACACACAGGAGGGGGGGGGAACGCTGGACGGCCACCTCTACCAGCTGTTCCCCACAGGTCTAACACACACACACAGGAAGGAGGTAAACAACGCCGGACCACCGCCTCCCTAACAAACCTCTCCTGCGTGTGGAGAAATGCCCATTCCCTCTGCTGAGCCATCCCAGTTGCTTGCATTGCGGAAGGCAATCATTTGGAATGAAGACACGAGATTCGGCATTTCTCCGCCTGCGCTGATCTTGCCCTCCTTACAGTCTCCCTCTCTTTGTTTCAGCTTGCTTTCTGCATTTGGGATGAAGACTCGAGAGAGGGAGACTGTAAGGAGCGCGAGATCAGCACGGGCTGAGAAACGCCGAATCTCGAGTCTTTGTCCCAAATGCAGAAAGTGCTGATCTCGCGCTCCTTACAATCTCCCTCTCTCGAGTCTCCAGTCTTTGTCCCAAATGCAGAAAGCAAGCTGAAACAAAGAGAGGGAGATTGTAAGGAGCGCGAGATCAGCACGGGCTGAGAAATGCCGATCTCGTGTTCAGATTGTTGGGGGCAATCTCGCTCCAGCGTCTCGGCGAGCACACTGGGCCGCCCCGCTCCTTGGGGCTCGCTGCTGCCATGGGGGCCGGCTCGGGGATTGGTTTCTGCAGGTTAAATCGGAACCAAGCAGCAAGTGAAAAAGTTAGCAGCAGTAGCGGGAGTGGTTTTAATTGCCAAGCGTCCCCATGGAAGTCAATGGAGGCGCCGCGGCTGGCCTTTTGAGTTGGTGAGTGAATGAGAGCGAGAGAGAAACGTTTATTGAGCAGTGTGAGTGAATGAGAGCATGAAAGAGGCTTTTTGGAGCAAGAGTGAGGGAATGAGAGAGCGAGAGAGAAGCTTTTGCAAACAAAACGAGTGAATGAGACCGAGAGAGAAACTTTTCCAAGCAAAGGCGAGTGAATGAGAGCGGAGGGGGCAGGGCGCCTGTATGTCTCCCCTTAGGCTCCACTGTTCTGTCAAGCCTCTTGTTTTGCACATAAAATACATTGTAAAAACTCAGCTGTCAGTTGACCTTAATGTTATAAAATGAAAAGTATGCCATTTGCAATTAACTTGGCATAAAATAATTCATTTGCATTTAATTGCAATTGTTCAAAGAATGTTCGGAAAAATGTTCGGCCCTCCAGCATGTTCACTTCATCCAATCTGGCCCTCTTTGAAAAAAGTTTGGACACCCCTGACCTATACCATTTCAGACAAGTGACTGTTTAGCCTCTTCTTAAAATGGAGGAGGAGGAGGAGGAGGAGGACAGAGCTGGAAGGGACCTTGGAGGTCTTCTAGTCCAGCCCCCTGCTCAAGCAGGAGAACCTATCCCATTTCAGACAAGCGACTCTTTAGCCTCTTCTTAAAAACCTCCAGGGATGGAGCACCCAGGATTTCTGGTGGCAAGCTGTTCCACTGGTTAATTGTCCTCACTCTCAGGACGTTTCGCCTTAATTCCAGGTTTGGGGCAAATAGCAAAGTGAAATAAAACCTAGAGAAAAAGCAGGGTCTACACCTAGGTAGGGGAAAAAAAAACAACAAAAAACCAAAGTCCACATTCAGATGAGGCGAAACCTGGCTGAAAAAACACCAACGGTGAGAGGGACCTTAAAGGCGAGCCAGCCGTGTGCGGCGGCAGCCCCCCCAAAAAAAGCCAACACGACCCTCGGCTGTATAAACAGAGGCCCGGAATCAAAATCAGGTGACGTGTTTTAGCAGCGGCTTCCGTAAAGCCTTAGTAAGGCCAGAGTTGGAATGAGGCATCCAGTTTCTCGGACACCGCTTCCCCCCCCCCAAAAAAAAAAAGAGGATGAGACTTTGGGGAAAAAAAACGCAGAGAAGAGCAACTAAGATGATTAAAAAGTCCAAAGGACGGCTGCGGGATTTGGGGTTTGGCCAGCCTAGAGAAAAGAAGGATTTGGACGGTGGGGGGAGGGGGGGGAGACAGGATAGCAGTCTTCCAGTATCGAATCCCGAGTGCCGCGTAGCAGAGTGAGCGCCTGTTACGCGTCCCAGCTTCTGCCAACCTAGCAGTTCGAAAGCACGTGAAAAAAAATGCAAGTACAAAAATAGGGACCACTACGGTGGGAAGGTAACAGCGTTCCGTGCGCCTTTGGCGTCTAGTCATGCCGGCCACATGACCACGGAGACATCCTTGGACAAGCGCTGGCTCTTAGGCTTTGAAACGGAGATGAGCACCGGCCCCTAGAGTCGGAAACGACTAGCACGCATGTGCGGGGGAACCTTTACCTTTACCTTTTACCCAAAGAAGAGGGGGGGGGCTCAACTTATTTTCCAAAGCACCTGAAAGCCGGACCAAAAAAAAAAAAAAACAACGGATGGGAAATGAGAAGCAGCCTGGAATTAAGGAGAAACTTCCTGACAGTGAGGACAATTAACTGGTGGAACAGCTGGCCACCAGATGTTGTGGGCGCTCCATCACTGGAGGTTCTTAAGAAGAGATTGGACGACAATCTGTCTGACATGGCATTGGGTGTCCTGCTTGAGCAGGGGGGGGGGTTTATTTGTTTATTTATTTATAATTGAATTTCTATACCGCCCTTCTCCCGAAGGACTCAGGGCGGTGTACAGGGCAGTGAAAGCTTTACGTACAAAAGTTAAAATGAAATTAAATTAATTAAGCCCTAACAATAAATAATTAAAAATACCCCAAACGGCTTAAACCAAGCCGGCCTGTTCAAATAAATAGGTTTTCAGATCCCGGCGGAAAGAGCAAAGGTCGGGAGCCATCTGGAGGTCAACCGGTAATTGATTCCAAAGGGTTGGACTAGAAGACCTCCAAGGCCCCCTTCCAACTCTATCCTCCTCCTCCCCCTCCCCCCCCTCCTCCTCCTCCAAGAAGAGATTGGATAACTATCTGTCTGAAACGGGTTAGGCTCTCCTACTTGAGCAGGGGGTTGGACTAGAGGACCTCCGAGGTCCCTTACAGCTCTCCTCTGATGGGACTGCCTTGCGTTGTTGTGGGGTTTATTATTATTATTATTATTTTTGACAACTGATCAACCATTCAAACAGTAGCCAAAAAAAAATAGGCACTATTTAAATTCGGCCCGCAAGGGAAAAAAGAAACCACAAATTAAAAGTGTTGCAAAGTGTAGAGGAAAACGCAGGGCTGGGTTTACCGGTTTGGGAAATATATTTTGCATGCATGTATTTTTGTGGTTTGGTTTTGGATGGAAGGAGCAGAACGTTGCAGAGAGACAAAATTCATTTAGAGTTAGAAGGTCACAGCCTGAGGTTTGGGTGGCATGTGGGTACTTAAAGGGTGCAACAAAGTTTAAAAAAAATAATAAGGTGGTTTTTAAAAATTATTTCCTGAGAGGTCTCCCGTCGACAATACGGGCTACGACAGAATAACAACAGAAAAACGGAATCGGAAGGGGCCTTCGAGGTCATCTAGTCCAACCCCCTGCTCAACAAGCAGGAGGCCCTGTATACCATTTTAGACAAAGGATTGTCCGATCCCGGCTTAAAAAACCTGGGTGTAGGTAGACCTTGACTTATGACGGTAACGAAGCCCGGAATAACACAAAAACACAACCATACAATCGCTTATATGATTGCGGTTCAAGGCACCCGTGCAACCCACCTGATTTTATCACAACTCTGCGGTGGTCATTAAGCAAGCACCCTGGTCATTAAGCGAGTCAGTGCATTCCTACGGGCAGGTTTGCTTTTTGTGTTTTTGCTGGGAACTGACCGAAAAGATCAGTTCCCAGCCCGCCCGCCCCCCCCAAAAAAGCGGGTCATAAATTGTGTCACGTTGAATGCTTCAACCGGTTGTAAAGATGTGTCTGAAATTTCGTCATGTCCCTCTGTGTGTGTGTGCGCGCGCGCGTGTATGTATATATATGTACATATATATATGTGTATATGTGTGTGTGTGTGTGTGTGTGTGTGACATTAATGGACAGCTAGGAAAAAAAACAACCACGGGCAGATTGTTTCAATATATGATCAGTGCGGTGAGATTACAGCTAGTTCTTCACTTACAACCGCTTGTTTAGTGACCGTTCTAAATTATAACAGCGCTGGAAAAAAAAGTGAGTTAGGACGGCCTTTCGTAGTTGCGACCGTCGCAGCGTCCCTCCCCCTATGGTCGCGGGATCAAAATTCAGATGTTTGCCAAACCGACTCTTATTTATGACGGTCGCAGCGTCCCCCGCGGGGGGGAGGGGTGTCACGCGATTTCCCCTTTTTGCGACCTTCCAACGGGCACAGTCAACGGGGGAATCGGGGTTCGCTTAGCGACCGTCTTCCCTAGCTTAACAACTGCAGTCGTTCCCTTAACAACTTTGGCAAGTGAAGCTGTCAAATGGGGCAAACCTGACTTTTAACAAGGGTCTCACTTAACAGCAGAAAATTTGGGCTCCGCTGTGGTCGCAAGTCGAGGACTGCCTGCATTTGTTTAGCGACTGATCGAAAGTTACAATGACACCGGAAAGGGAGGAGGGAAGGAAGGAAGGAAGGAAGGAAGGAAGGAAGGAAGGAAGGAAGGAAGGAAGGAAGGAAGGAGGGAAGGAAGGACAGACAGAAAGAAGGGAGGATGGGAGAAAGGGAGGACAATAGAGAAGGATGGAAGGAAGGAAGGAAGGAAGGAAGGAAGGAAGGAAGGAAGGAAGGAAGGAAGGAAGGAAGGAAGGAAGGACAGACAGAAAGAAGGGAGGATGGGAGAAAGGGAGGACAATAGAGAAGGAAGGAAGGAAGGAAGGAAGGAAGGAAGGAAGGAAGGAAGGAAGGAAGGAAGGAAGGACAGAAAGAAGGGAGGATGGGAGAAAGGGAGGACAATAGGGAAGGAAGGAAGGAAGGAAGGAAGGAAGGAAGGAAGGAAGGAAGGAAGGAAGGAAGGAAGGGCCATGGCAAGAAAGGTCAGGAAATGGGGCCAGGCTCACTTCACAAATGTCTCCCTCGGCGACATAAATTTTTGGTCGCAAGCCGAGGACCCCGTGTCGTTCAGCCCCTGATCAAGAGCATCGCTTCTTTGGGCCTCTGGATCTCACAGCAAGAATCCGGAATCTTACCTCTGGCTGAATTTTGTGGGAAAATTCGGCAGCTGTTCAGGAGAACCGTCCAAGTTCTTTGCAACTTCGGAACCGCTTTGAGCTGCATTTTGGGGCACTTTAAGGCAATTTAAGCAAACTTATTGGGCCGACATTCCTAAGAGGCAAAAACATCCCAGAGGGAATTTTTATTATTATTATTATTATTATTTTTCCCCCCAACATCAAAGGCCGGCGCTGAAATTGCAAAAGTCATTTTTATTGTTTATTTTTTCCCCCTCTGGCCTTCCTAGCGGGCTGCCTCCAGGGCTAACCAGGGATGACCCACTCACGGTATCGGTGCAGTAGTCCAGCTGTTGACACCCCCACCCCCCCAGGCCGACGGCGAGCAGGTGGATCCCGTTTAACTCCAGGGCTGCCCATCCTCCCCGTTTCTTGGCAAGGATTTTTCTTTGGAATAAGCGGAGAGACCGGACTGAGAAAGGGATTAGGTTGGGAGTGGGGAACCCGAGTGCTAATCCTGCTTTGGGCGGGGAAGCCAGCTGGGTGACTTTGGGCCAGGCCTCTGACTTTTTGGGGTGTTTATTTTTTTTTAAACAAATGGCTGCCAAGAAAACCGCACGGACTTGTCCCCATCCGTTGCCAGAGGCCAAATTTGACTTAAGGCACACGTCTCTGTGTGTGCGTGTGATTAAGACCGGGCAGCACAATCTGGCAAGGCGCAGTGGCCACACACGAGGGGGGACCTGGACAGAAGGGAGGGGGGAAGGAGGGAGGAAGGCTGGGTGCCTCCTCCTCCTCCTCCTCTTCCTTGCAAAGTCCACTCCCTTCTAGCACTGATGATGTTCCCTAGTTGGGTCACGAAACGTCTGCAAGAAAAACTCTAAGCTCAGAGACCACCAAGGACCTCACTGTCTCCTCCTCCTCCTCCTCCTCCTCCTCTTCCTCCTCCTCACAACCCCCTCCCTTTTGGCACTGATGATGTTCCCTAGTTGGGTCATGAAACGTCTGCAAGGAAACCACCCAGCTCAGAGAGCACCAAGGACCCCACAGTCTTTCCTTCCTTCCTTCCTTCCTTCCTTCCTTCCTTCCTTCCTTCCTTCCTTCCTTCCTTCCTTCCTTCCTTTCCTTCCTTCCTTCCTTCCTTCCTTTCTTCCTTCCTTCCTTCCTTCCTTCCTTCCCTTCTAGCACTGATGATGTTCCCTAGTTGGGTCATGAAACGTCTGCAAGAAAACAAGCCAGCTCAGAGAGCGTCAAGGACCCCACAGTCCTTCCTTCCTTCCTTCCTTCCTTCCTTCCTTCCTTCCTTCCTTCCTTCCTTCCCTTCCCTTCCCTTCCCTTCCCTTCCCTTCCCTTCCCTCCTAGCACTGATGAGGTTCCCTAGTTGGGTCATGAAACGTCTGCAAGGAAACCGACCAGCTCAGAGAGCACCAAGGACCCACAGTCCTTCCTTCCTTCCTTCCTTCCTTCCTTCCTTCCTTCCTTCCCTTTCCTTCCCTTTCCTTCCAGCACTGATGAGGTTCCCTAGTTGGGTCATGAAACGTCTGCAAGGAAACCACCCAGCTCAGAGAGCACCAAGGACCCCACAGTCCTTCCTTCCTTCCCTTCCTTCCTTCCTTCCTTCCTTCCTTCCTTCCTTCCTTCCTTCCTTCCTTCCTTCCTTCCTTCCTTCCCTTCCCTTCCCTTCCCTTCCCTTCCCTTCCCTTCCCTTCCCTTCCCTTCTAGCACTGATGATGTTCCCTAGTTGGGTCATGAAACATCTGCAAGGAAACCACCCAGCTCAGAGAGCACCAAGGACCCCACAGTCGTCTTCCTCCTCCTCCTCCTCCTCTCTGCAACCCCCCTCCCTTCTACCACTGATAATGTTCCATATATACAATTATATATACATTCGCAGAAGCGACGCTGCCTGAGGACAGCCCTAAATTGGGGCTGATACAGGCAAAAGATTTCCCATTTTTGGGCTGACCGGGTGCATCGAAAAAAGAAGAAACACTTAAGATATATATATTCATTCATATATTTACCGGTATATATTTATGGGTTGCAAAACTCATTTCTAATCACTGCTGCAGCACTCAAAGCACTGATTTTTTTAAAAAAACAACAACACAGGAAGTCCTCCCCTTACAGTTCATTTAGCGACCGTCGTAAGTTACAGCGGCACTGAAAACAGCGACTTGTTGACCCTTTTTCACGCTTACGACCATCGCAGCCTCCCCACGGTTGCCGGGATCAAAATTCGGACACTTTGTCCACCGACTCACACTTACGACGGTCGCTATGTCCCGGTGGGCTGGGGTGGGGAGTGTCACGTCATCCCCTTTTGTAACTTTCTGACCAGCCAAGTCAATGGGGGGGGAAAGCTAGATTCACTTAGCAACCGCCTGACTCCCTGAAGGACGGCCGCGATTCGCTTAACGCCCGTGGCCGTAAGAGGTCATAAAACGAGGCAACGCTCCCTTGACAAAGGCCTCGCTTAGCAGCGGACATTTTTTTTGTGTGTGTGGGGGGGGAGGTCAATCGAGGCGGCGAGGAGCCGCTGCAAAGGCAAGAGATGGATAGAGAAAAGCAGGGCAGCTCTCCCTGTTGAATTTCTGCCTGTCCTGCAAAGGCATTGATTCCGCCAAGGAGGGCGCTCACCTCGCCGGTAGATCTCCTCCCGCTTCCCTTCCCCGAACTAGGAGTACTCCAAGTCCCGGGAGAGGTGTCAGCCTGGAAAGGGAGGGGAAAAAAAAGAGTCACAAAACCCATGGGTCGCGGCTCCGGAGCAATTCAGGGCTTCTGCGTTCGGCTTCTCCAACCTGGCGCCCCTTGCAAAGTGGTCCAGCGACTACACCCCCCATCGGGCTCCCCCCGCCGCCAGGTGCGGGTGGGGCAGACAGACCTGGGCGATCCTCCAGCGCAGAGGAGGATCGGTCAGGATCGCGCGGCGGGCCGCCGCTCTCAGGATCGCTTCCGCAGAAGGTCCCGCTCGCCTCTTTCCTCCGCCGCGGGCGCCCGGGGCTCCGTCGGGGCTCAGCCAGGGCCAGTCCGGGCAAGCGGGGCGGAGATGCGTCCGGTCCGGCTCCAACCCGCCCTGCGCTCCCAAACGGCTGCCGGCCGACTGGCTGGCGGGCTGGGCGGCCCCGGCTGCGGCGCGGAGCTCCACCTGCCGAGGGCGGGCCGCCTCCCCCGCCGCCAACCGGGTCCCTGCCCGCCCGCGCCTCGGGCAGCGCCATCCGGCAAGGCGCAGCGGCCGCGCGTAAAGGCGCAGCTGGGCAGGCGGGAGGGAAGGAGACGAGGGGAGGGGGAAGGCTGCGTGCCTCCTCCTCCTCCTCCTCCTCCCCTTCTACTACTACTACTACGAAGACGACGACGACTCCTCCCTCCCTTCGAGTGTTGATGATGTTCCCTAGTTGGGTCAGGAGACGTCTGCCAGGAAACCAGCCAGCTCAGAGACCCCCATGAACCCCACAGTCCTCCTCCTCCTCCTCCTCCTCCTCCTCCTCCTCCTTCTCCTTCCAAACTCCACTTCCTTCAAGCACTGATGATGTTCCCTAGTTGGGTCAGGAGACGTCTGCCGGGAAACCAGCCACCTCAGAGACCCCCATGAACCCCACAGTCGTCGTCGTCCTCCTCCTCCTCCTCCTCCTCCTCCTCCTTCTCCTTCCAAACTCCACTTCCTTCAAGCACTGATGATGTTCCCTAGTTGGGTCAGGAGACGTCTGCCGGGAAACCAGCCAGCTCAGAGACCCCCATGAACCCCACAGTCCTCCTCCTCCTCCTCCTCCTCCTCCTCCTCCTCCTCCTCCTCTTCCTTCCAAACTCCACTTCCTTCAAGCACTGATGATGTTCCCTAGTTGGGTCAGGAGACGTCTGCCAGGAAACCAGCCAGCTCAGAGACCCCCATGCACCCCACAGTCCTCCTCCTCCTCCTCCTCCTCCTCCTCCTCCTCCTCCTCCTCCTCCTCCTCTTCCTTCCAAACTCCACTTCCTTCAAGCACTGATGATGTTCCCTAGTTGGGTCAGGAGACGTCTGCCAGGAAACCAGCCAGCTCAGAGACCCCCATGCACCCCACAGTCCTCCTCCTCCTCCTCCTCCTCCTCCTTCCAAACTCTACTTCCTTCAAGCACTGATGAGGTTCCCTAGTTGGGTCAGGAGACGTCTGCCAGGAAACCAGCCAGCTCAGAGACCCCCACGAACCCCACAGTCCTCCTCCTCCTCCTCCTCCTCCTCCTCCTCCTCCTCCTTAAGAAGAGATTATTGGACAACCATCTGTCTGAAATGGCATAGGGTCTCCTGCTTGAGCAGCGGGTTGGACTAGATGACCTCCAAGGTCCCTTCCAGCTCCATTATGCCTGTTATTCTCCCTCCACCTCCCCACAAACCTTTCAAGCAACGATGTAGTTGGATCCCGAAATGGCTGCATAAAATAACCAAGCTCAAAGAACACCATGCATCTTCCTCTTCCTCCTCCTCCTCCTCCTCCTCCTCCTCCTCTTTCAACGGTGAGAAAAAAAAGGACGGTTCCGTATTTAGGCAAGGAAAGCCAAATGCACAGGTATGGGATAGGTGATATTCAATAATCACCACGGCAAAGGAGGGAATCTGGCAACACAAACGCCAGGTCCCACTTACGGTCGTAAGTCGGGGACCTAGAATACCTGCATTCGCCGCCTGCATTTCTGAAGGCTGGACGTCCTCGGCAGGGAAATACGTTGTGGACCATTGTGATGAAAAGTCATTTGGCCGCGGGCCAGACGGTGGCCGCTTTCTGAAATCAAAGAATTGGCCGTTGGAGAAACATCAAAAGGCAGGAAGGGTGTTGCCTTCTTGATAATCCCCTCTTATCTGGTTTTCCTCTTATCTCTGTTTGAAGCGGGCCCGCTCAGGATGGGCTTTGGTTTTATTCCTGGCACGTGAATCCTGCACTTCGCCTGCACCTGGAATCCGCGTCGCGTTTATTGTTTCCCAGGGATTGTTTGTAGCTGGGGGGTTGAACCGTGAGGTCCTCGGTGCTCACCGATCTCGGTATTCGTCTGTTCATTCTTATGATGATTATTTTCTGAGTCTCTGGAACCTCTGACATGAAAAAGAGAAAATACGACGTTCAAAATCAGTACAGTAAACTAGATATCTGGTATATAGGGTTTCCTGCCTGAGCAGGGGGTTGGTCTAGATGACCTCCAAGATCCCTTCCAAAATTATTATTATTATTATTATTATTATTATTATTATTATTATTATTATTATTATTATTATTATTATTATTATTATTATTATTATTATTATTATTATTATTATTATTATTAATTATTATTATTATTATTATTATTATTATTATTATTATTATTATTATTATTATTATTATTATTATTATTATTATTATTATAAGATACAAGGGAGTCATAACAGAATAACAGAGTTGGAAGGGACCTTGGAGGTCATCTAGTCCAGCCCGCTGCTCAAGCAGGAGACCCTTTTACCGTTCCAGACAAATGTTTGACCCATTTCTTCTTAAAAGGGGGAAGCGACCACAATTCAGCCCAAAACGTTCCTGGTGGTTACGTGAGATGGCCGTTAAATGAATTTTACTCTGTTTTACGACCTTCCTTGCACCCCCCCCCGTTGTTAAGCGAGTTGTTGGAGTTGTTCGGTTAGTCACACGGTCCTTAAGTAAAGCTGCCCTCCTGATTGATTATTTTTTTTTGCTCGTCAGAAGGTCGCCAAAGGGAATCACGTGACCCCGGGACGCTGCGACCGTCATAAGTACGAGTCGGTTGCCAGGTTTGATGACGTGACCAAGGGGGGGGGGGTATTGCAACTGTCGTAAGTGTGAAAAAGGGCCAGAAAATCACATTTTTCCATGCCGTTGTAACTTTGAATGCTCACTGAACGGCTGTACGTTGAGGACTACTGCTTGCAATAACTATATAACAAATATAAAAACGACGTAAGGAATTTAAAGCAGCTAGCTGGGCTTAGCGGCTTTCTTGCAGACGTTTCATGGCCCAGCGAGGCAACATCATCAGGGCTACAAATGTAAACCTCACTGCCTATTAGCACTGATGATGTTACCTAGTTTGGTAATCAAACGTCTGCAAGGAAACCACCCTAGTGAGGTCAGCCCTGGGATCCTGCAGCCAATTTTGGTCACCATACTACAAAAAAAAAAAGATGTTGAGAGTTTGGAAAAAGTTCAGAGAAGAGCAACTCAGAGGATCCAAGGCCTGGAGGCCAAAAGGCTAAGCTTGTAAGCCGCCCTGAGTCTTCGGAGAAGGGCGGGATATAAATGGAATTAAAATTAAAAAAAAAATTAAAAATTAAAAACATACGAAGAACGGCTGCGGGACTTGGGTTGGGCTAGTCTGAAGGAAAGAAGAAATAGGGGAGACACGAGAGCAGTTATTCCAATATTTGAGGAGCTGCCACAAAAAAGAGGAGGGGGTCACGTTATTCTCCAAAGCACCGGAGGGCAGGACGAGAAACAACGGTTGGAAACCGACCAAGGAGAGAAGCAACCCGGAACTAAGGAGAAACTTCCCTGACAGTGAGGACAATTAACCAGCGGAACTGCTTGCCACCAGAAACCGTGGGCGCTCCATCCCTGCAGGTTTTCAAGAAGAGGTCTGAGATGGGATAGGTTCTCCTGCTCGAGTGGGGGGGGGGCTGGACTAGAAGACCTCCAAGGTCTCTTTCCAGCTCTATTCAGCTACCAAGTCGATCCAAGATGTATCCTGCCCATCACACCTGCGCGATGCCGTGTGGTTTACGCAGGGCTTTTTTTGTCATAGAACACCCAGAACGGAGTTCCGGCACCTTTTTTGGATGGAACCTTGTAGGGTAGGCAAGGGGGGGTTGTATGACATGGGTGAGTTCCGGCACCTTTTTCTTTTACCAAAAAAAAGCACTGGGTTTACGAATTAAAGCTATAGAATCATGTACCAAAGCCGTACTTTGGGTTGTTGTTGTTAGTTGCGAAGTCGTGTCCGACCCATCGCGACCCTATGGACAACGTTCCTCCAGGCCTTCCTGTCCTCTGCCATCTTCTGGAGTCCATTTAAGCTCACGCCTCCTGCTTCAGTGACTCCATCTAGCCACCTCCTTCTCTGTCGTCCCCTTCTTCTATTGCCCTCAACCTTTCCCAGCATTAGGCTCTTCTCCAGTGAGTCCTTCCTTCTCATTAGGTGGCCAAAGGATTTGAGTTTCCGCTTCAGGATCTGGCCTTCTAAAGAGCAGTCAGGGTTGATCTCCTCTAGGACTGACCGGTTTGATGGCCTTGCAGTCCGAGGGACTCGCCGGAGTCTTCTCCAGCACCAGAGTTCAAAGGCCTCCATTCTTTGGCACTCGGCCTTTCTTACGGTCCAACTTTCACTGCCATACATTGCAACTGGGAAGACCATAGCCTTGACTATACGCACTTTTGTTGACAGGGTGACGTCTCTGCTTTTTAGTGTGCTGTCTAGATTTGCCATGGCTTTCCTCCCCAGGAGGAAGCGTCTTTTAATTTCTTGGCTACAGTCCCCATCTGCAGTGATCTTGGAGCCCAGGAAAATAAAATCTTTGGGTAAACCAATACAATTCATTGGTCGAGGCAGTAACCTCCCTGCAGGCCTCTCCGTTGTGTTTGTGCGCACGGCAACCCCATCCGCCCGGTTCACCCGAGGAGACACCCCGGGTTCAAAGGAATGCAGGGCAGGCTGCAACTGGCGAAGGCGCTATCAATTTAACAATCTCTTCCGGCCGTCCCTCGGCTTCCCGTCCCTCGTTCAACAGGAACAGATGCTTCGGATTGTTGCGTTGAGACGCAACCTGAAATTTGAATTTGGCGTTGCGTATTCTACAGGATAAAGGTGGCAAGTTTCTCTTGGGCAACAGGTTTCTGTTTTTTTGTTTTTCCGCTCTAGGAGAAGACGCCGCCAGCATGTTGTGGGACGAACTCACAAGACTTCAATCCTTCGGCGGAAAGAGCCTGGCGAATTGGTTACGTGCCTGGTGTTCAGATAGACTGCCCCTGAGCGGGGAGGCTCTGCGGCTAGCGTGCTAAGAGGGTAGGGCACGCGCCCCCTTCTACGAACGTGGAAGAAAGCGACAGGCAGTCCTGGCGTTCAGCCAGTTGCTGCTCAGGGTCCCAACGGCACTACAAAAAAAAAAGAGGGACTAGTGACTTGGGGCTCACACTTACGGAGCGTTGCAGCATCTCTGTGATCAAAACAAATAAAAATAAATAAAAATAAAATAAAATAATCGGGGGCTTGGCCACGGGCTCCTATTTATGACGGCCGCAGTGTTCCCGGGGTTCACGTGATCCCTTTTTGCAAGAAGATGGGGAAGGAGAAGGAGGAGGAGGAGGAGGGGAAGGAGGAGAAGAAGAAGAGGAGGGGAAGGAGAAGAAGAGGAGGAGGAGAAGGAGGAGGAGAAGGAGAGAAGAAGAGGAGAGGAAGGAGGAGAAGAAGAGGGGAAGGAGGAGGAGAAGAAGGAGGAGGAGGAGGAGGGGGAGGAGGAGAAGAAGGAGGAGGAGGAGGAGGGGGAGGAGGAGGAGGAGGAGAAGAGGGGAAGAAGGAGGAGGAGAAGAGCACAGGAAGGACAATGAGGAAAAGGAGGAGAAGGAGAAGAAGAAGAAGAGGAGGAGGAGGAGGAGGGGAAGAAGGAAGAGGAGGAGGAGGAGGAGGAAGGGAGGGAGGGAGGGAGGGAGGAAGAGAAGGAGGAAGACTGTGGGGTCCTTGGTGGTCTCTGAGCTTGGTGATCTTCTTGCAGACGTTTCATGACCCAACTAAGGACCATTATCAGTGCTAGAAGGGAGGAGGAGGAGGAGGAGGAGGAGGAGGAGGAGGAAGAGAAGGAGAAGAAGAAGAAGAAGAGGAGGAGGAGGAGCTGGTTGGAGAATTCTGGGAATTGAAGTCCACAAGTCTTAAAGTTGCCAAGGGTGGCCACCCCGGTTCTAGCGTCTGCAGCTTCCTTTGAAGGCGGCCTCTTCTTTTTCCAGGTTTCCAAGAAAGGAGAAAGTGACCCCAAGCTAAAAGTTTAACAGACTTCCTCCCGAGGACGATCGGAGGTCACTTCCTGCAGCGAACGGACTTCCAACGTCCAGTTTCGCTTCCTCCCCCGGCTGCGACATCAGCAACTTTTGGCTAAATCAATCTCTTCTCCGTGTCTCCATCTTCTGAAGCGGCCTGGAGCTTGGTCTGCCCTGGAAGAGCCCAGACATGAATGGAAGACGAGGTGGGCCCTCAGATCTGCTGAGGGCTCAGACCAGGATCAACCCTACCTTGCATTTCCCAGGATCAACTTCCTTTTTTTTTTTTTTTGGCAGATGAACCTCGTTCATCCTTCCCTCCGTTTCAGGTTGGCCATCAACGTTGATGGCCTTCCACCCAAGGTCCTGTCTTGGCCTTGAAGTTGCGCTGCTTGGTCTTATGAGGTGGACGGAAGAGCAGGTGGACCTACTCATAGCCCGGCTGTGAGCCCAAAAGCTGACCGTCATCACCTTGAACTGAACCCGGAAGCCAACGTGCTCGGAAGAGGTACGATCTGTGGTTATTGAGGATCATTCCTAGGTCCTCCAGATGTTGGATTCTGGAGCAGCTGTGGCTTCCAACTGGCCTCCAAGGATGACTTCATGGTGGGAATGTGTTGCCCTGGTCCACCTGTGGGTAGTCACTCTTCAAGTGTAACGGATTGTGTGTAAAGTCTCCCATTCTGGAAGGCTTCACACAATTGTGAAGACCTTCTTGGTCAGTGTTTGTACAGGGGCCGTGAATCTAGCAAGACCACCCCCCAGCTCCATCTGGGATTCTACCTTAATTCAGAACGAGAAGAGAAGAGAACAGAAGAGAACAGAATAATAAAATACAGAACAGAACAGAATAGAATAATAAAATACAGAACAGAACAGAACAGAATAGAATAGAACAGAACAGAATAGAATAATAAAATATAGAGTAGACTAGACTAGACCAGAATAATAAAATACAGAACAGAATAGAATAATAAAATACAGAACAGAACAGAATAGAATAGAACAGAACAGAATAGAATAATAAAATACAGAACAGAACAGAATAGAATAATAAAATACAGAACAGAACAGAATAGACGCCTGTTGCCAAGCACCTGAATTTTGAATCCATGAGGGTGCCAATGCTGCGACGGTCATAAATGTGAGGAAATGGCCACAACTCATTTTTTTTCTTTTTTCTTTTTAAATACGTGATTGATTTTTAACCTAATCCCCTTGATCTTTGGTAAACAGCATGTTTGTCTGGGTTAGTATTTTTTTTTAAAAAAAGAATCAATGGCGAAGGGGCTTGCGTAATTCAATGAAGCTATGAGCTATGCCGTGCAGGGCCACCCAAGACACACAGGTCATAGCAGAGAGTTCTGACAAAACGTGATCCACTGGAGAAGGAAATGGCAAACCACTCCAGTATCTTTGCCATGAAAACCCTATGGACAGTACCAAAAGGCAAAATGATATGACGCTGGAAGATGAGCCACTCAGGTCGGAAGGCGTCCAATATGCTACTGGGGAAGAGCAGAGGGCTAGTACTAGTAGCGCCAGAAAGAATGAAGCGACTGGGCCAAAGCCGAAAGGACGCTCAGCTGTGGATGTGTCTGGTGGTGAAAGGAAAGTCCGATGCTGTAAAGATTTTTTCTCCATAGGAACCTGGAATGTAAGATCCATGAATCAAGGAAAGCTGGACGTGGTCAAACAAGAGATGACAAGACTGAACATCGACATCTTAGGTATCAGCGAACTAAAATGGACAGGAATGGGTGAATTTAATTCAGATGACCATCAGGTATACTACTGCGGGCAAGAATCCCTCAGAAGAAATGGAGTAGCCTTCATAGTCAATAAAAGAGTAGGAAAAGCAATACTGGGATATAATCCTCAGAATGACAGAATGATCTGAGTTTGAATCCAAGGCAAACCATTCAATATCACAGTAGTCCAAGTCTATGCCCCAACCACCAGTGCTGAAGAGGATGAAATTGACCGGTTCTATGAAGCCCTACAGCACCTTATAGAAGTAACACCAAAAAATGATGTCCTTATCATCATGGGGGATTGGAATGCTAAAGTAGGAAGCCAAAAGATAACTGGAATAACAGGCAAGTTTGGCCTTGGAGTACAAAATGAAGCAGGGCACAGGCTGATGGAATTTTGTCAAGAGAATACGATGGTCATAGCAAACACTCTTTTCCAACAACCCAAGAGACGGCTCTACACATGGACATCACCAGACAGTCAACACAGAAATCAGATTGACTATATGCTCTGCAGCCAAAGATGGAGAAGCTCTATACAGTCAGTAAAAACAAGACCAGGAGCTGACTGTGGCTCAGACCATGAGCTTCTCATTGCAAAGTTTAGGCTTAAACTGAAGAAAGTAGGGAAAAGCACTAGGCCACTCAGGTATGAATTAAATCATATCCCTGTTGAATATACAGTAGAGGTGACAAATAGATTTAAGGAATTAGATCTGATAGACAGAGTGCCTGAAGAACTATGGACAGAGGTTCGCAACATTGTACAACAGGTAGCAACCAAAACCATCCCAAAGAAAAAGAAATGCAAGAAAGCAAAATGGCTGTCTGAGGAAGCTTTGCAAATAGCTGAGGAAAGGAGGGAAGCGAAAGGCAAGGGAGAAAAAGAAAGATACGCCCAATTGAATGCAGAATTCCAGAGAATAGCTAGAAGAGATAAGAATGCCTTCTTAAATGAACAGTGCAAAGAAATAGAAGAAGACAATAGAATAGGGAGGACCAGAGATCTTTTCAAGAAAATTGGGGAGATGAAGGGAACGTTTAATGCAAAAATGGGCATGATAAAGGACCAAAATGGCAGGGACCTAACAGAGGCAGAAGAGATTAAGAAGAGGTGGCAAAATTACACAGAAGAACTATACAAGAATAAGCTTAACGTCCCTGATAATCACAATGAGGTGGTCACTGACCTCGAGCCAGACATCCTAGAATGTAAAGTGAAGTGGGCCTTAGAAAAGCTGAGCAACAACAAAGCTAGTGGAGGTGACAGTATTCCAGCTGAGCTATTCAAAATCTTAAAAGACGATGCAGTAAAAGTGCTACACTCAATTTGCCAGCAAATTTGGAAAACTCAACAGTGGCCACAGGATTGGAAAAGATCAGTTTACATTCCAATTCCAAAGAAAGGCAGTGCCAAAGAATGTTCAAACTATCGCACCATTGCACTCATTTCACATGCTAGTAAAGTTATGCCTAAAATCCTACAAGCTACACTCCAGCAGTATGTGGATCGAGAACTACCAGAAGTACAGGCAGGATTTCGAAGAGGCAGAGGAACTAGAGATCAAATTGCCAACATACACTGGATTCATGGAGAAAGCTAGAGAGTTCCAGAAAAACATCTGCTTCATTGACTATGCTAAAGCCGTTGATTGTGTGGATCATAACAAACTGTGGCAAGTTCTTAAATAGATGGGTGTACCAGACCATCTTATTTGTCTCTTGAGAAACCTATATGTGGGCTAAGAAGCAACAGTGAGAACTGGACACGGAACCACTGATTGGTTCAAAATTGGGAAAGGAGTCCGGCAAGGCTGTATACTGTTGCCCTGCCTATTTAATTTATATGCAGAGCACATCATGAGAAAGGCAGGGCTAGATGAATCAAAAGTTGGAATTAAGATTGCCGGAAGAAATATCAACAACCTAAGATATGCAAATGATGCCACTCTAATGGCAGAAAGTGAAGAAGAACTAAAGAGCCTCTTGTTGCGAGTGAAGAAGGAGAGTGCAAAAGTTGGGTTGAAACTTAACATTAAGAAAACCAAGATCATGGCATCCGGCCCTCTCAATTCCTGGCAAATAGATGGGGAAGAAATGGAGGTAGTGACAGATTTTATTTTCATCGGCTCCAAGATCACTGCAGATGGGGACTGTAGCCAAGAAATTAAAAGACGCTTTGCTCCTCGGGAGGAAAGCCACGGCAAATCTAGACAGCACACTAAAAAGCAGAGACGTCACCCTGCCAACAAAAGTGCGTATAGTCAAGGCCGTGGTCTTCCCAGTTGCAATGTATGGCTGTGAAAGATGGACTGTAAGAAAGGCTGAGCGCCAAAGAATGGAGGCCTTTGAACTGTGGTGCTGGAGAAGACTCCTGCGAGTTCCTTGGACTGCAAGGCGATCAAACCGGTCAGTCCTAGAGGAGATCAATCCTGAGTGCTCTTTAGAAGGCCAGATCCTGAAGCTGAAACTCAAATCCTTTGGCCACCTAATGAGAAGGAAGGACTCCCTGGAGAAGAGCCTCATGCTGGGAAAGATGGAGGGCAAGAGAAGAAGGGGACGACAGAGAACGAGGTGGCTGGATGGAGTCACTGAAGCAGGAGGTGTGAGTCTAAATGGACTCCAGAAGATGGTAGAGGACAGGAAGGCCTGGAGGAACGTTGTCCATGGGGTCGCGATGGGTCGGACACGACTTCGCAGCTAACAACAACAACATATAGTCCATTTTATGGCTTTGCTCGATTTTTCTCTTTCTTCCAATAATATTCTCTTTTGTAAAACCTTAACATTAATGCAGTTCTTGTTCATTTAAATAAGTGACAATGAAATGTAAACATTGGGCTCACGCTTCTGCAAATAATAACAACCACGTCAATATAAAGTGTCTTTTCTGATTGATCATCTGGGCAGCCTTGTCGTAGATCCTGTTCACCAAATTCCTGTTTAAATTTGTTTTCCCCGCAATATTCAAAGCGTTCTTACTGATGACTCTTTTTTTCCCCCCCCAAGGCCGTCGTAATTTTGAGTGGCCGCTAAATGAATGGTTATAAGCCGAGAACTACCCGTGTCTTGCCTTACGAACCTAGGCTGTCTTACAAGGTGGTCCTTGGCTTCTGATCCCCAAATTTCCATTGCTAAGTGAAACATTTGTTAAAGTGAATTTTGCCCCATTTTACGAACTTCCGTCGCGGTTGCAAAGTGAATCACTGCATTTGTTCAGTTACTGCCCCCTCCCCGGTCATTAAGCGAATCCATCTTCCCCTGTCGACTCTGCCGGTCAGACGGTCGCCAAAGGGGGATCACGTGACCGTCATAAAGACGAGTCAGTTGCCAAGTGCCTAGATTTTGATCCCGTGACCCCGGCGATGCTGCGACGGTCGTAAATGTGAAAAAACGGGGGTAAGTCACTTTTTTCAGGGCCCTTGCAAAGTAGTAGTAAGTCAACCACCATTAACAGACTTTAAACAATGTTTGGGATGAACGCATGTCCCTTGCCCGACAAAAATTATATATATTTATATATATTTATTTGATTCTGTGGAATCAACTGCCGGTTGAGCTCCGGATGGCACCGGATCTCTGCTCCTTCCGGCGCGGGTTAAAGACCCATTTGTTCGAACAAGCTGGCCTGGCCTGATGGGGAGTTAACTAGGGTTTTAATATTTGTATATTTTTTACTGTTTTATTTTGGGCAATAATTTAATTCTTTTTTAAGTTTTGTACTTTTGTAGTTTTATTATATGCCCTGTTCACCGCCCTGAGTCCTTCGGGAGAAGGGCGGTATAAAAATTTAATAAACTATATAACTATAACTATAAACTACCACCAATAAAAAAATACTTCCAAGGGCAGACTTGATGCGAAAAGAAAGTTTTCCATCTTTTTATGTAGATATTCCCAGGAACTGGGTTTCATGGATTCAGCTGACCCAAAAATATTTACACAAGGCTGCTAATGCTGGCAAGTTACACAAAGGCGTCATTTATCCTCCTTAAAAGAAAACATAAGTGGAATTCTTTTATTTGGCAGCCGCAGAACTTCCAGCTGGATTGCTTCAAAAACTGGAAACAAAGGCGGTTATTTCCGCTTTTTGTTGACTTGATCCGAATTTTTCTCTCTCTCAAATACTCCATGTTAAAATTTAAAAGAAGAAGGAGAAGAAGAAGAAGAAGAAGAAGAAGAAGAAGAAGAAGAAGAAGAAGAAGAAGAAGAAGAAGAGGAGGAGGAGGAGGAGGAGGAGGAGGAGGAGGAGGAGGAGGAGGAGGAATCTAGAACTTTGACACTTGGGAAAAGCGGACAACCTGTTTCCAGGGTGACTTTAAAATAATGCTTACCTGGAAATTGTGCAGATTCCCCACACATTAAAAAATAATAATAATTAAATGATGGTGGATGGTCTAAAAAATCCTGATTTATCTCTGCAGTTGATATATATATATATATATATATATATATATATATATATATATATATATATATATATATATATATATATATATATATATATATATATATATATATATATATATATATATATATATATATATATATATATATATATATATATATATATATATATATATATATATATATATCAGGGGGTGTCATCTCTCTGTGCGTGTGTGTGTGTGTCAATCTCTCTCTCTCTATATATATATATATATACATATACATATACATATACATATACATATACATATACATATACATATACATATACATATACATATACATATACATATACATATACATATACATATACATATACATATACATATATATATATATATATATATATATATATATATATATATAGAGAGAGAGAGAGAGAGAGAGAGAGAGAGAGAGACCCACTAGGGATGACCACAGACGAAGGAGGAAATAAAATAAGATTTGTGACATCTGACAATCATTTGTAGGAACTGGCTGAAACATTTTGGGAGTGAGGGTCTCACATACAAATGGAGTTCACGGAGGGTCCTGTGATGTCCTTAAGGAACTACCGGATCATTACGGATTTTGGCCCTGGGTTTGCCCAAGGGGCAAACATTTGGATTAGCTAGGATTCCTTCCTTCCTTCCCTTCCTTCCTTCCTTCCTTCCTTCCTTCCTTCCTTCCTTCCTTCCTTCCTTCCTTCCTTCCTTCCTTCCTTCCTTCCTTCTTCCACTCTGCAAACCCGACTTCTACCACTGATGTTGTTACCTAGATCATAAAATGTCTGCAAGGAAACCCCCCATCAAGGCCCCCTCAGTCACTCTCCTCCTCCTCCTCCTCCCTTCTAGCACTGATAACGTTCCCTAGTTGGGTCATGAAATATTTGCAAGAAAACCACCCAGCTCAGAAAGCACCAAGGACCCCACACTCTTCCTCCTCCTCCTCCTCCTCCACCTCCTCCTCCTCCTCCTCCTCCTCCCACACCCCACTCCCCGCCAGCACTGATGACGTTCCCTAGTTGGGTCACAAAACGTCTGCAAGAAAACCACCCAGCTCAGAGAGCACCAAGAACCCCAGAGTCGTCATTCTCCTCCTCTTCCTCCTCCTCTTCCTCCTCCTCCTCCTCTTCTTCTTCTTCTTCTTCTTCTTCTTCTTCTTCTTCTTCTTCTTCTTCTTCTTCCTCCTCCTCCTCCTCCTCCTCTTCCTCCTTCTCCTCCTCCTCCTCGTCCTCCTCCTCCTCCTCCTCCTCCTCCTCCTCCTCTTCTTCTTCTTCTTCTTCTTCTTCTTCTTCTTCTTCTTCTTCTTCTTCTTCTTCTTCTTCTTCTTCTTCTTTTTCTTCTTCTTCTTCCTCCTCCTCCTCCTCCTCCTCTTCCTCTTCCTCTTCCTCCTCCTCCTCTCCTTTCCACAAACCTCCCTCCCTTTTCTCTCTGATGGCATTACCTAGTTGGGTCGTCAAAGGTCTGCAAGAGAGCACCAGGGACCCCACAGTTCAGCCTGAATGACAAATATTCTCTCCTCTGGGCTTTCACGAATTGATTTCATTTCTGGAGCGTCCCGTCTCAAGACAATTATGCGAGAGAAGAACAAAAAGAGGCCGCCAGGGATTGTGGCTTGAGTTGGTGCCAATGAGGAAACACACACACACACACACACACACACACACAAAGGCCTCCCTCTGCCAACCCACTTCCTCATTCCTTACCAAGCAGGTGAACCAGCGGAAAAGTAGGGCTGAAGAAAGAGAGGGCCAAATGTTTACTCTTATGAGTGTTCTTCTCATGTCATTAACGGAAGTCCGGCGGACAGGATCAGAACAGGGCGGAAAATTCGAGGAGCCCTAGGAAAAAGGGGGCCGATCTCGCCTTTCGCTACCGTTTGCTCTGCTTCAATTTGAAGGCAAGAAAAACAAACCAGGATTATATATAATAATAATAATAAAGTTGGAAGGGACCTTGGAGGTCATCTAGTCCAACCCCCTGCTCAGGCAGGAAACCCTATTCCATTTCAGACAAATGCGTGTAGGAGGCCTTCGGCACAGGAGCAAGGGAGAACCTGCATGCTTTTTTTGCCCTGTGCCATCCAAACCGTACATGCACACCCCGTTGCGGGTTGCAAACGATCCCATATTTGCAATCGAGGGCGTGCCAGTCACTAGAAAGTCAAGATGGTTCCTTGGCTATTGAAGCCTCTCCATCAAATGGCATACTGTTGGCCACCATCTTGACTTGGTGGCACGCCTCATTGGAATGAATGTCAGCACAAAAGATCTAACAGCAAGGTTATCCAACATTGGCGTCTTTTAAGACCTGTGGACTTCAACTCCCAGAATTCCCCAGCCAGCTCTTTATTTTTTTGCTGAAGTCAAGACATATTACGTTGGCCGCATTCCCACCATCTATTACAGAGGTCTTCAAACTTGGCCCTTTCACGCTGGCTGAAGAATTCTGGGAGTTGAAGTCCACACGTCATCAAAGGGCCAAGTTTGAAGACCTCTGATCCATTAAGAAAGTTACCCAGTCAAAATTGCAATAAAGTAGTCTATCCACCTTTGTTCTTGTTCTATCCATGCTGAATTCTGGGAAACTCTTGCTGGCTGGGGAATTCTGGGAGTTGAAGTCCACAGGTCTTAAAGTGGCCAAGATTGAACATGCTGGCTGGGGAATTCTGGGATTTGAAGCCCACCGGTCTTAAAAGTGGCCAGGTTTGGAAACCCTGGTCTAAAGTAAGGCATAATGTTGCTAAAACTCTTTAAGTCAGTTTAAATGTCCCTCTTGGGATTGTGTAATGCGATTGTGGGTCGTTTCGGAGAGGAAACCCCCCACTTTTGCTCAATCTGGGGTCATTTACTCAGGTTTAGGAAGCCATAGGCTAAAGATTTCATCAAAAATAATGCAACTGCCAAGTAATTTGTCGGTTCTTAAATTCTTAAGTCTTGTCACCATCTGGAAAGACACGTCAACACAAAGGACCGACTTGAAATTCAGTATTTCTTTAAAGAGGAATCTCATCGCCCATTGCTTAAAACAGGATTTATTTTGGTACCGGGGGAAAAATGGGCCACCCTTGGCGTGTTCGGTTGCAAAAGGGCCTCTTGTCCCCAAAATAATTTATTTCTCAATCAGCTTCCTCCGCGTTCACAGGAGAAGGGATCTCCAGGTAGTCCTCGACTTACGACTGTTCATTTAGCGACCGTTCGAAGTTACGACACAGCTGGGAAAAAGCGACTTATGATCGTTGGTCAGAATTGCGAGACTTTGCAGCCTCCCCCGTGGTCACATGATCAAAATTCGGACGCTTGGCCGCTGGCTCATACTTACGACGGTTGCCGTGATCCCCTTTTGCGGCCTTCTGAGAAGCACAGGCAACGGGGAAGCCAGTTTCACTTAAGGACCGGGTTGCTAACGAATCAACTGCAGTGATTCGTTTAACAGCCGAGGCAAGGAAGGTCGTGAACAGGGGGCAAAGCTCGCTTAGCAAACGTCTTGCTTAACAACAGAGGTTTTGGGGCCTCCACTGCGGTCGTACGTTGAGGACTGCCTACACAACGATAAAATAGTTTGCCTCTTCTGTTGCTTGGAGGATTCCCGGAGGCGGAATTCGTACCTCTCTGGATCTTTGGTGCTCTTCATATCTGCCCAGCCCACCCTGCTCTCAAGGAAAAGGGGCGGGCTCCCCTCGTTGAGGACCAGCAACCTGCTCAGGCTGAGCGCCCCAGGCTCCTAGATTGTGGTGCTGTTTTCTATGCTGGGGGGGTAGAGGTAGGTGTAAGGCAGCGTGAGGGTCTTGTTCCGGCTCTCGATGGCCAAGGTGATGTGCTTGAGGTGCTCCTGGAAAGCGCCGATGAGCTGCTTGGGGGCCGATTCCACAAAGTGTTCCTCGTCGTAGTAGCCCAGCGGTTTCTGCAGAAGCGGAAGAGGGTCACAGAACCACAAATAACCCAGCTGGAAGGGGCAGCCCTGGGGGTCAAATCTGAGGGGAAGGAACTTGGTTTGGTTTTTAATGTATGCCATTGTGCCCTCGGTAAAAAATGACAATAAAGGAAGGCTGTCTGTCTGTGTGTCCATATCTTCAATGGGTCTTCAAACTTGGCCCTTTCATGGCTTGTGGATTTCAACTCCCAGAATTCCTCAGCCAGCGTAAGGGAACTATGACTCTTTGATGGCTTGGGGACTTCAACTCCCAGAATTCCTCAGCCAGCGTGAGGGAACTATGACTCTTTCATGACTTGTGGACTTCAACTCCCAGAATTCCTCAACCGGTCTGAGGGAACTATGACCCTTTTATGACGTATGGACTTCAATTCCCAGAATTCCTCAGCCAGCGTGAGGGAATTATGACCCTTTTATGGCTTGGGGACTTCAACTCCCAGAATTCCTCAGCCAGCGTGGGGGAACTATGGCCCTTTGATGGCTTGCGGACTTCAACTCCCAGAATTCCTCAGCCAGCATGAGGGAACTATGACCCTTTGATGACTTGGGGACTTCAACTGCCAGAATTCCTCAGCCAGCATGAGGGAACTATGACCCTTTCATGACTTGGGGACTTCAACTCCCAGAATTCCTCAACTGGTCTGAGGGAACTATGACTCTTTCATGACTTGTGGACTTCAACTCCCAGAATTCCTCAGCCAGCGTGAGGGAACTATGGCCCTTTGATGACTTGCGGACTTCAACTCCCACAATTCCTCAGCTAGCGTGAGGGAATTATAACCCTTTTATGGCTTGGGGACTTCAACTCCCAGAATTCCTCAGCCAGCGTGAGGGAACTATGACCCTTTTATGACTTGTGGACTTCAACTCCCAGAATTCCTCAGCCAGCATGAGGGAACTATGACCCTTTCATGACTTGCGGACTTCAACTCCCAGAATTCCTCAGCCAGCATGAGGGAACTATGACCCTTTCATGACTTGCGGACTTCAACTGCCAGAATTCCTCAGCTAGCGTGAGGGAATTATGACCCTTTCATGACTTGCGGACTTCAACTCTCAGAATTCCTCAGCCAGCATGAGGGAACTATGACCCTTTGATGGCTTGTGGACTTCAACTCCCAGAATTCCTCAGCCAGCGTGAGGGAACTATGACCTTTTTATGACTTGGGGACTTCAACTGCCAGAATTCCTCAGCCAGCGTGAGGGAACTATGACTCTTTCATGACTTGCGGACTTCAACTCTCAGAATTCCTCAGCCAGCATGAGGGAACTATGACCCTTTGATGGCTTGTGGACTTCAACTCCCAGAATTCCTCAACTGGTCTGAGGGAACTATGACTCTTTCATGACTTGTGGACTTCAACTCCCAGAATTCCTCAGCCAGCGTGAGGGAACTATGGCCCTTTGATGACTTGCGGACTTCAACTCCCACAATTCCTCAGCTAGCGTGAGGGAATTATAACCCTTTTATGGCTTGGGGACTTCAACTCCCAGAATTCCTCAGCCAGCGTGAGGGAACTATGACCCTTTTATGACTTGTGGACTTCAACTCCCAGAATTCCTCAGCCAGCATGAGGGAACTATGACCCTTTCATGACTTGCGGACTTCAACTCCCAGAATTCCTCAGCCAGCATGAGGGAACTATGACCCTTTCATGACTTGCGGACTTCAACTGCCAGAATTCCTCAGCTAGCGTGAGGGAATTATGACCCTTTCATGACTTGCGGACTTCAACTCTCAGAATTCCTCAGCCAGCATGAGGGAACTATGACCCTTTGATGGCTTGTGGACTTCAACTCCCAGAATTCCTCAGCCAGCGTGAGGGAACTATGACCTTTTTATGACTTGGGGACTTCAACTGCCAGAATTCCTCAGCCAGCGTGAGGGAACTATGACTCTTTCATGACTTGTGGACTTCAACTCCCAGTGCACAAAGTGGGTCTACAATTAACCTTCCAGGAAAAGCAGGGGGACGGGATCCCTGCCTGCCTCGGAGCCACCCCCATCCGGGGCCCTGGCTCCTGCCCCTCAGCCCTAATTCTGCTTCCTCCCCCTGGCCTGGCGCATTGCGAGACCAAAGGGCGAGAGAAATGGGAGGGAGGGAAGGGGAAGGAGGTGGGGGGGGTGGGGGAGGCTCACCATGTCGAAGGTCTCGTTCCGCAGCACCCAGAGGACGGAGAGCACCTGGCTGGTCACGTTCATTTCCGGGATGGTGTCCAGGAACTCCTGCAGGGTGACGGGGGCCTTCGCCTTGGGAGGGGGCTTCCTCATGGACGAAGGCAGGTTGGGCATGAAGGCCCCCATCTCAAACTTCCGCCCAGAGAGAAGGAGGAGGAAAAAAGCATCAGACAAGGGGCATCTCCACCCAGAAGGAAGAGACTTCTGGTTTGTCGCATGGCCGCCACGGGTGTGCGGAAGACGACTCTCATCTTCCCCGTCCAATTTTGCATCGCTGGGGGACCCTGAAAAGGGTCAAAAGTCGCCCCCTCGAGGCGACCAGCAAGGAGGGACCCTCGCTGGATCGTGGGAGAGCGGCAACTCTCCCGTTAGATCTGGCGAATCCCTCCAATCCCGCGGATGAAAGGATCGGCCAAAGAAATATGGCTTGTCCTGAGGCTGCTAACAGCCGAAGTCGCATCTACCATCTAGTAACTCTGAAGCAGCGTCGAAGAGACTGGGTGAGACCTACCTCTCTTACATCCTAATTACTTATTTACCTGCATAAGCTGCTAAAGTACTTTCCCCCCTGTGGCGAGGGAAAGGTGATTTTATCCCTCCCACCCGAAACAGCGGCGACTGACTACCCAGGGGAGTTTAAAACGTTGGAAAAAATACTGGGATCCTAATTGGAACTCTACTTCCTAAAATTGGTGGATTATAAGATTTGTAATTTTCTACGTGGTGGCTCAGTGGGTTAGGACGCTGAGCTTGTCGATCAGATGGTCGGCAGTTTGGCGGGTCGAATCCCGAGTGCCGCGTAACAGAGTGAGCGCCTGTTACTCGTCCCAGCTTCTGCCAACCTAGCAGTTCGAAAGCACGTAAAAAGGCAAGTAGAAAAATAGGGACCATTACGGTGGGAAGGTAACAGCGTTCCGTGCGCCTTTGGCGTCTAGTCATGCCGGCCACATGACCACGGAGACGTCCTCGGACAAACTCTGGCTCTTTGGCTTTGAAACGGAGATGAGCACTGGCCCCTAGAGTCGGAAACGACTAGCACGCATGTGCGGGGGAACCTTTACCTTCACCTAATTTTCTGCTCCTTATTTTTCTCTGATTTTTACTGTCTATTTTTATTGAAGAGCTGGGGTTTTTCCCCCTCTTGAAATAGAAGAACAAAAACGCCTGAAATGATCCAAATAACTCTGGGGTGACCTCTGGTGGCTAAACGTGAGATTGTAACCTGTTATTCTTTAAGAGAGACTTGTTGACAGCTTTGAAAATAGAGAAGATATAAGCAACTTTGAAACACCAGCTGCAAGGAACTCAGCTCAGCTCCTCACTTATTTATTTATTTATTTATTTATTTATTTATTTATTTATTTATTTATTTATTTATTTATTTATTTATTTAATACTATTTCTATACCGCCCTTCTCCCGAAGGACTCAGGGCGGTGAACAGGGCAAGAATAAAAATACAAATTACAAAAGTTAAAACAAGATTAAATAAATGCTCCCTGACTGTAAGATTTTAGTTTAATATACTATAGTTTAGTTTAATATACTATAAGATCTAAGATGGCGGCGCCTAGAATGGCTGCGGCTGCATTGGCTCTTGAAGGCAAATGGTTTTGGGAGGGATAGTAAGGGCTATAGGCCACATGATCAGGAAGATTTTAATGTGTTTGAGCAACATGGTGGAACTAAGGTAACATACGACATACGACCGACAATCTTTGCTGGCATGGGCTGTTTCCAGAGGAGGCAGAGGAGGAGAGGACCTGGAGCTTATGGAGCAAAGGAACTGGATGAAGCTGTCGGCAGGCCCAGAGGAAGAGAGAGAGACTTTTGGAGGAGTTGGTGGCGGCGGCAGCAGTGTGCTCCAGGGGCGAAAAGAAGCAAGGCCTCTTTAAGGAAAAGGTGGAAGAGTCAGGATCAGAAAAAGGAAAGAAGGCGAGGTTGTCAGAATACAAGCGAATTTGAGGGCTAATCCACATGGAGCCCCATTTCCATCTGTCCTGTGTGCCATCGTTCACTCCCTAGAGACTAAAATGGACAATGTGAAATTTGAGCGGGCCACGAACAAGGAGTATATATCGGAGGTGGTGACCCTTGGAGAGCTGTATGCAACGAAATTTCATTTTGATGTATGCCGATTGGTGTACATTCAAAGTGACAATAAAGTTATCATTATCATTATAATGGAAGAAGAACAGGAGTGGATTTTTCCTGCAGAGGAAGGACCGTCTGCAGGACCGTCTGCTGCCGGGGACGACTTCCCATCGCCCAGTGCGCTCACACAGAGAGGGTCTCCTCAGGGTGCCGTCGGCCAGACAATGTCGGCTGGCGACCCCCGGGGGGAGGGCCTTCTCTGTGGGAGCGCCAGCCCTTTGAAATCAACTCCCCCTTGAGCTTCGGATGGCCCCGGACCTCCGGTCCTTCCGCCGTGACCTCAAGACGTTCCTTTTCCATCAGGCTGACCTGGATTGATGATGGGTTTTTAAAAGTTTTAATTTTTAACTGTGTAATTAATATTTGGGGCTGTTATTTAATTTTTTTCTTAACTTTTGTACTGTTGGTTTTTTATTGTTGTTAGCCGCCCTGAGTCCTCTGGGAGATAGGGCGGTATATAAGTCCCATAATAAATAAATAAATAAAGAACAGGAACAAACTCTTGGTATGTTAAAAGCGATTGTTCAAACTCTCCTTACAACTGGTGGTGAAAGAAGAAGCAGCAGGAAAAAACAAGAAAGCACCCTGGGATATGCAAACTCAAATTATGACTTTAACTAAAGGTTCTGGGCTCAGCTGCGGTTGTGAGTTGGGGGAACGAGCTGAACGGGGACGAAAGCCAGCTTTGTACCAGGCCATCCTCGGAATGAGTCCAAAAGCTCAAAAGCGTTAATGCGCGAATTCAAATGAGGAAGAGGAAGGGACGGAGAGAAAGGAGAAGAAAGGCAGGAAGAGGAAGCAAAACAAGGGAACATTTCTTCCAAGGGCCCAAAATAGCTGCGGAGAAGCGGACGTTTCCGCCTGCTGGGTTATACGGAAGCGGGGGGGGAAGGGGGTGGGGGTGTTTCCACAGGGTTGGGTCAAAAAAGTCAAGATGGCAGCCATCAGAGGGCCATGGAAGGGGAGGAGGAAGGAAGGAAGGAAGGAAGGAAGAAAGGAAATGGGAATAAGAAAGGAGGGAGGGACGGAGGAAGGAAGGAAATGGGAGGGAGGGAGGAAAGAAGGAAGGAAGTAGATTGGAATAAGAAGGGAGGGAGAAAGGGGAGGAAGGAAGGAAGGAAGGAAGGAAGGAAGGAAGGAAGGAAGGAAGGAAGGAAGGAAGGAAGGAAGAATTGATTGATGGCAAAAACCAGGATAAAATGGTCCTGCTGGCAGCCAACCACGTTCCTCCCCTCCTCGGGGAGACCCCGAGTAGCCTCACCCACCTGCCCGCCATTGACCGCCGCATGGTGAGCCGAGCAGGTGAAAATCGTCATGGTCAGGTACTTGATGAGTTCCGGGACGGAGTGGAGGGCGGAAGGGATGCCTGGAAAGAAAGGGGAAAGTTTGGCCCACCTGAAATTCCCCACGGGCCAAAGGGAAGGGAGACCAAGCGGCGATTCAGAGGGAGGGAAGGAGGGACAGACCCCGCGTGTTCCCTGTGCATTGACTGCTCAGCACATCTCAGGAACTGTTCCGCTCCTCACTCGAGGCCCTGCGTGATTTCCTCCCATTTTGAAACTATTTTACGGCGGTCGATAAATCACACCGTCGTACGTCTGATGACGTGTTGGAGAAGGATGACGAGAAAGACAGGAAACACCGCACCGGGAGTCCTCGACTTAACGACCATTCGTTTAGTGACCGTTCAAATTCAACAGCACTAAAAAAAGAAACGTGACTGACGACCAGTTTGGCAACTGGCTCGTACTTATGGTGCTGCTGCAACTTCAAACGGTCAACTAAAGGGGACGGACGTAAGTCGAGGACTGCCTGCCTTCTACAGAGCGGAAAGGGCACCACCAGGAAAGGGGGAAACCAAACCAAGCACCCACGAGCGGGATATACCTGAGGCCTCTTTGCTCAGGAAGCCTTTGGCGAAGATCTCGGCCACCCAGGCCTGCAGCTCGCCGTCTCCCTGCACGGCTGAATCGCTCTCGTAGTAGAGTCCGACGATGCCCGAGACAAAGCTGCGGGGAGGGAGGAGGGAAAAGGGGTCTGTCCCGGCAAAGGGGGCTTAGCCCCGGCTCCTTTCCCACACCCAAGCAGGAGGAAAGGTTAGGGTGGGGGGCTCCCTGGGGGCTCTCTGAGCTGGGTGGTTTCCTTGCAAACATTGCATGACCCAACTAGGGAACATCATCAGTGCTAGAAGGGAGTGTGGGAAGAGGAGGAGGAGGAGGAGGAGGAGGAGGAGGAGGAGGAGAATTGAGGGGTCCTTGGTGCTCTCTGAGCTGGGTGGTTTCCTTGCAGTTGTTTTATGACCCAACTAGAGCCTTGGTGGAGCAGTGGGCTAATGCCTCCTTAAGTAACACCAGCTGCCTGCCATTAGTGCAGGTTCGAGTCCCACCAGGCTCAAGGTTGACTCAGCCTTCCATCCTTCCCAGGTAGGTAAAAGGAGGACCCAGATTGTTGGGGGCAATTAAGCTGACTTTGTAATAATGCCGCTTGGAGGGGGGCCCTGAAAGCCCTACTAAGCAGGCATATACATAGAATGAAGGCTATTGCGAAGCACATTGGATTTGTGCTTCTTAGATTGTAAGCCGCCCTGAGTCTTCGGAGAAGGGCGGGATATAAGTGGGATTAAACAAACAAAAAAAACTAACTAACATTATCAGTGCTAGAAGGGAATGGGGGGGGAGTTGTGGAGTAGAGCAGAAGAAGAGGGTGGGGGGGAGGAGGAGGAGGAGGAGGAGGAGGAGGACTGTAGGGTGTCTATTGTGCTCTCTGAGCTCAGTTTCATATGTCAAAAGAGAGCAAACACACTCTCTACTGATGACGTTCCCTAGTTGGGTCATGAAATATCTGCAAGAAAACCACCAAGGACCCTACAAGTCTTCTTCCTCTTCCTCCTCCTCCTCTTCCTCCTCCTCCTCTCCACAAATCACCCTTTCTTCTAGCACTGATGACGTCCCCTAGTTGGGCAGTGAAACGTCTGCAAGGAAACCACCCAGCTCAGAGACCGCCAAGGGCCCCGCATTTCAACCTTCAGCTACGATATATTCCCTTCTATCCAAGTTTATTATGACCCCATGAATTAGACCAGGGGGTCTTCAAACTTGGCCCTTTGATGGCTGGTGGACTTCAACTCCCAGAATTCCTCAGCCAGCCTGAGGGAACTATGACCCCTTTAGGACTGGTGGACTTCAACTCCCAGAATTCCTCAGCCAGCGTGAAGTTGAAGTCCACAAGCCATCAAAGGGCCAAGTTTGAAGACGCCCCTGAATTAAACAGAGCCGAGCCTCCAGACGCAGCTACTGTATGGGGCTGAAATCCCTGGCTCCAAACCTCTTGAGCGAGACTCGAATCCACCACCCTTGCAACCCCCATTAACCAGGCTAAATTGCGATGGTGGAGGATCCCGGCTGGTTTGTAACCCCTTCCCAGCAGCTGTTCCCCAGTTTGGTAAGGTGGAGGTGGAGAAGGTTGGAGGGCCCTACTCAACCCTCTGGCCAAGCTCCTTCACCTCTTGATGGCGTCCCAGATCTTCAGGCCATCGTCCCTGTAGTAGTACTGGAGGAGGCCG
Organism: Vipera berus; assembly: GCF_964194415.1. Classification (NCBI taxonomy): domain Eukaryota; kingdom Metazoa; phylum Chordata; class Lepidosauria; order Squamata; family Viperidae; genus Vipera; species Vipera berus. The sequence goes on along the minus strand of NC_138210.1, from coordinate 73,906,171 downwards.
CCCACCCCCCGGGCTTCAATGTCATCCGGAAGGCAAAGCTGGGTGTAGGTCAGTTCATCCAGGGCTCTTTGGAGAAGCACCGCTAATCCCTGGCGCCCGGTGGCGATGGCCTGTGAGAAGAAGGCAGAGTAACAGAGTTGGGAGGGACCCTGGAGGTCCTCTAGTCCAACCCCCTTAACAACGGCAAAAATTTGTTTAACAGCCACGGCACAAGAAAGGGGTGTCCAATTGAGTGCAACTCACCAAACAACTGGCTCGCTTATCAAGGGAAATCCTGGCTTGTAAGTCGAGGACTTGCCGATGTTGGGTTATCCAGGATTAAATCAGGCCCTTTTTTCCATCAAGCCCATCATGCTGAGCCCAGATGCCCCCCTGGATGCCCACTTTTACCTTATCAAAGGTGCCTCCTTGGCTGATGAGATAGGTCCTCGCCAACACGTTGATGTGGATGGAATAACGCAAGTGGGGGATCAGGAGCTGGAGCAGGGAACGAGGAGGAAACCATGGTTACTCGAGCTAACCACCATCGGGGGGCCCTGCCCTCCCGCCCTTTGAATGCCCCCCCAGCCCACCTTGTACAAGGGGTGACACATGGGGAGGGTCCTCAGGGTGGCCACCGAGAAGACCTCGGACATCAGGTGCCCGCGGAGCAGGTGGGCGATGACCTCGTGGGTGTGGAACTCGGCGTTTCGCACCCAGGTCTTGGCTAAGGTCCACAGCCACTCCTCGTCGGTGGGCAGGAAGATGGGACTTTGAGGACCAGGATGCTGGCTGAGCTAAGGGGGAGACATGGGGGGAGAGGTTGGGAACCCCTGAGGGACAAAGTTGGACATCCACCTTGGAGAGCCGATCTGACTTGGAGGGAGTCCGTTTCGCTTAGCGACTGTTCCAAGTGGCCACGGCACTGGGAAGAAAGTGACTTATGACTGGTCCTCGCACTTACGGCCAGTCCTCGCACTTATGACCGGTCCTCGCACTTATCGCCGATCCTCGCACTTACGACCAGTCAACTCACGACTGGTTCTCGTACTTATGACTGGTCCACACACTTATAATCAGTCCTCGCACTTACAATCGGTCCTCGAACATATGAGCGGTCCTCACACGAGCGGTCCACGCACTTACAACCAGTCCTCGCACTTATGAGAGGTCCTCGCACTTATGGCCAGCCATCTCACTTATGACCAGTCCTCGCACTTATGACCGGTCCACACACTTATGACCAGTGCACGTACTTACGACTGGTCCTCACACACACACTTACAACCGGTCCTCACACTTATGACCCGTCCTCACACTTACAACCAGTCCACGCACTTACAATCAGTCCTCGCACACACACACTTACAACCGGTCCTCGCACTTACGACCATCAAAGCTTCGCTACAGTTATGTGATCAAAATCCGGTTACTTGAATTTATGATGGTTGCAGCATCCCAGGTTCACATGATCCTCTTCTGCATCCATCTGACAAGCAAAATCAACGGGGGGGGGGGAATGGTGGGCTGAGGAATTCTGGGAGTTGAAGTCCAGGGGTCATCAAAGGGCCACGTTGGAAGAGGCCGGCCTTTACCTGGTGGGTTCTTCACAAATGATGGACTTACCTGGATAGCCAGAGGGAGAATTTCTCCGCTGGGCTTTTGGTGGAGCAAACAGATAGGAGCAGCGATATATTGCCGCCGGTTGTTTAATAAAGTAGTGGGGATGTTCTCCAGGACCTTGTAGTCCACCAAGTAGATGGTTCCTTTCTATAAAAAAAAAAAAAAATTAGCAGTATTCCAGTGTTTTGAGGAGCTTCCCCAAAGAGGAGGGGGTCAGCTTATTCTCCAGAGCACCAGAGGGAAGGACGAGAAACAACGGATGGAAACTGATCAAGGAGAGAAGCAACCTGGAATTAAGGAGAAACTTCCTGACAGTGAGGACAATTAACCAGTGGAACAGCTGGCCACCAGATGTTGTGGGCGCTCCATCACTGGAGGTTTTTAAGAAGAGACTGGACAGCCACTTGTCTGAGACGGTATAGAGTCCCTTCCAGCTTCTATAATCTATTCTGTTCTATTCTGTTCTGTTCTGTTCTGTTCTGTTCCATTCTGTTCCGTTCTCTTCCATTTCATTCCATTCTATTCTATTCTATTCCATATTTTCTATTCTATTCTATTCTATTCTATTCTATTCTATTCTATTCTATTCTATTCTATTCTATTCTATTCTATTCTATTCTATTCTATTCTATTCTATTCTATTCTATTCTATTCTATTCTATTCTATTCTATTCCTTATTTATAATTCTGTTCTATTCTATTCTATTCTATTCTATTCTATTCTATTCTATTCTATTCTATTCTATTCTATTCTATTCTATTCTATTCCTTATTTATAATTCTGTTCTATTCTATTCTATTCTATTCTATTCTATTCTATTCTATTCTATTCTATTCTATTCTATTCTATTCTATTCTATTCTATTCTATTCTATTCTATTCCTTATTTATAATTCTATTCTATTCTATTCTATTCTATTCTATTCTATTCTATTCTATTCTATTCTATTCTATTCTATTCCTTATTTATAATTCTGTTCTATTCTATTCTATTCTATTCTATTCTATTCTATTCTATTCTATTCTATTCTATTCTATTCTATTCTATTCTATTCTATTCTATTCTATTCTATTCTAATTTTGTTCTATTCTAATTTTGTTCTATTCTAATTTTGTTTTATTCTAATTTTGTTCTATTCTATTCTATTCGCAATTGGAGCAGGCTGTTCATGAAATCTCTCAGCTGGAACGGTAACAAATGGATTCATGGAGATTCTCTGTCCTCCATGTCATGATTGTCCCAAAAGTGCTTTTTCAGGAGGCAAGTGGATTTGCCTGTTTTTCTTTGAAGAGCTTTCACTTCTCACCCTAGAAGCTTCTTCAGTTCTGCCTGGATGGTAGGGGAAATGGAAGGATTTATACTCCTTGCAGACAGCTGGTCATTTGCCTTTTTTTAACGAGTCGTTGAGGCCACCTGGAGGTTTGGCTGTGTCCTCAGGGTCACCTGAGTGGTGCAAATGGGTGTGGAGCCTTCTTGGCTGCAGGATGTTTTTCTGCCTTGTCTCCCTGCAGCCAAGAAGTTTGGGCTCAACTGCAGTCATAAGTTGAGGACCAACTGTATCGTGTCGTATTTATAAGCCATTTTCATCAGCCTTGGTTGATCTGCTTGCTCAGGAGCTGCTCAGCATTTTAAAGATGGATTTGTTGACAATGAGGGGCCAACACACACACACACACACACACACACACACAGAGGCACAGCCTCTCTCTCTTTGCGTGTGTGTGTGTGTGTGTGTGTCCCTGAGCCTTAGAAGACCACAAAGGTGGGAAAGGAATCACCTACAGTTCTTGATGTTGAAACAAGAGAAAAGTTTGGTTATTAAATTTAAGACACTTGGAAATTAATAGAAAATAAGAATGTTATACCGTATTATCAATTAGTTGCTGTAAGATGGTGAGAAATAGAATATATCCAAATTAGATAAGATGTATGTTCTGAATATTAGACGGTGATGAATTGTGATAAAGGGAACTTTGCTTACCGTACTTAAAACTTGGAGATTATAAATATTCATTCTTAAAGTTACATATTAATGGGAAACTAAAAATTGGGGAAAACTAATTAGGACCTAAATAACCAGGATATGTATAAGCCGGAAATTATTGGTAAATGTAAGAATGTCATTTTTATTTCCATGATATAATAAGAATGGTATTAGTTTAAACAGGAGACAGCAAACGCTAAGGGCAAAAGAGAGGAAATATTTAATATAGTTGCTGAGGTACTTGTATGTCATCGTAGCATCGCTTAACTCGGCCGCCACGTTGCTTTTTTAAATACTTAACTGTAAAACTAGAAAATCAATAAAATATGTTTTTAAAAAAGCAATCACCTTCAGTTCTTCCTGCAGGGTTGTCGTTTCTCCCAAAGTCCCTGCCACCATTTCCTGGGTCACGGGGAAGTTTTCCGGGATAGCGGTGCACTTCCGGATTTTGATGGGGTTGATCCCGTTCAGAAACTGGTACCCAAAGAAAGCATCGTCCTTCCAGTGCTTAAAGACAAACTCTGGGGGGAAGGGGGAAAAAGGCGCAAGGGAGGGAGCCCAGGATGATGAAGGGTGTAGTACAATACGGCTAAATCCCCAACCAGATGGGTCTCCTCCAATGGAGCTCTTTCCACAGAATTAATTGGAACTGGCCATTCTCAAACTGGGCAAGGGGTGGGTGGGCTTCAGCACCCAGAATGCCCCAGCCAGCCATGCTTTAAGGCAGGGGCCCCCAATGCCCAGTTTGTGGACCAGCATGCAAAACCACTTTCTCCCCGGAACCGGTCCCTGGTGCCCCAAAGCTTGGGGGGGGGCAGGGTGCTTTAAGGTGTGGACTAACTCCCAGAATTCCCCAGCCAGGTATGCTTTAAGATGGTGGACTTCCACTCCCAGAATTCCCTGGCCAGCGTGCTTTAAGATGGGTGCCCTTCAACTCCCAGAATGCCCCAGCCAGCATGCTTTAAGATGGTGGATTTCTTCTCCCAGAATGCCCCAGCCAGCATGCTTTAAGATGGTGGATTTCCACTCCCAGAATTCCCCAGCCAGCATGCTTTAAGATGGGTGGACTTCCTCTCCCAGAATTCCCCAGCCAGCATATTTTCAGACTTCACGCCTTCTGCCAGAGACAAGCTATGCCTGGTTTGAGCAAAGTTGTGCTACCGGTTCTGGGGAATGGAGTTGTGGGAGGTGTGAGTGTGTCGTTGTGAAATGAAGAGAAGTCCTTGGCCCACCACTGACCTGAGACCGGCGTGTGGTAGAACCAGAAGATTTTGCGGATGTCCTCCAGCCTCTCCCAGGAGTAAGGTTTGTAGAGGAAGCCCTTCATTTTGGCCTCAAAGAGGCTGACGAGGAGGAGGAGGAGGAGGAGAGACGGAGCGTCAGACTGGGCAAGAAGCTCAGACAGGGGGAAAGGAGGAACAGGACCCCCGGGAGACGTTCGGTGTCGGGTGGGATGGAGGGATGGAGGATGAAGGGTAGGTGGGGGGATGCATGGATGGATGGATGGAGAGAGGGAAGGAGGGTGGATGGATGGGTGGATGGAGGGATGAAGGGAGGGATGAATGGATGGATAAATATTCAGGGAACATTTGGTTTTGCATGTCTGTCTATAATCTTATCCATCCACCTAGCTATATCTGTCTGTCTATCCACCTCTATCATTATCTATCTATCTATCTATCTATCTATCTATCTATCTATCTATCTATCTATCTATCTATCATCTATCTATCTATCATCTAACTATCTATCAATTCATCTCAATCTATCATTATCTTATATTATCTTATATTATCTATCTGATATTATCTATCTATCTCTATCTATCTATCCATCCATCCATCCATCTCTCTCTCTCTATCCATCCATCCATCCATCCATCCATCTCTCTCTCTATCCATCCATCCATCCATCCATCCATCCATCCATCCATCCATCAATAGATGATAGATTATCATCTATCATCTATGAAACTATCTATATCAATCTACCTCTCTCTCTTTCTCTCTATCCATCCATCCTATTTATCCATCAATTTTCTCTCTGCCTCTGTCTCTGTCTGTCTGTCTGTCTGTCTGTCTTTCCATCTCTCTAATCTCTCAAGGGCCACAAGGAGGCTTCAATTCCTGGGGACCACATGGAGAAGAAACCCTGATGCGCTGGGCTTTTGCCTTCTCCAGGAGGCTGTTCCCCTCTCTCCAACCACCCCTGGCATCTCTTAGTGGTCTCCCCTCCAGCTCTCCAGCAAGCCTGACTCTGCGTGGCTTCCCAGCCCAGGGGGGACTTGCTAGTAAAACCCGGCCCCCAACACTTACGCAGTCGCCCCACGTCCGAAAAAGGCCGTTGCCTTAGGGAAGGAGTACCTAATGTTGTATTCAATTGTGGCCGTTGTGTCGATGTCGGCACACCAAGGTACATTGGGCAGGTATTCCTTCCACCTGTGTGCAGAGAAATTGTCTCTGTTTTTATACATATTGGCTTTTATTTTTGCATTATAGTTGTAAACTGCCAGAGTCGCCACCTCTTCAAATTGCTGGCAAAGTTGATAACGCACAGTTTGGTACATAAAGTTTGCGAGAACAATTGAGAAAGAATGAAGCGCTCTGCGCTTACTCCAGCAACTCTTTGGGGCAGTAAACAGTGATCCACTACTACACCATCTTGACCCAGTGGCTTAGTGTGATGGGACTTGTAGTCCCAGAACTTGGGAAGGCACTGTTTCCTGCCTGAGCAGGGGGTTGGACTAGATGACCTCCAAGGTCCCTCCCACCACCATTATCATCATTTAAGAAAGGCAATACTATATATATTCCTCTTGATCGGGAACGAGATCTTCGTAGATCTTCCTCTAAACTACAACTCCCAGCATCCTCTCTAATCAGCAGTTGTATGGCAGCCGGGAGTCGTAGGCATTAGAATCATAGAGAGGAAGAATCGGAAGGGACCTTGGAGATCATCTAGTCAAGTTTTCACAACCTGGGCCTCTTTCAGATGGGGTTGAGTGACTTCAGCTCCCAGAATGCCCCAGCCAGCAATACTGGCTGGGGCATTCTGGGAGTTGAAGTCCACCCAGCTTATAAGTGACCCTAGTCGAGAATCTCTTTGCCTCAGTGGGACCAAACAGGGATGCTGGAGTTTGAAAACATCGACTCTGAAGAGTCCACCGTTTTAAAATTAGACTTAAAAATTAGACTTAAAAGGGAGAGGAAAATTAAATATTAAATATTATGAATGTGTTTGATTTATGGATTTACCCAGGCAATATACATAATGGTTTTGATTTATTAAAGGGGATATTGTATTATTAAGTAGATGATTTAATATGGTGGGAAATAGATAACTTTTAGGAAATAGAACAAGATTATATTCAAATAGATAAAATGTGTATTTTGGATATTCTAGTTTGTTATGAAGTGGGATAAGGGGAATCTTGGTTACCCAAAGTCTGAAGATTATAAATATCAAAGATTAAATTGGAATATTGACGAGAAATTAAAAATCGAGGAAAAATTAACAGCAGGATATGGATTGTTTATGAAGATTGAATGCAGTTAAGATAGGTACAAGCTGAAAATTTTTTATTGATAAATGTAATAATGATGTTTTTATTGTTGATATAATTAGAAATGTACTAACTTGAACACGAGACAGTAAACATTAAGGGAAAAAGAGAAGAAATATTTGACGTCATAACCTGACTTTGTTATTGAGTTACTGTTCAATCCAGTCACCGCGTTGCTTTTCAAATAGTCAAATGCAAAATTGGAAAATTAATCAAATATTATTTTAAAAAAAGAGTCCACCGGTTTTCTTCCAGACTCACCCATATTTGCGCTGTCGCAGCTGCAGCTCTTCCCGACGATGCCTCTGCTGAATGGTGTGAGTGTCGTCCAAAGGTGTGTGAGCTGTGGGGTTAAAAAAGGAAGGGAATCAGGAAAAAAGACCCCACCTCGGCTGGCCTCCTTTGCCAGCCCACCCCTCCCGGCTCCTGCAATTCCCGCGGAGTTTTTTCTTTAAAAAACGTTTTATTGATTTTCTAATTTTACATTTAAGTATCTCAAAAGCAACGTGGCGACTGAGTTAGCCGATAATTCAACGACGTACAAGTGTCTTTCGTGCGAGTCTCAAACTACCGCATTAATTATTTTCCCCTTAGTGTTGACTGCCTCGCCTTTAAACTAAGACAATTCTTATTATATCAATGGAATAAACGTAACGTAAAATAAAAAAAATAAAAATTCCTGCGGAGTTTTCTTCAGCAGGATTTGTCGAACAAAAAGGGAAGGGTGGAGGGGAATTCCAGCACCGGGATGGCTTCCCCTTGGGAAGCGGTACGTCGGCACCTGTGCCAGGGTGGAGGCGTTCCTGGTTTTCTTCCTAACCATCTTCCGAGGAGTCGACAAAGAGGTTGGTCTTCTCCCTGATGAGGGAAGGGCGTGTGAAGGCAGGAGACGGAAGGACGTAGCTCGGGGCTGAATTGTGGGGCCCTTGGTGCTCTCTGAGCTGGGTGGTTTTCTGGCAGACGTTTCATGACCCAACTGGGGAACGTCATCAGTGCTAGAAGGGAAGGGAGATTGTGGAGACAGCAGGAGGAGGAGGAGGAGGAGAAGGAGGAGGAGGAGGAGGAGGAGGAGGAGGAGGAGGAGGAGGAGGAGGAGGAGGAGGAGGAGGAGGAGGACTGTTGGGTCCTTGGTGCTCTCTGAGCTGGGTGGTTTTCCGGCAGATGTTTCATGACCCAACTAGGGAACATCATCAGTGCTACAAAGGCAGTAGGGTTTGCAGAGACGAGGAGGAGGAGGAGGAGGAGGAGGAGGAGGAGGAGGAAAGAACTGTGGGGTCCTTGGTGTTCTCTGAGCTGGGTGCTTTTCTTGAAGACGTTTCATGACCCAACTAGGGAACTTCATCTGTGCTGATGATCATCATCCCCATATACCGCATATAACCTGAGAGCCAGCCCCCGTCGCTTCTAGCACTGATGATCTTCCGTAGTTGAGTCAACCTGTGTCCAGAAAGGTCGTAAAATGGGACAACACTCACTTAAGGACTGTCTCACTTAGCAACAGATACCTCGGGCTACAAAGTGGTCATAAGTCCAGGGCTACCTGCCTTTGGAGTCTGGGAGCACCAAAGACCCACTAATCTTGCCTTGCAGGTCTCCTCCTCCAACCTGGCGTAGCTACTCACCCGTTCCTTCGCTGACGGAGACGGTGCAGTAACCCTCGATCCACTGGTAGCAGGGGAAGCGGAAGAGCTCTCCATGAGGACTGGTCACCTGGACGAAGCTGCAGTACCAGCTGCTCTGGGGGAAGTAGGAATAGGGCTCCTTCTGCAGGCGGATCAGCAAGATGGGTCCCAGGTCCCGATCGCACGGAATGTCCACCTCGGCCACCTGTCGGGGAAGCGAGGACAAAGAGTCGGGGTCCCCAGAGGAGGAGAAATGGGGCGGTGTTGCGGGTGGCCCATGGTGCCCTGCCAGGTGTTCAGTCCGCCTTCTGGACTTCAACTCCCAGAATTCCCCAGCCAGCCTCTTCCCTTCTCCTTTCCCCTTTCTCCTTTCCCCAGTTCCCTTCGCGGCCTGCTTCTCAACTTGGCACGGGCTCCCTTGCCGAAGGATGCCCGCTCAACCCCGTTCTTTCATGCCGACTCAGCTTCAGCTTTGATCTTCCGCTGCACCCATCAGATCAATATCTACACCGCCTTACCCGACGAGATTGACAGGTCCGGGGACTTGTAGACCTGGCTTAGGAGGGCAGGCTGAGGCAAAGGAGAAGGTTCAATAAAGAAAAGTTAAGCGGGAATCGGGACTGGTGTGTGTGTCTCTGTGTGTGTGTCTCTGGTGCTTGGTTGTTGCCTTGCAGATGTTTCATGACCCAACTAGGAACATCATCAGTGCTAGAAGGGAATGTGGGAAGAGGAGGAGGAGGAGGAGGAGGACTGTGGGGTCCTTGGTGCTCTCTGAGCTGGGTGGTTTCCTTGCAGACGTTTCATGACCCAACTAGGGAACGTCACATCAGTGCTGGCGGGGAGTGGGGTGTGGGAGGAGGAGGAGGAGGAGGAGGAAGAGGAGGAGGAAGAGGAAGAGGAAGAGGACAATGACGACTCTGGGGTCCTTGGTGGTCTCTGAGCTGGGTGATTTTCTTGCAGATGTTTCGTGACCCAACTAGGGAACGTCATCAGTGCTAGAAGGGAATGTGGGAAGAGGAGGAGGAGGAGGAGGAAGAGGAGGAGGAGGAGGAGGAAGAGGAGGAGGAGGAGGAGGAGGACTGTGGGGTCCTTGGTGCTCTCTGAGCTTGGTTGTTTCCTTGCAGATGTTTCATGACCCAATGAGGAACATCATCAGTGCTAGAAGGAGGAGGGTTTGTGGAGAAGAGGAGGAGGAGGAGGCGACTGTGGGGTCCTTGGTGCTCTCTGAGCTTGGTTGTTTCCTTGCAGATGTTTCATGACCTAATGAGGAACATCATCAGTGCTAGAAGGAGGAGGGTTTGTGGAGAAGAGGAGGAGGAGGAGGCGACTGTGGGGTCCTTGGTGCTCTCTGAGCTTGGTTGTTTTCTTGCAGATGTTTCGTGACCCAACTAGGGAACGTCATCAGTGCTAGAAGGGAATGTGGGAAGAGGAGGGGGAGGAGGAGGAGGAGGAGGAGGAGGAGGAGGAGGAGGAGGAGGAGGAGGAGGACTGTGGGGTCCTTGGTGCTCTCTGAGCTTGGTTGTTTTCTTGCAGATGTTTCTTGACCCAACTAGCTAACACCATCCTTGCTAAAAGGAGAGGGGTTTGTCAGAGGGAGCTTTCTTGCGGGTTTCTTGACTAGGCTGTTATTGATGGATTGGTTGTTTGTCTGAGTTGGCAGTTCCTTAATTGGTGCATTTTGTACTTCTTGTTTGTTGGTCAAGTATTAATCTTGGTGTCAATCTCGGCTCATCTGGGTGTTGACTGCTGGCAAGGAGATGTTTTGGTCTGTCTGCTTCCTTTTCACCTTTTGGATTCTTTCTTTTCAATGGCATGTAGATGTTGTTTCTCTCTCTGTGCCAGGTGATGGCTGATTTGTCTCAAGGCCAAGCTGCCAGGAATTCTGTAGCTTTTAGGGACTTGGCTTGGTCTAGGAGGCTCACCGTCTCACAGTAAACCATCCCCGTCTTCTACCATTTTCTTAGGAAACAACAGCCCAGTCAAGTGACCAAGAAGAAAACAACATTTCCACCCACACTGGCAGAGAGGCCGCCTGTATACAAACAGAAAACAAATCCCATTCCTTTCTAGCACTGATAATGTTACCTAGTTGGGTCAGGAAACGTCTGCAAAAAACCTACCAACCTCAGAGAGCCCCAAGGCCCCACAGTCGTCGTCGTCGTCCTCCTCCTCCTCCTCCTCCCCTTCCCCCTCCCCTTCCCTCTCCTCCTCCCTTCTAGAACTGATGATGTTCCCTAGTTGGGTCATGAAACGTATGCAAGAAAACAACCAATCTTAGAGAGCACCAAGGACCCCACACTCCTCTTCTTCCTCCTCCTCCTCCTCCTCCTCCTCATCATCATTATCATCATCATTTCCCTTCTAGAACTGATGACGTTCCCTAGTTGGGTCATGAAACGTATGCAAGAAAACAAGCCAGCTCAGAGAGCGCCAAGGACCCCTCCCTTCAACCCTGAGCTACGAATGTCCTCCTTCTGATAATTCTCCTTACATCAGGGGTCTCCAAACTTGGCCCTTTAATGACTTGTGGACTTCAACTCCCAGAATTCCTCAGCCAGGCACGCTGGCTGAGGAATTCTGGGAGTTGAAGTCCACAAGTCATTAAAGGGCCAAGTTTGGAGACCCCTTCCTTACACCATGGCCTGGTCACCCTCCAACTAGGAGAACTAACTGGCCTAACACGAGGGCCAGATCACCCTCAAACTGCCAGGCAATGTGGTCTCAGGAAGTTCTTCAAGACAACGAGTCCCCAGTTGGCTTCGGGTGGATCCATCGGGGGAGGAACCTCAGGATCAGAGCTGGGGATCCAAAATCGGATTGCCCTTCAACTGGAGATCAGCGTCAAGTCATAAGCTGGGACACTCAGGTTTTTCTGGCTTATTGATGGATGGATGGGTTTGCCCATCAGAAGCTCCCGGCCGTGGGTGGTTCACAAGTCAAAGAATAAAAGCAGGATGACTACTAGCCTGTCACAGCGAGGCTGAGATGTTTAAGACTATTAACCCAATTTAATCAGGCATGTTGGATTCTCCTAACTGGCACAGCCAGGTCTTCAGGGTTTCATGGAAGGCTAATAAGGTTGGGGTCACCCGGATCTCAGATCGAAGACGGGTCCATAAAACTGGTGCTCCAGTTTGGGAAAGCACACTTCCTGGTTGCAAGGAGGCGATGTTTTGCGCCGACTGTGGAATTCTGGGAGTTGAAGTCCACCCATCTTCAAGTCGTCAGGGCTGAGGAACACCAGTGTACATCTTCTGCTTCCTCAAGGGGCCTTTGAAGATGTAGACCTTCTAGCTCAGGGGTCTTCAAACTTGGCCCTTTTGTGACTTGTGGACTTCAAGTCCCAGAATTCCTCAGCCAGGCACAGAAGTGACTGGGCAGCCATTTGTCTGGAATGGTCTAGGCTAGGGTCTCCTGCTGGACTAGAAGACCTCCAAGGTCCCTTCCAACTCTCCTCCTCCTCCTCCTCCCCCCCCCTCCTCCTCTTTTTAAAGAAGAAACTGCACAGCCACTTATCTGGAATGGTATAGGGTAGGGTTCTTCAAACGTGGCCCTTTGATGACATGTGTACTTCAACTCCCAGAATTCCTCAGCCAGCATGCCTGACTGAGGAATTCTGGGAGTTGAAGTCCACAAGCAGGGGCCTTCAAACCTGGCCCTTTGATGACATGTGTACTTCAACTCCCAGAATTCCTCAGCCAGCGTGCCTGTCCATCCTTCCATCCTTCCGAGGTAGGTAAAATGAGGACCCAGATTGTTGGGGGTAATTAAGCTGACTTTGTAATAATGCCGCTTGGGGTGTGTGTGAAAGCCCTAATAAGCAGGCATATACATAGAATGAAGGCTACTGCTAAGCTTGTAAGCCGCCCTGAGTCTTCGGAGAAGGGCGGGATATAAATGGAATTAAAATAAAAATAAATAAATAAAAAATGTCACCCCCTAGTTCTTCTCTTCATTAAATTAGATATATCCAATTCCAGCAACCGTTCTTTATATGTTTTAGCCTCCAGTCCCCTGATCATCTTTGTTGCTCTTCTCTGCACACTTTCCAGAGTCTCAACATCTTTTGAGGGGCTCCTACAAAGAAGAGGGGGGGGGGTTCAACTTATTCTCCAAAGCACCCAAAGTCAGGACAAGAAGGAACGGGTGGAAACGAATCAAGGAGAGAAGCAACCTGGAACTAAGGAGAAACTTCCTGACAGGGAGAACAATTAACCAGTGGAACAACCTGCCACCAGAAGTTGTAGGTGCTCCAACACTGGAGGTTTTTGAGAAAAGATTGGAAAACCATTTGTCTGAAATGGTATAGGGGGTTGTCTAGGGAATAAACAACCTCCAAGGTCCCTTCCAATTCTGTTATTTTGTTATTCTGTCTCTCTCTGGACCAAAATGCACTCCAGGAGCTAAGGTACCATCTCCCAACTTCCTTCTCTTGGGACTCGAACCCAAATCTTACCGATCCTTCGGAGCAGGTCATCCCAATCTTGTCCAGAAACCTCTTGGGGCTTTGTCCGTTGGCGCCCACCAAGGTGATGGAGATCAGATCTAAAGTCCCAGTTAAAAGACCTTGGCCCGTAGTCACTTGAGCCTTGTAGATCAGCGCCTGGTTCTGAGAAGATCCGTCCTGCTCCATCCTGCTGCTGGTGGGATGGAGGAGAAGGAGGAAAGAAGCACGTTCTCTCAAGCTTCAGGAGGGATTGAGGAGGAGAAGAGAACTCCTTCGGAACCGGCTCTTCTCTCCTTTTGAGTTACACCCAGATGCCTCCAAGCCAACTCAGAAGAAGTGCCATCCTCCTCCTCCTCCTCCTCCTCCTCCTCCTGCTCCTCCTCCTCTGCAGTTTCTCCTCCTCCCCTCTTCTTCGTCTTCCACAAACCTTGGCCCAGTAGCCTGGTACTAGTACCGCTTTATAAAGCCCTAGTGAGGCCACACCTGGAATATTGCAGCCAGTTTTGGTCACCATATCACATAAAAGATGTTGAGAGTTTGGGGGAAAAATAAATCAGAGAAGAGCAACTCAGAGGATCCAAGGCCTGGAGGCTAAAACGTACGAAGAACGGCTGCGGGACGTGGGTCTGGCTAGTCTAAAGAAAAGAAGAAATAGGGGAGACACGATAGCAGCGTTCCAGTATTGGAGGGGCTGCCACAAAGAAGAGGGGGGGTCAGAGGGTACAGAGAAGAGCAACAAAGATGATTAGGGGGACTGGAGGCTAAAACATATAGGGAACGGTTGCTGGAATTGGGTATGTGTAGTTTAATGAAGAGAAGGACGAGGGGGGACATGACAGCAGTGTTCCAACATCTCAGGGGCTGCCCCAAAGAAGAGGGAGTCAAGCTATTCTCCAAAGCACCTAAAGGCAGGACAAGAAGCAACGGATGGAAACTAGTCAAGGAGAGAAGCAACCTAGAACTAAGGAGAAACTTCCTGACAGTTGGAACAACTAACCAGTGGAACAACCTGCCTCCAGAGGTGGTGAATGCTCCAACACTGGAGGTTTTTAAAAAGAGACTGGACAGCCATTTGCCTGAAATGGTATAAGGTTTCCTGCCTGAGCAGGGGGTTGGACTAGATGACCTCCAAGGTCCCTTCCAACTTTTATTATTATTATTATATTATTATTATTTATTCTCCAAAGCACCGGAGGGCAGGACAAGAAACAATGGTTAGAAACTGACCAAGGAGAGAAGCAACCTGGAATTGAGGAGAAATTTCCTGACACTGAGGACAATTAACCACTGGAACAGCTTGCCACCAGAAATCATGCGCGCTCCATCCCTGGAGGTTTTAAAGAAGAGACTGGAGCAGTGATGGTGAACTTTTTAGAGACCGAGTGCCCAAACGGCAACCCAAAACCCACTGATGTATCGTCGGGTGCCGGGTGGGCCCTGGCCCATTGGGTGGGCGTGGCTGCGGTGGTAACGGCAGACTGGGTGGGACTCAAAAGTTCAAGCAATCAATTTCAGCTTGGCGAGAGCTTTTTTTTTTCCGGCGAGAAGTTGAAATTGATTGATTGATCAAACCTTTTTTTTTTTTTTGCACATGGCGGCGGAGGCCTAAAGTGAAAAGGTTTTATAAAACCCAGTTGACTGGGACGATGGCGCGCGTGCCCACAGAGAGGGCTGTGCGTGCCAACTGTGGCACGTGTGCCATAGGTTCGCCACCACGGCACTAGACAACCACCTGTCTGAGATGGTATAGGTCATCCTGCTTGAGCAGGGGGCTGGACTAGAAGACCTCCAAGGTCCCTTCCAGCTTCTATTTCTATTCTATTCTATTCTATTCTATTCTATTCTATTCTATTCTATTCTATTCTATTCTATTCTATTCTATTCTATTCTATTCTATTCTATTCTATTCTGATTATTTTGTTTTCTATTTTATTTTATTTTATTATTTATGTATTATGTACTCTAGAATCTACCACTTTCACCAACCAGGTTAAAAAACGAAAAAGCCCATCAACCTTGCAAATGTCGATGTTCTTCCTTGTCTTTCGGTGGTTGTTTTAATCCTGGTTTATTTGTTTCCCCCGTTGATCACAAGCCACTCAGAGACCTGGCTGGGAGCCTCGCGCTGCAAAGAATCCATCGATATTCGTTGTGCCTTTTTAATTGATTGATTGATTGATTGATTGATTGATACCTCTGTCCAGGCAAATGGGATAGAAGCGGCACTTAAATGTGCTGCTTAAAACTTTTGCCCATCTCTTTTCCTCCCCGTTTTAAGGATTCAACAACTCTGTGTGTGTGTGTGTGTGTGTGTGTGTGTGTGTGTGTGTTAAATTGCTCCTATCTGCTAAGCATCGCCTCTCCTCTTTTTCAGCGCGGTGCCCTTTGGAACGGGACTACAATGCCCATCGTCCTCACACCCCCAGCTTCACTGTGCGTAGGGGTCCTTTGAGTTTGCAAACGAGAAACGATTAAAATCAAAATGTCCCCCGCAATAAAGGCCCGTCAGGAAGATTCCATCCGCCTTCACTGTTCCGTTTTAAAGTCCCTTTCGCTTATTCCAATAAAAGCTTAAATTTAAAAAAAATCAGCTGTCTGGGTAGCTTGATTCCCCCCCCCCCCCGCCATTATTCTTTCAATCTTCTGGGATGTCCTAGCTTCCAGATGATGTCGGTTAAATACGAGTAAGATTTACCCAATAAAGACGAACACGCTTAGATTTTATTTATTTATTTTTCCCCCACCCCCAATAACTGTATTCTTTGGCCCAATTTACAGCTAAAAAAATAGATGTGGACAACTGATGTGAAGCTAAATAGGAATGAGGTGGGAAGCATTCTTTTGGTCTGACTCTGAGTCAGAATACAGCTGGGAGGGACCTTGGAGGTCTTCTAGTCCAGCCCCTTGCTCAAGCAGGAGGTCCTACACGATTTCAGACAAATGAAATGGGAAATTCCGGATGCGGATAATTCTCGCCTCATGACCACAATGGGGCCCAAAATTTCCACTGCGAAGCAAGACCATTGTTAAGAGAGTCTGGCCCCATTTTACGACCTCCCTTGCCACCGTTGTTAAGCGGTTGTTAAGTGAAACCGGCTTTCCCCCATTGACTTTGCTTCTTGGAAGGTCCCAAAAGGGGATGACATAACTGCGGGACGCTGCAACCGTCGTTAAGTACATGCCAGTTGCCAAGCCTCTGAATTTTGATCACCTGACCTGCAAGGATCGTAAGGTGTGAAAAAACGGACAGAAGTCACTTTTTTCAGTGCTGTTGTAACTTGGAGCGATCATTTAAACAAACGGTAGCAAGTCGAGAACTAATTGCTGGCTGAGGTGGATTTGAGCAAGTGCTCTTCGCTGGCTCACTTCTGGCGCAAAGCATTGTTGCCCTTTTCTTTGTTCATGGCAAATCATAAATAATCTTCTTTAATTGACCGCGGATGCCAGGCTCAGCCTGTTCTGCTGAGTGTCCGGTGATTTGATTTAATTTCTTTAATTAAGTAATATCAAGGAAAGAAGGAGCTTCGTGGGCACGTCCGAGTCACGAGTCTCGTGTTATTGCACCGTGACTGGAAATGTTGACGTGAAAACCTCAGCCTGCTCTCTTTCCTTCCCAAAAAAACCCCTATAAATAATTAGAATGGGATGGAATGGAGTGGAGTGGAATGGAGTAGAACAGAACAGAACAGAACAGAACAGAACAGAAAATATGGAATGGAATCAAATAGAGTAGAGTAGAGTAGAGTAGAGTAGAGTAGAGTAGAGTAGAATAGAATAGAATAGAATAGAATAGAATAGAATAGAATAGAATAGAATAGAATAGAATAGAATAGAATAGAATAGAATAGAATAGAATAGAATAGAATAGAATAGAATAGAATAGAATAGAATAGAATAATAGAATAGAATAGAATAGAACAGAATAGAATAGAATAGAATAGAATAGAATAGAATAGAATAGAATAGAATAGAATAGAATAGAATAGAATAGAATAGAATAGAATAGAATAGAATAGAATAGAATAGAATAGAATAGAATAGAAAATATGGAATGGGATGGGACAGGACAGGACGGGACGGAACGAAACAACAGAACAGAGCAGAACAGAACAGAAAATATGGAATGGAATGGGATGGGATGGGATGGGATGGGATGGGATGGGACGGGACAGGATGGAAGAGAACAGAACAGAACAGAACAGAATAAGAATAGAATAGAAAGGATGGAATGGAATAGGATGGAATGGAACAGAACAGAACAGAACAGAATATAAAATATGGAATAGAATAAAAATTAGAATAGAATAGAATAGAATAGAATAGAATAGAATAGAATAGAATAGAATAGAATAGAATAGAATAGAATAGAATAGAATAGAATAGAATAGAAAATATGGAATGGGATGGGACAGGACAGGACGGGACGGAACGAAACAACAGAACAGAGCAGAACAGAACAGAAAATATGGAATGGAATGGGATGGGATGGGATGGGATGGGATGGGATGGGATGGGATGGGATGGGACGGGACAGGATGGAAGAGAACAGAACAGAACAGAACAGAATAAGAATAGAATAGAAAGGATGGAATGGAACAGAACAGAACAGAACAGAATATAAAATATGGAATAGAATAAAAATTAGAATAGAATAGAATAGAATAGAATAGAATAGAATAGAATAGAATAGAATAGAATAGAATAGAATAGAATAGAATAGAATAGAATAGAATAGAATAGAATAGAATAGAATTGGAAGGGACCTTGGAGGTCTTCTAGTCCAGCCCCCTGCTCAAGCAGGAGAACCTATCCCATTTCAGATAAGTGGCTGTCCAGTCTCTTCTTAAAAACCTCCAGCATTGGAGCATCCACCTCTAGTGGCAAGCCGTTCCACTGGTTAATTGTCCTCACTCTTGGGAAGATCCTCCTTAGGTTTCCCTTTTCTGTTGCTCTGCACCCCCTTTGGGCAGGCCGTCCTCGACTTGGAATCCCTCGCTTAGCGGCCATTTGAAGGTACAACGTCAACGAAAAAGGCGACTTATAGACCAGTCCTCACACTTACCACCGCTGCGGCAATCAGGGGGTCAAAATCTGGGTGTTCGGCAACCGGCCTCGATCTATCCTGGTTTGCAGCATCCTGTGGTCCGGGGACCACCGTTTGTGATAATCCGACAACGGGGGAAGCTGGATCCGCTTAACGACTGCAGGGATTGGCCAAAGAGCCAAGGCCAAAAAAAAAGTGGGGGGGAAAGCTCACAAAACCGGGCACAACTCAACCACCTCCTTGCTTTACAACGGAAACCCCGGTTTCCCCCATTTTTTTTGTCATAAATTGATAGCATCTTGGACACAAGGCTGGTCCCTTCCCTCAGCCCATCGTCCGTCGTCGTAGTCGTTGTCCAACTGGTCAAGCCAGCAGAGTTTCTTGGGGACAGGACAGGAAATGGTGGTGAGGACGGGGTTAAATTCTCTCCAGGCTGACTCCTGTGACTCAGTTCTCCTTCCATTTGGGAGCTGCTCAGAATGGCTGGCATATTTTACCTCAGAAGCATCTCCCGGGTGTACCAGTGGCTTCAAGGGCTGGATGCTCAGGCAGTAAATGGCAGTCACGCCTACCCTGAGCCTGAGGGCAGGATCTGGATAGCCCGGGCCAAGCCTGGGACCTCCTCGAAAACAAGACCTGGAATTAAAATTGGGCATTCTGTGCCAATTGGCGTGCAGGGTGTGTGTGTGTGTGTGTGTGTATCTCAATCAGAAGAGAGCTGGAAGGGACCTTGAAGGTCACCTAGTCCAACCCCTTGCTCAAGCAGGAGACCCTAGACCAGGGGTCTTCAAACTTGACCCTTTGATGACTTGTGGACTTCAACTCTCAGAATTCCTCAGCCAGCCTGCCTGTCTGAGGAATTCTGGGAGTTGAAGTCCACAAGCTGGGGTCTTCAAACTTGGCCCTTTTGATGACTTGTGGGCTTCAACTCCCAGAATTCCTCAGCCAGGCAAGTCATAAAAGGGTCATCGTTCCCTCACGCTTGCTGAGGAATTCTGGTTCCCTCGCACTGGCTGAGGAGTCCACAAGTCATCAAAGGGCCAAGTTTGAAGACCCCTGGGTCTGGATCCAAGCCCGCGGTTTCAACAAAATGGCCGACTGAGGAATTCTGGGAGTTGAAGCCCACAAGTTTTAAAAGGGCCAAGTTTGAGGACCCCTGGTCTAGGGGTCTCCTGCTTGAGCAGGGCGTTGGACTTGAAGACCTCCAAGGTCCCTTCCAACTTTATTTATTTTTATTTTTATTTTTATTTTTATTATTTTTATTATTTTATTTTATTTTATTTTATTTTATTTTATTTTATTTTATTATTTTATTTTATTTTATTTTATTTTATTTTATTATTTTATTTTATTTTATTTTATTTTATTATTTATTTTATTTTATTTTATTTTATTTTATTTTATTTTATTATTTTATTTTATTTTATTTATTATTTTATTTTATTTTATTTTATTTTATTTTATTTTATTTTATTTTATTTTATTTTATTTTATTGTTGTTGTTGCTGTTGTTGTTGTTGTTGTTATTATTCCAACCTCCTGCACAAGCAGGAGACCTTAGACCATTTCAGACAAATATGTAATCATATCTTACAATGCCCGTGCTCAAGCAGGAGATCCTAGAAGACCTAGACCATTCCAGACAAATCATCCCAGTCTTTTCTTAAAAACCTCCAGTGATGAAGTGCCCACGATTTCTGGTGGCAAGCTGTTCCACGGGTTAATAGTCCTCACTGTCAGGAAGTTTCTCCTTAATTCCAGGTTGCTTCTCTCCTTGATGAGTTTCCATCCATTGTTACTTGTCCTGCCTTCTGGTGCTGTGGGAAGAATCCAGAGAAAGAAATATTTTGGGGAATATTAAAAAGGCAGAATATTATATTTCCCCAAAGAATCTTAAAGGCAGAAACCAACTACCCCCCACCCACCCCCCTACCCCTCAGTCTCTTTGCCCCAAACAGAAACCGGGTCTGCAGAAATGCAGGTGTTATCATCTTGTCAGAAAGATTGGAGCCAGGAAGCTGGTGGGATTAGAAAGACAAAGATCCCTAGAATCAACAATCCCTCACGCCAAAAAAATCCAACACAGGACAGAGTCATCAGCCACAGCCCCAGGGAAGCAGGATATGACCTTTGGGACACAATAGGATTAACCCACCACCATCAGAATGCCAGAAAGTCACACTCAAGACTCAGGTCAAAAGTCCATACCACAGGAACAACTCCAAAGAAAAGCCCAAGGAAGTATAAAAACCCACCACTCCCTGCTACATGTGGTCATTTTTTCCCCCAGAGCCATCTTTCTGTCTGACTCTCCTCTTCAATAAACTGCAACCTTCTTTCTAAAGCAGCCTCCATTTTGATTATTCCCGGCTTGGACTGGACCCTGATGAAGATTTTTATTTCAACAGAAAGAAAATAAGTTGAAAATAAGTTGACTCCCCTCTTCTTTGGGGCAGCCCCTCAAATACTGTTTCCCCCCCCAAAAAAAATTCCTTCTTTTCTCTGGACTGGCCATTCCCAAATCCTGCAACCTTTTCTTCATATGTTTAATCATCTTAGTTGCTCTTCTTCCAACTTTTCCCAAAGTTTCAACATCTCTTTTGTAACGGGGTGGCCCAAGCTGGATGCGAGATTCCAGGTGTGGCCTTACTAAAGGCTTTATAGAGCGGGATTAATATTTGCCGTGATTTTGATTCCGTGCCTCTGTTTCTACAGCCAAGGATTATATTAGCTTTTTTTGGCTGCCGCCGCACACAACTGGCTCACGTTTAAGTGCAGAGGGGGAGAAATTAATGGGGATACCCAGGAGATTTTCAAGTGAGAGACAGAAGGACACCTACCGAGAATGGTCATAGAGGGAGTCCTCGACTTACGAAAATGCATTTAGTGACTGTTCGAAGGCAGGGCAGCCTGGGAAAAAGTTTCCATTTCTAAGCGTATTGGTTATTAAATGGGTTGCAGCTGTTTTTAATGACTGTTTTCGCCACGGTCGTTAAGCAAATGGCGTACCAACCTGAAATGCAATTAGGGCGAAGAAGATTCTGTCCAGACAGTCCTTGACATATGACAGTTGGTTTAGCGGCCGTTCAAACTTACAACGGCAGGGCAAAAAAGTTTTTATTGCTAAGCGAGGCACTTAAAAGAATCATACCTGATTTAATGGCTATTTAAGGGTTAAGTGTGTTTTCTTTTAATGGCACACCAGCCTGAAGTGCAATTAGGTGAAAAAACATTCTGTATCGGGTGTCCTTGACCTAGGAGCACAATTTTATGGCTGTTTTTGCCTTGGACACTAAGCAAATCACAAACTGTCTCCTTCCACTGACTTTGTTCAGCTGGCCGGGAAGGTTGAATTTCTGTCGCTAAGCAGGGCAGTTCTTAAGTGATTTATGACCTTTTTTGCCATGGTCATTAAGTGGATCGCTGTTGTCATTAACTGAATCCTACAGCCCATTAAGCAAATCCCCATTGTCGGAAGCCGTCCGGGAAGGTCGCAAAGGGCGATCACGTAAGCCTGGGAGGTTGACGACCGTCGTAAACACAGGCCGCTGAGTTTTGATGACGGCATTCTGGGGATGCTGCGACGGCCGTAGGTGTGAGGACCAGTCACTTTTTTCCAAGACTGATGTATCTTCAAACGGTCGTCAATTGAACGGTCATAAGTCGAGGACTTCCTGTGAAGGAAGAGCTAGCATGGGGTGCTTCTCCAACCCTGGGAGGTAAAAAACAGCACAAGTCTTGCAGAGGAGGCGGTGATAGATAAATTCCTGATGCAAATGGGTTGCGAGGCCAGAAGTGATCCCACGCTCACTTATCAAGAGAGGTCCTTGCGACAACACAGGTTGTGCAATTGTCTCACCGTTACAGGCAGCTGGGTGAGCTGAGCACGGTTGTGACACTTGCTGGGTTGCAGCAAACCTGCGCTGGCCTGAAGGAAGCATGTTAGGATTGTATAATGTGCCTCACAAGAAGAGGTGTCTTTCTCAACCTTGGCCACTTTAAGAGTTGTGGCCACTCCCAGAGTTCCCCAACTAGAATAGAATAGAATAGAATAGAATAGAATAGAATAGAATAGAATAGAATAGAATAGAATAGAATAGAATAGAATAGAATAGAATAGAATAGAATAGAATAGAATAGAATAGAATAGAATAGAATTATAAATAAGGAATAGAATAGAATAGAATAGAATAGAATAGAATAGAATAGAATAGAATAGAATAGAATAGAATAGAATAGAATAGAATAGAATAGAATAGAATAGAATAGAATTAGAAATAAGGATTAGAAATAAGGAATAGAATAGAATAGAATAGAATAGAATAGAATAGAATAGAATAGAATAGAATAGAATAGAATAGAATAGAATAGAATAGAATAGAATAGAATAGAATAGAATAGAATAGAATAGAAATAGAAATAAGGAAGAATAGAATAGAATAGAATAGAATAGAATAGAATAGAATAGAATAGAATAGAATAGAATAGAATAGAATAGAATAGAATAGAATAGAATAGAATAGAATAGAATAGAATAGAATAGAATAGAATAGAATAGAATAGAATTATAAATAAGGAAGAATAGAATAGAATAGAATAGAATAGAATAGAATAGAATAGAATAGAATAGAATAGAATAGAATAGAATAGAATAGAATAGAATTATAAATAAGGAATAGAATAGAATAGAATTAGAAATAATAGAATAGAATAGAATAGAATAGAATAGAATAGAATAGAATAGAATAGAATAGAATAGAATAGAATAGAATAGAATAGAATAGAATAGAATAGAATAGAATAGAATAGAGGCTCTTTAGTTCTTCTTCACTTTCTGCCATTAGAGTGGTATCATCTGCATATCTTAGACTGGTTGATATTTCTTCCGGCAATCTTAATTTCTGGCATTATACCTAGTAAAAAAAAAGTTCAGGTTTAAAATCTACATGCTTTCCCAACATCTTTTCTAGCCAGGCATGTATTTTTGTCTAGTACCCCTTTACTTTAACTCACGTCCACCATACACGATGATAAATACCTGACTTATGTTTACATTTCCAACATCTATCTGACATATTTTTTTAAAACATTTTTGCTAACCTTGCTGGTGGCAAGTGCCACCTATAAAACATGCACCGTAAATTTTCTTTATAAGAAGTTGACATTGTCAACGTCGCACAATATTGGAAAAAATGAAGAAATATCATCGGAGGAAGAAATAATTAAAAAAAAAAGACTAGAATGTGCGGAAATGAACAGACTCACTATTTATTTATTTATTTATTTTATTACATTTATATACCGCCCATTCCTGAAGGACTCAGGGCGGTTTACAGGGTTGAAAGAAAAAGCAGAAACAGAATACTTTCAAACTTGGCACTTATTTTATCAATCGCTGGAGAAAAGAATAAAGGATTAGGAATCAAATTTGTATTAGTGAATGATAAACTCAGACAACACGTTTTGTGGAATAAATAGTACTGAATTGTATGGGGTGGGGGGAATTAATCAAAAATTTACCAAAAAAATATATATTAACTGTTGTGTTTTTGCGGAAGGAAAGCAGATTTTGTTTTTGAATCGTCGCTGATAAAAATGCAATCCGTTCTAACAACGGCCAAGAAAAAAAACCAACCCACATTCTCACATTTTCTTCAGGAATTTACGGCTGTTTTATTCTAATTTAGACTTGGATACAGAATGAATCTAAGGGGGTCTTCCTCAAACTGGTGGTCTCCAGTTGTGTGGCTGGACATCCTGAATGGGAATTCTCGAACCCGCATCCCTCAGCCGTCTGATAGGCTGAACTAAGCTTTAAGGGGAGGGTCCCGTTTGTTGGCCAGCCCACCTCTCTTGCAGGAATTCCAGGATTGATCAGCCATATCTGGAAAAGTCACATCGGAGGAGGAGAGGGGGTGGGGTGGGGGTGGATCCATTTTCAAAATACAGGGAATCCTGGATCACGATTATGAGCAGAATTCCTATTGCTTAAGCAAGGCATTGGTTAAATGAGTCCCACCTCATTTTATGACCCTATTTTTTTTTTTGCCACGGTTGTTAAATGAATCACTGCCGTTGTCACGGTCATTAAGCAAATCCAGAGTCCTCCTTGACTGTGCTTGTCAGAAGCCGGCTGGGAAGGTCACATGACCCGGATTGCCAAGGGCTTGAATTTTGAACACGTGACCATGGGGGTGAGGGAATGCTGCACTGGTCGTAAGTGCGAGGACTGGTCAAAAGTTGCTTTTTCAGTGCCGTTACAACTTCGAAGGGTGGCTAAAGAAACAGTTGTAAGTCGAGGACTATCTGTAAAACACAAAAATGAAGCTTTTAGACCAGGGGTCTTCAAACGTGGCCCTTTGATGACTTGTGGACTTCAACTCCCAGAATTCCTCAGCCAGCGTGAGGGAACTATGAACCTTTTATGACTTGGGGACTTCAACTGCCAGAATTCCTGCCTGGCTGAGGAATTCTGGGAGTTGAAGTCCACAAGTCATCAAAGGGCCAAGTTTGAAGACTCTTGCTTTAGGCTTTCAAAGGGATCCTGGATCCTGCTCCAGGCCAAATGGCTGGGATCCCATCAGATCCAGCCCAACTCTTCTTGCCTGTGAGAATGAGACACTCACCCCGGTTGCCATGTGAAAACATTCCCGTCTTTCCCTGGAATTTCCTCCAGGTCCACCTGCTCTTGTGAGCGTGCCGCCCTCTCGCCGCTGGGTGGCTCGTGAAGCATGCCGTGATCTCCTGGTGGCCACCTTTCCCGAGGGGAGAAAAGGCATGACTCATCAGCTAGGAAGAAAGGCAGAATCTGCCCAAAGAGGTGGGCGGGCATTGCTCCAGAGCTGGCTTGCTTTGGAAATTGTAGAATAATTAAATCTGTAAAAAAAACACCACCAAAAATGGTTTTTCAACCTTGGCAGCTTGAAGATGGGTGGACTTCAACTCCCAGAAATCCCCAGCCAAGAGGGCTAGCTAGGGAATTCTGGGAGATGAAGTCCAACCCTCTTCAAAGCTGCCAGGGTTGAGAGACACTGCTGTAAACCATTGTTTTTCAACCAGGGCAACTTGAAGGTGGGTGGACTTCAACTCCCAGAGTTCCCCAGCCAAGAGGGCTAGCTAGGGAATTCTGGGAGATGAAGTCCAACCCTCTTAAAAGCTGCCAGGGTTGAGAGACACTGCTGTAAACCATTGTTTTTCAACCAGGGCAACTTGAAGGTGGGTGGACTTCAACTCCCAGAGTTCCCCAGCCAAGAGGGCTAGCTAGGGAATTCTGGGAGATGAAGTCCAACCCTCTTAAAAGCTGCCAGGGTTGAGAGACACTGCTGCAAACCATTGTTTTTCAACCAGGGCAACTTGAAGGTGGGTGGACTTCAACTCCCAGAGTTCCCCAACCAAGAGGGATAGCTAGGGAATTCTGGGAGTTGAAGTCCACCCAGCTTCAAGTCACCCGGGCTTGGAAAAAAACGGCTATTACTTGTAAAAAGGCAACTTAAAAATATCCGTTAAGATCAAAGTTTGCAGAGAGCCCTTTTAATGTCTGCCCAGTGTCCCTTCTGAATATCCACATGCAGGTAGGTTATCCATGCTGTTCCTCAGTCTAAATCTTCATGCAGTTTCTGGTTTCTGCAAATGATTGTTGTAATCTTTGCATACATTTAAAAAACACCCTTGCCGTAAAAAGGAGATCTGGCCATAATAAAGAATTTTGTGTCGCAAATAATAATTAATAATTAATTATTATTATTATTAATAATAATAATAATAATAATAATAATAATAATAATAATAATAATAATAATAATAATAATAATAATAATAATACAAGGTCCCACGGGGATTCGAACTCGGTTCGCTAAATTCAGAGTCCAAAGGGCTGACCATCACACCATTGAACCGCAACTAGGCTGTGGCTTCACCGCCATTCATTGCCCCCTCCCCGCCGTCGAAAAGGAGGCGGAGACGCCGCCCAGCCAATGGCGTCGCTGCTCATTTGCATTTCCCGGCCTTTCCTCGCTCGGGCCAGTTCAGGGAACAAAAGGAGAGGTTCTCCGGGTGGGCGGGCCCAGGCCCGTCGCTTAGGAGAAGTGGGCGGAGTCTTTCCGCCTCGCTCCAGCTTTTCGGACCCCTCCCTTTCCCGGGTCGGGTTAACCCTTGAATTCCCAGGCTCGACTCTGTTGCTTTTGTTTTGGTTTTTTTTCTCCTCCTCTATGCGAAATAATTCAGATTTATTTTATTTTATTTTATTCCGCTTCTCTCCTTTTTTCTCCCAGGTCCTGGAACATCCATCCACGCGGCGGTGGCAACCCCCAAAAGGTTTGTATTATGCTGGCTACGTTTGCAACCTTGGCAGAACACTGAGGAATGAAAAAAAATGCAAGGAGGAGATGGCGGCGGTGGATTAGTATTTGGGAGCCGGTCTGATCTAGTGGTTAATTCACACCAGGTTAGAAACTGGGCGATGGGGAGTTCTAGTCCCACCTGAAGCACAAAAGCTGGCTGGGGCCAATCACCAGGAGATGGTAAATTCTAGTCCTGCCTTAGGCATGTAAACTAGGTGGGTGACTTTCGGCCAGTCACCAGGAGATGGTGAGTTCTAGTTCTGCCCTAGACAGGAAAGCCAGTTGGGCGACCTTGAGCAAATCACCAGGAGACGATGAGTTCTAGTTCTGCCCTAGACAGGAAAGCCAGTTGGGCGACCTTGAGCGAATCACCAGGAGGCGATGAGTTCTAGTTCCGCCCTAGGCTTGAAAACTAGGAGGGTGACTTTGGGCAATCACCAGGAGACGGTGAGTTCTAGTTCCGCCCTAGGCTTGAAAACTAGGAGGGTGACTTTGGGCCAATCACCAGGAGACGGTGAGCTCTAGTTCCGCCCTAGGCATGAAAACTAGGAGGGCGACCTTGAGCCAATCACCAGGAGACGGTGAGTTCTAGTTCCGCCCTAGGCATGAAAACTAGGAGGGCGACCTTGAGCCAATCACCAGGAGACGGTGAGTTCTAGTTCCGCCCTAGGCATGAAAACTAGGAGGGTGACTTTGAGCCAATCACAAGGAGATGGTGAGTTCTAGTTGCGTCCTAGGCATGAAAACTATGAGGGTGACTTTGAGCCAATCACTAGGAGACTGTGAGTTCTAGTTCCATCCTAGGCATGAAAACTAGGAGGGTGACTTTGGGCCAGTCACCAGGAGACAGTGAGTTCTAGTTCCGTCCTAGGCATGAAAACTAGGAGGGTGACTTTGGCCAATCACCAGGAGACGGTGAGTTCTAGTTCCGCCCTAGGCATGAAAACTAGGAGGGCGACCTTGAGCCAATCACCAGGAGACGGTGAGTTCTAGTTCCGCCCTAGGCATGAAAACTAGGAGGGTGACTTTGAGCCAATCACAAGGAGACGGTGAGTTCTAGTTCCATCCTAGGCATGAAAACTAGGAGGGTGACTTTGGGCCAATCACCAGGAGACAGTGAGTTCTAGTTCCGTCCTAGGCATGAAAACTAGGAGGGTGACTTTGGCCAATCACCAGGAGGCGGTGAGTTCTAGTTCCGCCCTAGGCATGAAAACTAGGAGGGCGACCTTGAGCCAATCACCAGGAGACGGTGAGTTCTAGTTCCGCCCTAGGCATGAAAACTAGGAGGGTGACTTTGGCCAATCACAAGGAGACGGTGAGTTCTAGTTCCGTCCTAGGCATGAAAACTAGGAGGGTGACTTTGAGCCAATCACAAGGAGACGGTGAGTTCTAGTTCCGTCCTAGGCATGAAAACTAGGAGGGCGACCTTGAGCCAATCACCAGGAGACGGTGAGTTCTAGTTCCGCCCTAGGCATGAAAACTAGGAGGGTGACTTTGAGCCAATCACCAGGAGATGGTGAGTTCTAGTTGCGTCCTAGGCATGAAAACTATGAGGGTGACTTTGAGCCAATCACAAGGAGACGGTGAGTTCTAGTTCCGTCCTAGGCATGAAAACTAGGAGGGCGACCTTGAGCCAATCACCAGGAGACGGTGAGTTCTAGTCCTGCCTTAGGCAAGGAAGCCAGTTGGGTGACCTTGAGCCAGTTACCAGGAGACGATGAATTCTAGTCTCGCTTTAGCCACGAAAGCCGGTTGAGTGACTTTGCTCTTGTCCCTCCCTCTCAGCCCTACCCACCTCACAGGGTTGTTGTGGTGGGTTAGATAGGAAGAGGAAGGACTGTTAATTACGTTCGCCGCCTTGAGCGGTGGATACAAGTAATAAAGATGGGATATACATAATTAAAAAAAATAAAATAAATAAATCAGAAGATAAAATAACTCCCCCTCTGCAGCCTAGGTGGAGCGGTTGAAAAAGACCTCGGCGAAAATGTTGAAAGAAAAATCAGGCCCGGGTCCATGCCGGGAGTAAAACACTGGAAATAAAATGGAGGCTAGCTGCTTGGGAAAGAAGGTGTCATGATGAGCAGAACCAACAACAGCAGGCAGTTCTGGGACCGCTGACCAAATGGAGTTGAGAGTGGGTTAGGGTTTTTTTTACACCTTCTGATTGGGATGCTCACACAAGTCAATGGTATTGGGCTCATCCTATTATATCCGAAAGGGACGCGGTGGCTCAGTGGGTTAGGACGCTGAGCTTGTCGATCAGAAGGTCGGCAGTTTGGCGGGTCGAATCCCGAGTGCCGCGTAACAGAGTGAGCGCCTGTTACTCGTCCCAGCTTCTGCCAACCTAGCAGTTCGAAAGCACGTAAAAAATGCAAGTAGAAAAATAGGGACCACTCCGGTGGGAAGGTAACAGCGTTCCGTGTGCCTTTGGCATCTAGTCATGCCGGCCACATGACTACGGAGACGTTCTCGGACAAACGCTGGCTCTTCGGCTTTGAAACGGAGTTGAGCACCGGCCCCTAGAGTCAGAAATGAATAGCACGCATGTGTGGGGGAACCTTTACCTTTACCTATTATATCCTAAAGGTCATGTCCTGTCCTTAGAATTTTGGGGAGGGAAATGTAAATTCTTAAGCCCATCAGCTGTGGGGGGGCTGAAGTTGGTTTTTTTTTTTTATGAAGAGATTGGCCCAGTCTTTCTAAATAGCCATTCAAAATCTCCTAACGATGGGCCTTTTCGCCCGAGGCTGGTTTTCTCTAGCCGAAGGACTGGGGCTGCGTTCTGCCTTTGTTTTTCTCCATTTCTCCCTTTAGGAGAAATACTCGCTCCTACCTCTTTTGTTCGTATTAAAGAAAAATTTTAATCTGGGGAGGGGAGGGGTGTGTGTGTCTTCCTACGAAAGCCAGGGACGGTCCTAGAAGGTCCAGGAGCCGAGGACCGTTTTTTAAAGCGCTGTTTCTCTTCTCTCGATCTCCAGCATGGACGCTGCCCTTTTGTACGTGGTGCAATCCGGCACGCTGATGATGGAGTACTTACGAGCCCGTGGGGAAGCCTCTTCGGCTGCCGCCTCCCGCCGCCGGTGGGCCTTCCTGCACTCCCTACAGCGGCGAGGAGGAGAGGAGGACGGAGTAGACGAGCTGGAGGAGGAGAAGGAAGACGAGGAAGAGGAGGAGGAGGAGGAGGAAGGGGAAGAAGAGGAGGACGCCGAAGAGGACGAGGTCTTCCCATCCAGACAGACCTGCAGTGCCGGCTTCAGGCGCGGGGGACGCCTGCGTTCGGTCGAGAGACGCTTCTGGGCTCGGCCGCGCAGCACCGAGTGGTGGGACCGGACGGTCCTGGAGACCTGGGACGATAGCAAGTGGCTACAGAACTTCAGGATGCGCAAGGCCACCTTCTTGGACCTCTGCGCCCAGCTGTCCCCGGCCTTGCAGCGCCAGAAGACCCGGATGCGGATCCCGCTAAGCGTGGAGAAGCGGGTGGCCATCGCCATCTGGAAGCTGGCCACCTCCGTCTGTTACCGCGACGTAGGCAACCAGTTTGGCGTAGGCAGGTCCACCGCCGGCTCGGTGGTGCTAGAGGTCTGCGGGGCCATCCAGAGGGTGTTGATGCGTTCCACGGTGAACGTGGGGAACAGCCTGGCGGACAGCATCGGGGGCTTTGAGGCGAGGGGTTTCCCCAACTGTCTGGGTGTGGTGGGCACCACGCACATGCCCATCTTGTGTCCTCCTCACCAGGCATCGGAGTACGTCAACACCAAGGGCTACTACTCCATGGCCTTGCAAGCTTTGGTGGACCATCGAGGGAAGTTCACCCATCTGAGCGCGGGGTGGCCCGGCAAGACGCACGAGGCCAAGATCTTCAACAGGTCCACCTTGTTCACCAAAGGGCAGGAAGGCACCCTCTTCCCTCCTGCTCCCGTGGAGATCAACGGCGTCTCGGTCCCTCGCGTCATCCTTGGGGGGCCGGCCTACCCTCTCCTTCCGTGGTTGATGGTGCCCTACACGGAAGATCTGGATGAGGTCAAGGAATCCTTCAACGCCACGCTGAGCCGATGCCAGGAGCCCTTGGAAGAAGCCTTCAGCCGTCTGAAGGGCCGGTGGCGCTGCCTGACCGGGCGCAACGATTGCGCGGTGGAGAACCTTCCCCGCCTCATCTCGGCCTGTTGCGTCCTGCACAACATCTGTGAGGAGAAAGGGGAGGCCTACGAGGAGAAGTGGGAAGCTGAGGCCAGGCAGCTGGCCGCCACCTTTGAACAGCCCCTGCAGCGCCCCGATACGCGCATTAAACCCGCCGCGCGGTCCGAGAAGGTCCGGGATGCGCTCTGCGCGCACATCGCCAGCAAGATATGAGGAGCAAGCAGAAGGAGGCTGGCGGTGCTGCAAGAAGTGGGGGTGGGTGGGGAGACCAGGCCTGAATTGAGACTTTGCACCCTCAGGGCGCAATCAAGTTGCACCCCAAAACTGCACCAAGAGTTCTGGGTAGCGTTAAGACAGCGGGCGTATATTCTTGAAGTTGATTTGGGTGTGAAGAATTTAGAAATCCAGGGTAGAGACTCCATAGATTAGTAAAAGGTAAAGGTTCCCCCGCACATGCGTGCTAGTTGTTTCCAACTCTAGGGGCTGGTGCTCATCTCCGTTTCAAAGCCAAAGAGCCAGCGCTTGTCCGAGGACGTCTCCGTGGTCATGTGGCCGGCATGACTAGATGCCAAAGGCGCACGGAACGCTGTTACCTTCCCACCGTAGTGGTCCCTATTTTTCTACTTGCATTTTTACGTGCTTTCGAACTGCTAGGTTGGCAGAAGCTGGGACCAGTAACAGGTGCTCACTCTGTTACGCGGCACTCGGGATTCGACCCGCCAAACTGCCAACCTTCTGATCGACAAGCTCAGCGTCCTAACCCACTGAGCCACCGCATCCCTCTCCATAGATTAGTGTTCCTCAATTGTGGCAACTTTGAGGATAAACTTCCAACTCCAGGAATTTCCCAGCCAGCATGGCTGGCTAAGGAATTCTGGGAGCTGACGTCCACCCCTCGTAAAGTTGCTGAGGTTGCTGACCTCCATCAGGGATCAGGTTGGGGAGTTCTGGGAGGTAAAGTTCCCCCCCCCCACAACCAGTCTTAAAGTTGCTGAGCCCATGTTGGCTGAGGAATTGTGGGAGTTGAAGTCCACCCCTCTTACAGTTGCTGTGGTTGCTGGCCTCCATATTGGCTGGGGAATTCTGGGAGTTGAAGTCTTTTTCCCCCCCATCTTAAAGTTGCGGACCCCCATATTGGCTGGGGAACTCTGGGAGTTAAACTTTCCCCATCTTAAAGTGGCTGAGGTTGCTGGCCTCCATATTGGCTGGGGAATTCTGGGAGTTCACGTCTTCCCCATTTTCAAGTTGCTGAGTTTGCTGACCTCCATGCTGGCTGGGGAATTCTGGGAGTTGTTGAAGTCCACCCCTCTTAAAGTGGCTGAGATTGCTGTGTTGGCTGAGGAATTCTGGGAATTGAAGTCCACCCCTCTTAAAGCTGACGAGCTTGAGCAGCTCTGCCTTTACAGGGACGTGCATCCTTTGCATAAGTAAGGTGACTCATTAAATTACCATTCAGAATTGTTTTGCAAAGCTGATTAATCACCCCAGTACCGTTTATCTGCCTCCGCAGAGAGTTGAGGAAACGAAACACACCCTTGCATTTAGTTTTTAATTTATATTAGAGGATTGAGGATATATGCATGGGCCTTGTGCCAAAATTTGCACCGTGGGTTCCCTGTTGATGTGGGTCCTCGCTCAAGCCCAGCCTTGCACCCACGTAAACCCGGTTAGCAAGTCTTCTCTAGCCGGCATTGCAGCTGAGAGAACTCCCAAGAGTCGCCGAGACAGATGGCAAAATAAATGTAATAAATAATAATAAAATAACCATGGAAGGGAGGGAGCGCAGATTCAGGCGAAGGTTCCTGTGTGTTCCTTTCCTTTAGGAAAATAAAAGGATCTTTTCTTTTAACAAAACAGCAGTATGCCTTTTCGGTGGGTTTAGCCTGGGCAAGGGCCACTGGTTACGCTGGGATTGGAACTGAAGCCAAGTGCTCACGAGGACTAGAATCTTTGCAAGCGTTGGATCCATTTTAACTTCGTTTGCTCCGTTTCGGGGCTGCCCAATTTAAGAATACTAAGAAGAGACTGGACAGCCATTTGCCTGAAATGGTCTAGGCAGGGGGTTGGACTAGATCAGGGCTTTTCAACCTTTTCACCCATTGTACCACTTTTAGGATATGGCAACATCCGAGTACCACCAGTTGCCTAGCAAGGTGTCAAAACCTTCATGACCAAAAAAGGAAAAAAGTGATGAAGTACAGGTAGTCCTCGACTTACAACACTTCCCTTAGTCTTGTGTAAATCACAAGACCCTGGAGATGCTGCAACTTTCCAGCTGATCGGCGCTTCTGGGCCCAGCAGAAGGACCAGAATCAGCGCCGAGCTCCAGCTGGAGCCTGGCGCTAATCCTGGTGCTTCCGCTGAGCCCTGACAGCCCTGCAGCTCCAGCCGTCTCTTGCTCAGGCTACCACATTTCTAGGATGGTTGGGTACCACCTGCCAGGTGCCAGTGTACCACGGGTGGTACCTGTACAACTGGTTGAGAAGCCCTGGACTAGATGACCTCCAAGGTCCCATCCAACATCATCATCGTCATTATTATTATTATGATTATTATTATGATGATTATGATTATGATTATTATTATATGTTCAGACTGGATTTGGCATCTTTGTCTACCTGTCGAGTCCTCACCAAAGACCCGGGATAGGCAGATGTGGATGTTTGATGGTATTACAGATTTCGTCGCAGGATGGAAGCAGTTCCTAGTAAGGCCGCCTTTTGCAATTGACTAAGGGCGAATATGTCAATGCCAATGATGGTGTTCAAGTGGTGCTCCAGCTGTTTTGGGATGGCACCCAAGGCGCCTATTACTATTGGTGCCACCCTTGCTTGCCTTTGCCACAGTCTATTTCTATTCCTATTTGTGGGTCTTTGCATTTTGTTATCTTCTGCAGTTCTTTCTCGTCTATTCTGCTGTCTCCAGGCACTGCCACGTCCACTATCCAGACTTTTTTTGTCTTTCTTATCGACAATTGTTAAGTCTGGGGTGTTATGTTGCAGGTGCTTGTCTGTTTGAATTCCGAAGTCCCAGAGCAGTGTAACTTTATCATTTTCTATGACTTTCTCTATATTATTATCATTATTATTATTATTATTATTATTATTATTATTATTATTATTATTATTATTATTATTATTATTATTATTATTATTATTATCAGAGCTGCTGGGAGTTGGCCGATATATAAATTTAATAAATGAGTATTAGTAGTCATCAATGAGTCAAAAATTTAAATATGTTAGCTACGACCGGAGAGGGGAACCCCCTTTTTGTAACGTCCATGAAAAAGGGGTGGAGGAGTGTTTCAGTCACACTGTGACCACCGGCATGTTATTCATTTATTGCTTTTCATTTCAGTTATTTATATCCTGCTTTTGTTTATTTTTAAAACATAAGGCCACGAACAGCTCTGACACGCTTTCTTCCTCCGATTTCTTGACATTTTTTTTTTAATCTTTTCCACGGAACATCCCAGCTACTCTTATAGAGGTAGTCCTCGCCCTACAATAGTCATTTAGTGACTATTGGAAGTTACAACAACACTGACAAAAGGGACATATAATCAGGGCTTTTTTTCTCATAGAACGCTCAGAACGGAGTTCCGGCACCTTTTTTGGATGGCACCTTGTAGGGTAGGCAAGGTGGGTTGTATGACGTGTGTGAGTTCCGGCACCGTTTTCTTTTACAAAAAAAGCACTGCATATAATAATAATTAATAATAATAATAATAATAATAATAGTTTGAATGTTTGAATGACTATGTAAATCAAAGTACAGAAAAATTGCTGCAGGCTGTGAAAACGGAGAGCATTATCAAAATAACAGAAACAAAGGCAGAATATAAGGAAAAACGGCTGGATGACAGATTAAATAGATGGAAAACCAAAGCTTTGCATGGACAGCATTTGAAAAACATAGAAGGAAAATGTGATAACAACCTGACATGGGCATGGCTTAAGATGGGAACCATCAAGAAAGAAACGGAAGGCTTAATACTGGCTGCTCAAGAACAAGCACTACAAACTAATGCCATGAAAGCGAAGATACAAAAATCTACTGACAACCCAAATTGTCGACTTGGCAACGACAAAGCTGAAACTGTTTCACATTTAATGTGTGAGTGCAGCAAAATGGCGCAAACTGATTACAAAGCTAGACCTGACCAAGTTGCTAAACTAATCCACTGGGCATTGTGTAAAAAATACGACTTGCCTGTATTTCAAATTCAAACGCTTGGAAACTGGCATGTAACTAGGACGGTTGCAGCGTTCCCCCCCGCCCGGGAGATCGCGTGATCCCCCTTTTGCGACCTTGTCACAAGCCAAGTCAACGAGGGAAGCCGGATTCGCTGAAGAGTTGTGTCGCCAACTTAACAACAGCAGTGACTCACGTAACAAGTGTGGCAAGAAAGATCGCAAAATGGGGCCAAACTCGCTTAGCCACTGCCTTGCTTCGCCACCAAAATTTTTGGTTCATCTGTGGTTCAACGTCTGCATTTCCGTTACTGCATAATTTATTTCTGCCCTTTTAAGAATCTGCAGTTGCATTTGCACAGCACAATTCATGTACGATCTTAAGTTAATTTTCCAGCTTCACGAGGCCCAGCTAACTCGTTTCCGGGGTTTGCCCCATGCCTCAAACTATAAACCAGCCAAACAGGATGATGGAAACCACAATAAATGAAGAATTAAAGGTTGTTTACTGGCGTCTCTCCTGAACAAGCTATATGTCTCGAATGGTGGTCGGTGGCTCGCCGAAAGAGAGTGAGTTTTTTTTTTAAGAATTTGTCTAGCTTGAGTTCGAGTCCGGCTCCTAAAAAAAAAACAACCCAGCTTTTCAAGGAAGAAACTTTAAAGATAATCCGAGATCAGGGTGAAACAAGCTATGTTTTGACCCAACCACACGTAGAACCCCACGAAGCTTGTGTGATGGGAAGGTTGCCGGCTTGGATGAAAATGAACCAAACCCTTTTCCTCCATGAGGACTATCAACCTGTCAAGGGTGTGACTGAAGAACTCGGAAAGGAATTCTCAAAGGGGTCAACCACATACACACACACAAAAAAAACAGTGAAAAATTGAGGACAGGAAAAAACAAACTAAACATCTGAATTTTAAAACGAATCAAGGCACACTTACAAAGATGTACAATACATATGAAAATCCAGGTCCAGTCCATTTTGCATTTACAGAACTCGTGAAATCGTTCTACAGAAAGCAAATCCATTTGAAGAGGGGCAGAAATTAGATTTCCCGCATGTTTTATTATGTGCAAAGGTCTTCTGAGTCTACACAACAGTTGGCTAGCTCCATAAAAGATACAACTATATAGAACAACAGTCATGGCTTAAAATGTCATTTTCCTACAGGACATTTTTTAAAAATCCTCAGCTTATTCGTCCTAATAATTTATTCCTTTCACCGGTATAAATTTTAAGTCAACTCCCTTCGAGAGCTCTTGCACACTTTGCAGCTTGAGATAAGATAAAACTATATTATCGTCTATTATCTTCTAACAGGAACAGTGTCCCCCAATAATATTAGGATGTATTTACACACCCTGCAAAACTATCAGAAGTCAATGCAGAGTCCTTGACTTAACCACAGGTGAGCCCAAAGTATTTGCTGCTAAGCAAGAAAGTTGCTAAGAGAATAGAATAGAATAATAAAATACAGAATAGGAATAGAATAGAATAGAATAGAATAGAATAGAATAGAATAGAATAGAATAGAATAGAATAGAATAGAATAGAATAGAATAGAATAGAATAGAATAGAATAGAATAGAATATAGAATATAGAATATAGAATATAGAATATAGAATAGAATATAAAATAGAATAGAATAGAATAGAATAGAATATAGAATATAGAATATAGAATAGAATATAAAATATGGAATAGAATAGAATAGAATAGAATAGAATAGAATAGAATAGAATAGAATAGAAAATATGGAATAGAAAATAGAGAATAGAATAGAATAGAGAATAGAACAGAACAGAATGGAATATAGAATAGAATAGAATAGAATAGAATAGAATAGAATAGAATAGAATAGAATAGAATAGAATAGAATAGAATAGAATAGAATATATGAAATAGAATAGAATAGAATAGATATTGGAATATAGAATAGAACAGAATAGAATGGAATGGAATGGAATGGAATAGAATGGAAAATAGAATAGAATAGAATAGAATAGAATAGAATAGAATAGAATAGAATAGAATAAAGAAAACAGAATACAGTAGAATAGAATAGAATAGAATAGAATAGAATAGAATAGAATAGAATAGAATAGAATAGAATAGAATAGAATAGATATTGGAATATAGAATAGAATAGAATAGAATAGAATAGAATAGAATAGAATAGAATAGAATAGAATAGAATAGAATAGAATAGAATAGAATAGAATAGAATAGAATATATGGAATGGAATAGAATTACAGAATAGACTTGAATTGAATTGAAATGAATTGGATTTGATTCAATTTGATTCGATTCAATTCAATTCCTGTGTTATCAGGCCTGGGTGGTCCCAAGACACCAGGCAGATTTTGCGATGCCTCCCTTACTGTGGCTAGTATCATCCTGATCTATTTTGTGTCTTTCTGGAGTTATTTTTTTAAAAAAATTGTGACTGGTGTTTTTTTAAAAATGTATTTATTGCTTTTTTTTAAACCGAGCATTGTCCCCCACCCAGAGTCCCTTTCTGGATGTGATGGGCAGCCATGCAAATACAATCAATCAACAAAGCAAATTAAAGCAAAGCAAATTAAAGCAAAGCAAAGCAGAACAAAACAAAGAACAGAACAAAACAAAACACAGAACAAAACAGGGCTGACAACTACCAGGTTGCAGAAGAAGCGTCTCCACCAGCCAAAGCTGAATGGGATTTGACATCCCTTTTTTTTAACCTCCCCGAAATTTCCACCCTCTCAGATTTATTTTTATTTTTTTAGTGATGGACACAGGTAGTCCTTGACTTACAACCACATTTCCGTGGCTAGGGTGAGGCAGTTGCTAGGTGAGTTTCATTAAGTGAATCATCGCAGCTGTAGAGTTAGCAACACGGTCGTTACGTGAATCTCCCGGTCCGACGGTCACAAAAGTGGATCGCGTGACCCCCGGGGAAGCTGCAACCGTCGTTAAATTTGAACCCGTTGCCGAGCCTGTGATTTTTGGTTGTTGTTGTCGTTCAATATTTTATTCATTTTTTTACATTCACAGATCCTGAATATTTTATCAGCAACGTATTGTCTGGGTTCCAAGGTTTGGCTTACGAATACACGTTAAACTCCTTTCTCTCTGCCTCGTATTTTTCTAGCCATTGATAAAATGGGTCCCATGTTGTATAAAGCCTTCGCAATCTTCTTCCTCTTTCATTTTGAACATCAGTCTGCCCATTCCTGCACCCTCTGAAATTTTCTTCATTATCCCTTCCTCCACTGGTATAACCTGAGAGGCTGGTGAAAAATGTTTGAAAACGTGCCAAGCAATTGCTGCAAACGTAGACAGTAAACCAGGCCCAGCCAGGCTGTCATCTTTGGTGGACGTGCCCGAAAGCCAAAAGATTTTGGGTCAAAAAATACATATACGGTTAGAGAAAAGGACTAAAAAAAAAAAAACAACCATAGATTTGAAGCCAGAATTATTTTCGTTAGGTATGACCGTAGGAAATGGGCACGTTGAATGTTACATGGATTAACTGCCGCGAGAATTGTATTTGCTCAACGTGGGAAGGAGGAAGAATTTACCGCCTTTTGATCCCGGGACCCTGAGGATGCTGCAAGGGTCATTATAAGTGTGAGTGACGTTTTCAGTTTCATTAAGTGAATCATCGCAGCTGTAGAGTTAGCAACACGGTTGTTACGTGAATCTCCCGGTCCGACGGTCACAAAAGTGGATCGCGTGACCCCCGGGGAAGCTGCAACCGTCGTTAAATTTGAACCCGTTGCCGAGCCTGTGATTTTTGGTTGTTGTTGTCGTTCAATATTTTATTCATTTTTTTACATTCACAGATCCTGAATATTTTATCAGCAACGTATTGTCTGGGTTCCAAGGTTTGGCTTACGAATACACGTTAAACTCCTTTCTCTCTGCCTCGTATTTTTCTAGCCATTGATAAAATGGGTCCCATGTTGTATAAAGCCTTCGCAATCTTCTTCCTCTTTCATTTTGAACATCAGTCTGCCCATTCCTGCACCCTCTGAAATTTTCTTCATTATCCCTTCCTCCACTGGTATAACCTGAGAGGCTGGTGAAAAATGTTTGAAAACGTGCCAAGCAATTGCTGCAAACGTAGACAGTAAACCAGGCCCAGCCAGGCTGTCATCTTTGGTGGACGTGCCCGAAAGCCAAAAGATTTTGGGTCAAAAAATACATATACGGTTAGAGAAAAGGACTAAAAAAAAAAAAACAACCATAGATTTGAAGCCAGAATTATTTTCGTTAGGTATGACCGTAGGA
Organism: Vipera berus; assembly: GCF_964194415.1. NCBI lineage: Eukaryota > Metazoa > Chordata > Lepidosauria > Squamata > Viperidae > Vipera > Vipera berus. The sequence continues at coordinate 73,866,952 of NC_138210.1, read as the reverse complement.
AATGGGCACGTTGAATGTTACATGGATTAACTGCCGCGAGAATTGTATTTGCTCAACGTGGGAAGGAGGAAGAATTTACCGCCTTTTGATCCCGGGACCCTGAGGATGCTGCAAGGGTCATTATAAGTGTGAGTGACGTTTTCAGTGCCGTGGTCACTTGGAGCGGTCACTAAGCAGATCGTTGTAACTTGAGGAGCGCTTGCATTCCTTTCCTCGCCTATCCATCTATTTCTTTGGCTTCGACCCCGTAGGTTTTCGTGGGTGGATCTCTGTCAGTTTGAATGTCTTCTGCTCAAGCCGTGATGTCCTGACCCACCAATGGAGACCTCAAGTTGTTTTCTTTCCGCCATGCCATCCTCTAGGGATGAAAGGAAGGACCACAGTTAGGCTAGTCGGCCAAGGTTTGTGGAAGAAGAGGAAGAGGAGGAGGAGGAGGAGGAGGAGGAGGAGGAGGAGGAGGAGGAGGAGGAGGACGGCCCTTCTTCTGAGTTGGCTTGGAGGCATCTGGGTGTAACTCAAAAGGAGAGAAGAGCCGGTTCCGAAGGAGTTCTCTTCTCCTCCTCAATCCCTCCTGAAGCTTGAGAGAACGTGCTTCTTTCCTCCTTCTCCTCCATCCCACCAGCAGCAGGATGGACCAGGACGGATCTTCTCAGAACCAGGCGCTGATCTACAAGGTTGAAGTGACTACGGGGCAAGGTCTTTCAACTGGGACTTTAGATCTGATCTCCGTCACCTTGGTGGGCGCCAACGGAGAAAGCCCCAGGAAGTTTCTGAACCAGGTTGGGATGCCCTGCTCTGACGGATCGGTAAGATTTGGGTTCGAGTTCCATTGAGAAGGAAGTTGGGAGATGGTACCTCAGCTCCTGGAGTGGATTTTGGTCCAGAGAGAGAGAGAATAACAGAATAACAGAATTGGAAGGGACCTTGGAGGTTGTTTATTCCCTAGACAACCCCCTATACCAGGGGTAGGCAACCTCGGCTCTTTTATGACTCGTGGACTTCAACTCCCAGAATTCCTGAGCCAGCCATGCTGGTTCAGGAATTCTGGGAGTTGAAGTCCACGAGTCATAAAAGAGCTGATGTTGCCTACCCCTGCCCTATACCATTTCAGACAAATGGTTTTCCAATCTTTTCTCAAAAACCTCCAGTGTTGGAGCACCCACAACTCCTGGTGGCAAGCCGTTCCACTGGTTAATTGTTCTCCCTGTCAGGAAGTTTCTCCTTAGTTCCAGGTTGCTTCTCTCCTTGATTCGTTTCCACCCGTTCCTTCTTGTCCTGCCTTTAGGTGCTTTGGAAAATAGGTTGACCCCCCCCTTCTTCTTTATAGGAGCCCCTCAAATTTGTAGGAGCCCCTCAAAAGATGTTGAGAGTCTGGAAAGAATGCAGAGAAGAGCAACAAAGAGGATCAGGGGACTGGAGGCTAAAACACATAAGGAACGGTTGCTGGAATTGGGTAGGTCTAGTTTAATGAAGAGAAGGACGAGGGGAGACATGATAGCAGCCTTCCAATATCTCAGGGGCTGCCCCAAAGAAGAGGGAGTCAAGCTATTCTCCAAAGCACCTGAAGGCAGAAGAAGAAGCAAGGGATGGAAACTCATTAAGGAGAGAAGCAACCTGGAACTAAGGAGAAACTTCCTGACATTGAGAACAATTAACCAGTGGAACAACCTGCCTCCAGAAGTTGTGAATGCTCCAACACTGGAAGTTTTTAAGAAGTGACTGGACAGACATTTGTCGGAAATGGTGTAGGGTTTCCTGCCCGAGCAGGGGGGTGGACTAGATGATCTCCAAGGTCCCAACCAACTTTATTATTACTATTATTATCTTTTATTCATTAAACATGAACCTCGGTAAACTGAACATTCAAATTGACTGGCGCTGATGCTTGACACGGGTTGCTGCCGTCATCCTAGGTATCAACCAAGTACCTCCTTAAAATGTAAGAAGTTCCGATTAGCACCGTTTTTTGTAGCATTGCTGGCATTATGTCAGGAAGCTGCAGTTTCTTGATGTATTTTTGCAAATTATTATTATTAGTAGTAGTCTGAAATGGTGTAGGGTTTCCTGCCTGAGCAGGGGATTGGACTAGATGACCTCCAAGGTCCCTTCCATCATCATCATCATCATCATCATCATCATCATTATTATTATTATTATTATTATTATTATTATTATTATTATTATTATTATTATTATTAATCATCGCACAGTCAGCAAGATGTTCAGACTGGATTTGGCATTTTTGTCTACCTATCAAGTCCTTACCAAGGACCCGGGATAGGCCGATGTGGATGTTTGATGGTATTACAGATCTCGTTGCAGGATGGAAGCAGTTCCCAGTAAGGCCGCCTTTTGCAATTGACTAATGGCGAATTTGTCAATGCCGATGATGGTGTCCAAGTGGTGCTCCAGTTGTTTTGGGATGGCACCCAAGGGGCCTATGACTATTGCTACCACCCTTGCTTGCCTTTGCCACAGTCTATTTCTATTCCTATTTGTAGGTCTTTGTATTTTGTTATCTTCTCCAGTTCTTTCTCGTCTATTCTGCTGTCTCCAGGCACTGCCATGTACACTATCCAGACTTTGGTTTGTCTTTCTTATCGACAATTGTTAAGTCTGGGGTGTTATGTTGCAGGTGTTCGTCTGTTTGAATTCCGAAGTCCCAGAGCAGTTTAACTTTATCATTTTCTATGACTTTCTCTATTTTATGAACAGAACAGAACAGAATTCAATTATAGAACAGAACAGAACAGAACAGAGTAGAGTAGAGTAGAGTAGAGTAGAGTAGAGTGGAGTGGAGTGGAGTGGAGTGGAGTGGAGTGGAGTGGAGTGGAGTGGAGTGGAATGGAATAGAATAGAATAGAATAGAATAGAATGGAATGGAATGGAATGGAATGGAATGGAATGGAATGGAATGGAATAGAATAGAATAGAATTATAGAACAGAACAGAATAGAATAGGAGCTGGAAGGGACCTTGGAGGTCTTCTAGTCCAGCCCCCTGCTCAAGCAGGAGAACCTAACACCATCTCAGACAAGTGACTGTTTAGCCTCTTCTTAAAAATCTCCAGTGATGGCACGCCCACGATTTCTGGAGGCAAGCTGTTCCACTGGTTGATTGTCCTCACTGTTAGGAAATTTCTCCTTAGTTCCAGGTTGCTTCTCTCCTTGATCAGTTTCTAACCATTGTTTCTTGTCCTGCCCTCTGGTGCTTTCGAGAATAGTGTGACCCCCCTCCTCTTCTTTGTGGCAGCCCCTCAAATACTGGAACACTGCTATCGTGTCTCCCCTATTTCTTCTTTTCTCTAGACTAGCCAAACCCAAGTCTCGTAGCCTTCTTCGTATGTTTTAGTCTCCAGGCCTTGGATCATCTTAGGAACGGTTGCTGGAACTGGGTATGTCTAGTTTAATGAAGAGAAGGACGAGTGGGTGACATGATAGCTGTGTTCCAGTATCTCAGGGGCTGCCCCAAAGAAGAGGCAGTCAAGCTATTCTCCAAAGCACCTGAAGGCAGGACAAGAAGCAACGGATGGAAACTAGTCAAGGAGAGGAGCAACCTAGAACTAAGGAGAAACTTCCTGTGAACAATTAATTCCATTCCAGTGGGACTCCTTGCCTCCAAACGTTGTGAATGCTCCAACACTGGAAGTTTTCAAGAAGAGAGACTGGAGAGCCATTTGTCAGAAATGGTCTAGGGTTTCCTGCCTGAGCAGGGGGTTGGACTAGATGACCTCCAAGGTCCCTTCCAACAGTATTGTTATTATTTTAGAATTCGCCCCCCCACATGGACATCATTTATATTTTGGCAATTCAGAGCTGAAAATCCTTTCTCCGGCCTGTCAATCATCACGCTTTTAACTAATTAAAGGATTCAAATGAGGGATTGTCCAAAGTGGCAGCTTTACCCAAGCTTTTATTCAAAGGGAATGAGAATCAAAGGCTGTCCCATCAACACGCACCAACACAATCCCTTGGCAGCAAAGACCCCCCCCCAGGCTTGATTCCGGAAAGAGGAAGGGGCCAAACTTTTCAGCACACAGGGGCTGTGTCTCTCTCTGTGTGTCTTTGTGTAGGTGTGTGCCTAATTGGGAAAAAAAACATTGGCAAACCTGGAGTTGAAAATGAGCCGAAAATGGATTTCTGGGCACTGCTCCAACATCTGGAGAAGATCTGAAAAAGAGTTTCCCTCCAGCCAGGGCTACTTAAGGAGGATGGGAGATGTAGTTTATTTTAGGGTGATGCAGGCTTTCCAGAGGCTGAACGGGACAAGAGCTATCTCTACTTAAAGCAGAACTTTAGATGGCTCTAGTTCAGGGGTCTTCCAACGTGGCCCTTTGATGACTTGTGGACTTCAACTCCCAGAATTCCTCAGACAGGCACGCTGGCTGAGGAATTCTGGGAGTTGAAGTCCACAAGTCATCAAAGGGCCAGGTTTGAAGACCCCTGCTTGTGGACTTCAACTCCCAGAATTCCCAGTCAGGCATGCTGGCTGAGGAATTCTGGGAGTTGAAGTCCACAAGTCATCAAAGGGCCAGGTTTGAAGAACCCTACCCTATACCATTCCAGATAGGTGGCTGTGCAGTTTCTTCTTTAAAAAGAGGAGGAGGGGGGAGGAGGAGGAGGAGAGTTGGAAGGGACCTTGGAGGTCTTCTAGTCCAGCCCCCCGCTCAAGCAGGAGACCCTAGCCTAGACCATTCCAGACAAATGGCTGCCCAGTCGCTTCTGTGCCTGGCTGAGGAATTCTGGGACTTGAAGTCCACAAGTCACAAAAGGGCCAAGTTTGAAGACCCCTGAGCTAGAAGGTCTACATCTTCAAAGGCCCCTTGAGGAAGCAGAAGATGGTGTTCCTCAACCCTGACGACTTGAAGATGGCTGGACTTCAACTCCCAGAATTCCACAGTCGGCGCGAAACATCGCCTCCTTGCAACCAGGAAGTGTGCTTTCCCAAACTGGAGCACCAGTTTTATGGACCCGTCTTCGATCTGAGATCCGGGTGACCCCAACCTTATTAGCCTTCCATGAAACCCTGAAGACCTGGCTGTGCCAGTTAGGAGAATCCAACATGCCTGATTAAATTGGGTTAATAATCTTAAACATCTCAGCCTCGCTGTGACAGGCTAGTAGTCATCCTGCTTTTATTCTTTGACTTGTGAACCACCCACGGCCGGGAGCTTCTGATGGGCAAACCCATCCATCCATCAATAAGCCAGAAAAACCTGAGTGTCCCAGCTTATGACTTGACGCTGATCTCCAGTTGAAGGGCAATCCGATTTTGGATCCCCAGCTCTGATCCTGAGGTTCCTCCCCCGATGGATCCACCCGAAGCCAACTGGGGACTCGTTGTCTTGAAGAACTTCCTGAGACCACATTGCCTGGCAGTTTGAGGGTGATCTGGCCCTCGTGTTAGGCCAGTTAGTTCTCCTAGTTGGAGGGTGACCAGGCCATGGTGTAAGGAAGGGGTCTCCAAACTTGGCCCTTTAATGACTTGTGGACTTCAACTCCCAGAATTCCTCAGCCAGCGTGCCTGGCTGAGGAATTCTGGGAGTTGAAGTCCACAAGTCATTAAAGGGCCAAGTTTGGAGACCCCTGATGTAAGGAGAATTATCAGAAGGAGGACATTCGTAGCTCAGGGTTGAAGGGAGGGGTCCTTGGCGCTCTCTGAGCTGGCTTGTTTTCTTGCATACGTTTCATGACCCAACTAGGGAACATCATCAGTTCTAGAAGGGAAATGATGATGATGATGATGATGATGAGGAGGAGGAGGAGGAGGAGGAAGAAGAGGAGTGTGGGGTCCTTGGTGCTCTCTAAGATTGGTTGTTTTGTTGCAGACGTTTCATGACCCAACTAGGGAAGCTCATCAGTGCTAGATGGGAAAGGAGGGGGAGGAGGAGGAAGAGGGGGAGGAAGAGGAGGAGGAGGGGGGATGGAAATGGAGGAGGGGGAGGAGAAGAGGGAGGAAGTGGGGGAGGGGAAGGGGAGGAAGAGAAGGGATGGAAGAGGTTGAGGGAGGGAGAAGGGGAAGGGGAAAAGGAGGAAGAGGAGGAGGGGCTGGGGAGGAGGAGGTAGAGGAGAGGAGGAGGAGGAGGAAGAGGAGGAAGAGCAAAGGGAACTGGGGAAGGGAAATGGGAAGAGGCTGGCTGGGGAATTCTGGGAGTTGAAGTCCACAAGGCGGACTGAACACCTGGCAGGGCACCATGGGCCACCTGTAACACCGCCCCATTTCTCCTCCTCTGGGGACCCCGACTCTTTCTCCTCGCTTCCACGACAGGTGGCCGAGGTGGACATTCCGTGCGATCGGGACCTGGGACCCATCTTGCTGATCCGCCTGCAGAAGGAGCCCTATTCCTACTTCCCCCAGAGCAGCTGGTACTGCAGCTTCGTCCAGGTGACCAGTCCTCATGGAGAGCTCTTCCGCTTCCCCTGCTACCAGTGGATCGAGGGTTACTGCACCGTCTCCGTCAGTGAAGGAACGGGTGAGTAGCTACGCCAGGTTGGAGGAGGAGACCTGCAAGGCAAGATTAGTGGGTCTTTGGCGCTCCCAGACTCCAAAGGCAGGTAGCCCTGGACTTACGACCACTGTGTAGCCCAAGGTATCTGTTGCTAAGTGAGACAGTCCTTAAGTGAGTGTTGTCCCATTTTACGACCTTTCTTGCCACAGGTTGACTCAACTAGGGAAGAACATCAGTGCTAGAAGCGACGGGGGCTGGCTCTCAGGTTATATGCGGTATATGGGGATGATGATCATCAGCACAGATGACGTTCCCTAGTTGGGTCATGAAACGTCTTCAAGAAAAGCACCCAGCTTAGAGAACACCAAGGACCCCACAGTTCTTTCCTCCTACTCCTCCACCTCCTCCTCCTCCTCCTCCTCCTCCTCGTCTCTGCAAACCCTACTGCCTTTGTAGCACTGACGACGTTCCCTAGTTGGGTCATGAAACATCTGCCAGAAAACCACCCAGCTCAGAGAGCACCAAGGACCCCACAGTCCTCCTCCTCCTCCTCCTCCTCCTCCTCCTCCTCCTCCTCCTCCTCCTCCTGTCTCCACAATCTCCCTTCCCTTCTAGCACTGATGACGTTCCCCAGTTGGGTCATGAAACGTCTGCCAGAAAACCACCCAGCTCAGAGAGCACCAAGGGCCCCACAATTCAGCCCCGAGCTACGTCCTTCCATCTCCAGCCTTCACCCGCTCTTCCCTCATCAGGGAGAAGACCAACCTCTTTGTCGACTCCTCGGAAGATGGTTAGGAAGAAAACCAGCAACGCCTCCACCCTGGCACAGGTGCCGACATACCGCTTCCCAAGGGGAAGCCGTCCTGGTGCTGGAATTCCCCTCCACCCTTCCCTTTTCTTTTCGACAAATCCTGCTGAAGAAAACTCCGCAGGAATTTTTATTTTTTTTATTTTATGTTAGGTTTATTCCATTGATATAATAAGAATTGTAAGGGACGCGGTGGCTCAGTGGGTTAGGATGCTGAGCTTGTCGATCAGAAGGTCGGCAGTTTGGCGGGTCGAATCCCGAGTGCCGCGTAGCAGAGTGAGCGCCTGTTACTCATCCCAGCTTCTGCCAACCTAGCAGTTCGAAAGCACCTAAAAATGCAAGTAGAAAAATAGGGACCACTCCGGTGGGAAGGTAACAGCGTTCCGTGCGCCTTTGGCGTCTAGTCATGCCGGCCACATGACCACGGAGACGTCCTCGGACAAGCGCTGGCTCTTCGGCTTTGAAACGGAGATGAGCACCGGCCCCTAGAGTCGGAAACGACTAGCACGCATGTGCGGGGGAACCTTTACCTTTACCTTAATAAGAATTGTATTAGTTTAAAGGTGAGGCAGTCAGCTGTGAGAAGAGGGGAAAATATTTAATGCGTTAGTTTGAGACTTGCACGAAAGACACTTGTATGTCATTGAATTATCGGCTAACTCAGCTGCCACGTTGCTTTTGAGATACTTAAATGTAAAATTAGAAAATCAATAAAACTTTTTTAAAGAAAAAACTCCGCAGGAATTGCAGGAGCCGGGAGGGGTGGGCTGGCAAAGGAGGCCAGCCGAGGTGGGGTCTTTTTTCCTGATTCCCTTCCTTTTTTTAATCCTACAGCTCACACACCTTCAGACGACACTCACACCATTCAGCAGATGCATCGTTGGGAAGAGCTGCAACTGCGACAGCACAAATATGGGTGAGTCTGGAAGAAAACCGGTGGACTCTTTTTTTAAAATAATATTTTATTAATTTTCCAATTTTGCATTTGACTATTTGAAAAGCAACACGGCAACTGGGTTGGTTGAACAATAACTCAATAACAAAGTCAGGTTACGACATCAAATATTTCTTCTCTTTTTTCCTTAACGTTTACTGTCTCGTGTTCAAGTTAGTACATTTCTAATTGTATCAACAATAAAAACATCATTATTACATTTATCAATAACTTTTTTAGCTTATACCTATCTTAACTGCATTCAATCTTCATAAACAATCCACATCCTGCTGTTAATTTTTACTCAATTTTTAGTTTCTCGGCAATATTCCAATTTAATCTTTGATATTTATAATCTTCAGACTTTGGGTAACCAAGATTCCCCTTATCCCACTTCATAACTAACTAGAATATCCAAAATACACATTTTATCTATTTGAATATACGGTAATCTTGTTCTATTTCCTAAAAGTTATCTATTTCCCACCATATTAAATCATCTACTTAATAATACAATATCCCCATTAATAAATCAAAACCATTATGTATATTGCCTGGGTGAATCCATAAATCAAACACATTCATGATATTTAATATTTAATTTTCCTCTCCCTTTTAAGTCTAATTTTTAAGTCTAATTTTAAAACGGTGGACTCTTCAGAGTCGATGTTTTCAAACTCCAGCATCCCTGTTTGGTCCCACTGAGGCAAAGAGATTCTCGACTAGGGTCACTTTTAAGCTGGGTGGACTTCAACTCCCAGAATGCCCCAGCCAGTATTGCTGGCTGGGGCATTCTGGGAGCTGAAGTCCCTCAACCCCATCTGAAAGAGGCCCAGGTTGTGAAAACCTGACTAGATGATCTCCAAGGTCCCTTCCGATTCTTCCTCTCTATGATTCTTATGCCTACGACTCCCGGCTGCCATACAACTGCCGATTAGAGAGGATGCTGGGAGTTGTAGTTTAGAGGAAGATCTACGAAGATCTCGTTCCCGATCAAGAGGAATATATATAGTATTGCCTTTCTTAAATGATGATGATGATGATGATGATGATGGGAGGGACCTTGGAGGTCATCTAGTCCAACCCCCTGCTCAGGTAAGAAATGGTGCCTGCCCAAGTTCTGGGACTACAAATCCCATCAGCCTAAGCTACTGGGTCAAGATGGTGTAGTAGTGGATCACTGTTTACTGCCCCAAAGGGTTGCCAGAGTAAGCACAGAGCGCTTTATTCTTTCTCTCTCAATTGTTCTGGCAAAATTTATGTACCAAACTGTGCGTTATCAACTTTGTTAGTAATTTGAAGAGGTGGGGACTCTGGGAGTTTATACAAAAACAGGGACACTTTTTCTGCACACAGGTGGAAGGAATACCTGCCCGATATACCTTGGTGTGCCGACATTGACGCAATTGTCACGATTGATCACAACGTTATGTACTCCTTCCCTAAGTCAGCGGCCTTTTACAAAGGCCTGACGATTGTGTAAGTGTTGGGGGTTAGGTTTTTACTAGCAAGTCCCCCCTGGGCTGGGAAGCCACGCAGAGTCAGGCCTGCTGGAGGGGAGACCACTAAGAGATGCCAGGGGTGGTTGGAGAGAGGGGAACAGCCTCCTGGAGAAGGCAAAAGCCCAGCGCGTCAGGGTTTCTTCTCCATGTGGTCCCCAGGAATTGAAGCCTCCTTGTGGCCCTTGAGAGATCAGAGAGATGGAGAGAGAGAGAGAGAGAGAGAGAGAGAGAGAGAGAGAGAAAATCAGTGGATAAATAGGATGGATGGATATAGAGATATAGATAAGGAGAGAGAGAGAGACAGAGACAGAGATAGATGATAGATTGATATAAATAGTTTCATAGATGATACATGATGAATAGATGATGGATGGATGGATGGATGGATAGATAGATAGTAGATATAGATAGATACATAGATGATAGAAGATAGATAGATAGATAGATGATAGATAGATAGATAGATAGATAGATAGATAGATAGATAGATAGATAGATGATAGATAGATAGATAGATAGATAGATAGATAGATAGATAGATAGATAGATAGATAGATAGATAGATAATGATAGAGGTGGATAGACAGACAGATACAGTTAGATGGATGGATAAGATTATAGACAGACATGCAAAACCAAATGTTCCCTGAAAGTATATATTTATCCATCCATTCATCCCTCCCTTCATCCTTCCATCCACCCATCCATCCACCCTCCTTCCTTCCCTTTCTCCATTCTTCCACCCATCCACCCATTCCCCCATCCATCCACCTATCTTTCATCCCTCCATCCCTTCTTCCTTCCGCTGATCCACCCACCCACCCACCCCTCCATCTTCCCTCCCTCCCTCCCTCCCTCCCTCCCTCCACCCACCCATCCACCCACCCATCCTTCCACCCACCCACCCACCCACCCATCCATCCATCCATCCATCCACCCATCCTTCCACCCACCCATCCATCCATCCACCCACCCACCCACCCATCCATCCATCCACCCACCCACCCACCCATCCATCCATCCATCCACCCCCCACCCACCCACCAACAAACATCTCCCGACTGAGCCCCCAGGGGCCTTGCTCCCTCCTTCCACCCCTTGTGAGCTTCTTCCAAACCTCCTTCTTCTCCTGCTCCCTTGTCAGTGCATTGAATAACTACCTCTACAAACCTTACTCCTGGGAGAGGCTGGAGGACATCCGCAAAATCTTCTGGTTCTACCACACACCGGTCTCAGGTCAGTGGTGGGCCAAGGACTTCTCTTCATTTCACAACGACACACTCACACCTCCCACAACTCCATTCCCCAGAACCGGTAGCACAACTTTGCTCAAACCAGGCATAGCTTGTCTCTGGCAGAAGGCGTGAAGTCTGAAAATATGCTGGCTGGGGAATTCTGGGAGAGGAAGTCCACCCATCTTAAAGCATGCTGGCTGGGGCATTCTGGGAGAGGAAATCCACCATCTTAAAGCATGCTGGCTGGGGAATTCTGGGAGTGGAAATCCACCATCTTAAAGCATGCTGGCTGGGGCATTCTGGGAGTTGAAGGGCACCCATCTTAAAGCACGCTGGCCAGGGAATTCTGGGAGTGGAAGTCCACCATCTTAAAGCATGCTGGCTGGGGCATTCTGGGAGAGGAAGTCCACCCATCTTAAAGCATGCTGGCTGGGGCATTCTGGGAGTGGAAATCCACCATCTTAAAGCATGCTGGCTGGGGCATTCTGGGAGTGGAAATCCACCATCTTAAAGCATGCTGTCTGGGGCATTCTGGGAGTTGAAGGGCACCGATCTTAAAGCACGCTGGCCAGGGAATTCTGGGAATGGAAGTCCACCATCTTAAAGCATACCTGGCTGGGGAATTCTGGGAGTTAGTCCACACCTTAAAGCATCACCCTGCCCCCCCCAAGCTTTGGGGCACCAGGGACCGGTTCCGGGGAGAAAGTGGTTTTGCATGCTGGTCCACAAACTGGGCATTGGGGGCCCCTGCCTTAAAGCATGGCTGGCTGGGGCATTCTGGGTGCTGAAGCCCACCCACCCATTGCCCAGTTTGAGAATGGCCAGTTCCAATTAATTCTGTGGAAAGAGCTCCATTGGAGGAGACCCATCTGGTTGGGGATTTAGCCGTATTGTACTACACCCTTCATCATCCTGGGCTCCCTCCCTTGTGCCTTTCCCGCCCCCCCCAGAGTTTGTCTTTAAGCACTGGAAGGACGATGATTTCTTTGGGTACCAGTTTCTGAACGGGATCAACCCCATCAAAATCCGGAAGTGCACCGCTATCCCGGAAAACTTCCCCGTGACCCAGGAAATGGTGGCAGGGACTTTGGGAGAAACGACAACCCTGCAGGAAGAACTGAAGGTGATTGCTTTTTTAAAAACATATTTTATTGATTTTCTAGTTTTACAGTTAAGTATTTAAAAAAGCAACGTGGCGGCCAAGTTAAGCGATGCTACGATGACATACAAGTACCTCAGCAACTACATTAAATATTTCCTCTCTTTTGCCCTTAGCGTTTGCTGTCTCCTGTTTAAACTAATACCATTCTTATTATATCAAGGAAATAAAAATGACATTCTTACATTTACCTCCTGAAAAAAAGCACCTTTGGGAAGACATGACCTGGATGATGGAGAATCTCTATCAATCCATTTGTTACCGTTCCAGCTGAGAGATTTCATGAACAGCCTGCTCCAATTGCGAATAGAATAGAATAGAATAGAATAGAATAGAATAGAATAGAATAGAATAGAATAGAATAGAATAGAATAGAATAGAATAGAATAGAATAGAATAGAATAGAATAGAAAATATGGAATAGAATAGAATAGAATAGAATAGAATAGAATAGAATAGAATAGAATAGAATAGAATAGAATAGAATAGAATAGAATAGAATAGAATAGAATAGAATAGAATAGAATAGAATAGAAAATATGGAATAGAATAGAATAGAATAGAATAGAATAGAATAGAATAGAATAGAATAGAATAGAATAGAATAGAATAGAATAGAATAGAATAGAATAGAATAGAATAGAATAGAATCTATTGGGAATAGAATAGAATCAATTGGGAACAGAACAGAACGAATTAGAAATACAACAGAACAGAATAGAATAGAATAGAATGGAATGGAATGGAATAGAATAGAATAGAAAATATGGAATAGAATAGAATAGAATAGAATAGAATAGAATAGAATAGAATAGAATAGAATAGAATAGAATAGAATAGAATAGAATAGAATAGAATCTATTGGGAATAGAATAGAATCAATTGGGAACAGAACAGAACGAATTAGAAATACAACAGAATAGAATAGAATAGAATAGAATAGAATAGAATAGAATAGAATAGAATAGAATAGAATAGAATAGAATAGAATAGAATAGAATAGAATGGAATGGAATGGAATGGAATGGAATGGAATGGAATGGAATGGAATGGAATGGAATGGAATAGAATAGAATAGAAAATATGGAATAGAATAGAATAGAATAGGATAGGATAGGATAGGATAGGATAGGATAGGATAGGATAGGATAGGATAGGATAGAATAGAATAGAAAATATGGAATAGAATAGAATAGAATAGAATAGAATAGAATAGAATAGAATAGAATAGAATAGAATAGAATAGAATAGAATAGAATAGAATAGAATAGAATAGAATAGAATAGGATGGGATGGGATGGGATGGGATGGGATGGGATGGGATGGGATGGGATGGGATGGGATGGGATGGAATGGAATGGAATGGAATGGAATAGGATAGGATAGGATAGGATAGGATAGGATAGAATAGAATAGAATAGAATAGAATAGAATAGAATAGAATAGAATAGAATAGAATAGAATAGAATAGAATAGAATAGAAAATATGGAATAGAATAGAATAGAATAGAATAGAATAGAATAGAATAGAATAGAATAGAATAGAATAGAATAGAATAGAATAGAATAGAATGGAATGGAATGGAATGGAATGGAATGGAATGGAATGGAATGGAATGGAATGGAATGGAATGGAATGGAATAGAATAGAATAGAATAGAAAATATGGAATAGAATAGAATAGAATAGAATAGAATAGGATAGGATAGGATAGGATAGGATAGGATAGGATAGGATAGGATAGGATAGGATAGGATAGGATAGGATAGGATAGGATAGGATAGGATAGGATGGAATGGAATGGAATGGAATGGAATGGAATAGAATAGAATAGAATAGAATAGAATAGAATAGAATAGAATAGAATAGACTAGAATAGAATAGAATAGAATAGAATAGAATAGAATAGAATAGAATAGAATAGAATAGAATAGAATAGAATAGAATAGAATAGATATTGGAATATAGAATAGAATAGAATAGAATAGAATAGAATAGAATAGAATAGAATAGAATAGAATAGAATGGAATGGAATGGAATGGAATGGAATGGAATGGAATGGAATGGAATGGAATGGAATGGAATGGAATAGAATAGAATAGAAAATATGGAATAGAATAGAATAGAATAGAATGGAATGGAATGGAATAGAATAGAATAGAAAATATGGAATAGAATAGAATAGAATAGAATAGAATAGAATAGAATAGAATAGAATAGAATGGAATGGAATGGAATGGAATGGAATAGAATAGAATAGAATAGAATAGAATAGAATAGAATAGAATAGAATAGAATAGAATAGAATAGAATAGAATAGAATAGAATAGAATAGAATAGAATAGAATGGAATGGAATGGAATGGAATGGAATGGAATGGAATAGAATAGAATAGAATAGAATAGAATAGAATAGAATAGAATAGAATAGAATAGAATAGAATAGAAAATATGGAATAGAATAGAATAGAATAGAATAGAATAGAATAGAATAGAATAGAATAGAATAGAATAGAATAGAATAGAATAGAATAGAATGGAATGGAATGGAATGGAATGGAATGGAATGGAATGGAATGGAATGGAATGGAATGGAATGGAATGGAATAGAATAGAAAATATGGAATAGAATAGGATAGGATAGGATAGGATAGGATAGGATAGGATAGGATAGGATAGGATAGGATAGGATGGAATGGAATGGAATGGAATGGAATGGAATAGAATAGAATAGAATAGAATAGAATAGAATAGAATAGAATAGAATAGAATAGAATAGAATAGAATAGAATAGATATTGGAATATAGAATAGAATAGAATAGAATAGAATAGAATAGAATAGAATAGAATAGAATAGAATAGAATAGAACGGAACGGAACGGAACGGAACGGAACGGAATGGAATGGAATAGAATAGAATAGAATAGAATAGAATAGAATAGAATAGAATAGAATAGAATAGAATAGAATAGAATAGAATAGATATTGGAATATAGAATAGAATAGAATAGAATAGAATAGAATAGAATAGAATGGAATGGAATGGAATGGAATGGAATGGAATGGAATGGAATGGAATGGAATGGAATAGAATAGAATAGAATAGAAAATATGGAATAGAATAGAATAGGATAGGATAGGATAGGATGGGATGGGATGGGATGGGATGGGATGGGATGGGATGGGATGGAATGGAATAGAATAGAATAGAATAGAATAGAATAGAATAGAATAGAATAGAATAGAATAGAATAGAATAGAATAGAATAGAATAGATATTGGAATATAGAATAGAATAGAATAGAATAGAATAGAATAGAATAGAATAGAATAGAATAGAATAGAATAGAATAGAATAGAATAGAATAGAATAGAATAGAATAGAATAGAAAATATGGAATTACAGTAGGATAGAATAGAATAGAATAGAATAGAATAGAATAGAATAGAATAGAATAGAATAGAATAGAATAGAATAGAATAGAATAGAATAGAATAGAATAGAATAGAATAGAATAGAATAGAAAATATGGAACGGAACAGAATGGAACAGAACAAAACAGAACAGAACAGAATAGATTACAGACGCTGGAAGGGACTTTGGAGGAGACTCTATACCGTCTCAGACAAGTGACCGTCTAGTCTCCTCCAGTGATGGAGTGCCCACAACATCTGGTGGCCAGCTGTTCCACTGGTTAATTGTCCTCACTGTAAGGT
Organism: Vipera berus; assembly: GCF_964194415.1. Classification (NCBI taxonomy): domain Eukaryota; kingdom Metazoa; phylum Chordata; class Lepidosauria; order Squamata; family Viperidae; genus Vipera; species Vipera berus. The sequence goes on along the minus strand of NC_138210.1, from coordinate 73,851,148 downwards.
TGCTTCTCTCCTCGATCAGTTTCCATCCGTTGTTTCTCGTCCTTCCCTCTGGTGCTCTGGAGAATAAGCTGACCCCCTCCTCTTTGGGGAAGCCCCTCAAACACTGGAATACTGCTAATTTTTTTTTATTTTTTATTTTTTTTTTATAGAAAGGGACCATCTACTTGGTGGACTACAAGGTCCTGGAGAACATCCCCACTACTTTATTAAACAACCGGCAGCAATATATCGCTGCTCCTATCTGTTTGCTCCACCAAAAGCCCAGCGGAGAAATTCTCCCTCTGGCTATCCAGGTAAGTCCATCATTTGTGAAGAACCCACCAGGTAAAGGCCGGCCTCTTCCAACGTGGCCCTTTGATGACCCGTGGACTTCAACTCCCAGAATTCCTCAGCCAGCGTGCTTTAAGACAGGGCTTTTCAAATGTGGCCCTTTGATGACCGGTGGACTTCAACTCCCAGAATTCCTCTTCTGGGAGTTGAAGTCCACAAGGCATAAAAGGGCCCTAGTTCCCCCACGCTGGCTGAGGGATTCTGGGAGTTGAAGTCCACAAGTCATCAAAGGGTCACAGTTCCCTCACGCTGACTGAGGAATTCTGGGAGTTGAAGTCCACAAGTCATCAAAGGGTCACAGTTCCCTCACGCTGACTGAGGAATTCTGGGAGTTGAAGTCCACAAGTCATCAAAGGGTCACAGTTCCCTCACGCTGACTGAGGGATTCTGGGAGTTGAAGTCCACAAGTCATCAAAGGGTCACAGTTCCCTCACGCTGACTGAGGAATTCTGGGAGTTGAAGTCCACAAGTCATCAAAGGGTCACAGTTCCCTCATGCTGACTGAGGAATTCTGGGAGTTGAAGTCCACAAGTCGTAAAAGGGCCAAGTTTGAATTCCCCTGATGTAGGTTCTCCTGCTTAAGCGGGGGGCTGGACTAGAAGACCTCCAAGGTCCCTTCCAGCTCTATTCTATTCCTTAAACCTAGTTCAAAGCTACAACAGCACAGTCCTCAATTTACGACCACTGCTTTGTCCCTCAGGGGTTCCCAACCTCTCCCTCCGTGTCTCCCCCTTAGCTCAGCCAGCATCCTGGTCCTCAAAGTCCCATCTTCCTGCCCACCGACGAGGAGTGGCTGTGGACCTTAGCCAAGACCTGGGTGCGAAATGCCGAGTTCCACACCCACGAGGTCATCGCCCACCTGCTCCGCTGCCACATGATCTCCGATGTCTTCTCGGTGGCCACCTTGAGGAACCTCCCCATGTGTCACCCTTTGTACAAGGTGGGCTGGGTGGTGTTGGGGGGGGGGCGTTCAAAGGGCGGGAGAGCAGCCCCCCCAATGGTGGTTAGCTCGAGTAACCATGGTTTCTTCCTCGTTCCCTGCTCCAGCTCCTGATCCCCCACTTGCGTTATTCCATCCACGCCAGTCTGTTGGCGAGGGTCTTTCTCATCAACCGAGGAGGCACCTTTGATAAGGTAAAACTGGGCATCCAGGGGGGCATCTGGGCTCAGCATGATGGGCTTGATGGAAAAAGGGATTTAGTTGATCCCGGGTAACCCAACATCGGCAAGTCCTCGTTGATAAGCGAGCCGGTTGTTCGGTGAGTTGCACTCAGTTGGACACCCCTTTCTTGTGCCATGGCTGTTAAACAAATTAACAGGGTGGGTGGGCACTGTGACAGCCGTAAGTGTGAGGACCGGTCATAAGTCACCCTTTTCACTAATGCTGTTGGTCAGTAAAAAAATGAGAATTGCCTGTAGTAGCTGCAAGGGAGATGAAAGGGAGGAAATTGACAGCCTGTCTGTGGGAACATCACCTGTCTCTTTTGACCAGACCCTCCAAAAGCTGGTCCACAGGCAGTAGGTCAAAAAAGTCAAGATGGTGGCCACCACGAAGCCTACACACACACACACACACACCACTCTTTTTCTGTTTCCTTAACTTCTGCTTTCTTAAACAGCAGAGTTTGGATGATAGAGCTTAATTTTCCTTTTCCTGACCCACCTGGGAGACCTTTGGCTTTCTTCTTTGATAGGAAATATCAAAATGTAATAAAAAAAATGTGATCATCCTGAAATATGAGCCAGCCAGGTGTGGCAGCAGCCAAAAAAGCCAACACGATCCTAGTCTGCACTAACAAAGCAGGGGGTTGGACTAGAAGACCTCCAGGGTCCCTCCCAACTCTGTTACTCTGCCTTCTTCTCACAGGCCATTGCCACCGGGCGCCAGGGATTAGCGGTGCTTCTCCAAAGAGGGCTAGATGAACTGACCTACACCCAGCTTTGCCTTCCGGATGACATTGAAGCCCGGGGGGTGGGCGGCCTCCTCCAATATTACTACAGAGACGATGGCCTGAAGATCTGGGACGCCATCAAGAGGTGAAGGAGCTTGGCCAGAGGGTTGAGTAGGGCCCTCCAACCTTCTCCACCTTCAGGTCATCCTGAATTGGGGAACAGCCGTGGGGAACAGGCTGCTGGGAAGGGGCTACAAAACAGCCGGGATCCTCCACCATCGCAATTTAGCCTGATTAATGGGGTCCACAAGGGTGGTGGATTCAAGTCTCGCGCAAGAGGTTTGGAGCCAGGGATTTCAGCCCCATAGCTGCGTCTGGAGGCTCGGCTTTGTCTAATTCAGGGCGGTCTTCAAACTCGGCCCTTTGATGGCTTGTGGACTACAGCTCCCAGAATTCCTCAGCCAGCATGAGGGAACTATGACCCTTTGATGACTTGTGGACTTCAACTCCCAGAATTCCTCAGCCAGCGTGAGGGAACTATGATCCTTTCATGACTTGTGGACTTCAACTCCCAGAATTCCTCAGCCAGCGTGAGGGAACTGTGACCCTTTGATGACTTGTGGACTTCAGCTCCCAGAATTCCTCAGCCAGCGTGAGGCAAGCGGGGGTCTTCAAACTCGGCCCTTTGATGGCTTGTGGACTTCACGCTGGCTGAGGAATTCTGGGAGTTGAAGTCCACAAGTCATCAAAGGGTCATAGTTCCCTCAGGCTGGCTGAGGAATTCTGGGAGTTGAAGTCCACCAGCCATCAAAGGGCCAGGTTTGAAGACCCCCTGGTCTAATTCATGGGGTCATAATAAACTTGGATAGAAGGGAATATATCGTAGCTGAAGGTTGAAATGCGGGGCCCTTGGCGGTCTCTGAGCTGGGTGGTTTCCTTGCAGACGTTTCACTGCCCAACTAGGGGACGTCATCAGTGCTAGAAGAAAGGGTGATTTGTGGAGAGGAGGAGGAGGAAGAGGAGGAGGAGGACTTGTAGGGTCCTTGGTGGTTTTCTTGCAGATACTCCATGACCCAAGTAGGGAACGTCATCAGTAGAGTGTGTTTGCTCTATTTTTACATATGAAACAACTGCAGGAAAACAACTAATCTCAGAGAGCACAATACAAAGTCCTCCTCCTCCCCCCCCACCCCCCACCCTCTGCTTCTGCTCTACTCCACAACTCCCCCCCCATTCCCTTCTAGCACTGATGATGTTACTTAGGTTTTTTTTTAATCCCATTTATATCCCGCCCTTCTCCGAAGACGCAGGGCGGCTTACAATCTAAGAAGCACAAATCCAATGTGCTTAGCAATAGCCTTCATTCTATGTATCTGCCTGCTTATTAGGGCTTATTAGGCCCCCCCAAGCGGCATTATTACAAAGTCAGCTTAATTGCCCCCAACCATCTGGGTCCTCATTTTACCTACCTGGGAAGGATGGAAGGCTGAGTCAACCTTGAGCCTGGTGGGACTCGAACCTGCACTAATTGCAGGCAGCTGGTGTTACTTAAGGAGGCATTGGCCCACTGCTCCACCCAGGCTCTAGTTGGGTCATAAAACATCTGCAAGGAAACCACCCAGCTCAGAGAGCACCAAGGACCCCTCAATTCTCCTCCTCCTCCTCCTCCTCCTCCTCCTCCTCCTCCTCTTCCCACACTCCCTTCTAGCACTGATGATGTTCCCTAGTTGGGTCATGAAATGTTTGCAAGGAAACCACCCAGCTCAGAGAGCCCCAGGGACGCCCCACCCTAACCTTTCCTCCTGCTTGGGTGTGGGAAAGGAGCCGGGGCTAAGCCCCCTTTGCCGGGACAGACCCCTTTTCCCTCCTCCCTCCCCGCAGCTTTGTCTCGGGCATCGTCGGACTCTACTACGAGAGCGATTCAGCCGTGCAGGGAGACGGCGAGCTGCAGGCCTGGCTGGCCGAGATCTTCGCCAAAGGCTTCCTGAGCAAAGAGACCTCAGGTATATCCCGCTCGTGGGCTCTCGGCTTGGTTTCCCCCTTTCCTGGTGGTGCCCTTTCCGCTCTGTAGAAGGCAGGCAGTCCTCGACTTACGTCCGTCCCCTTTAGTTGACCGTTTGAAGTTGCAGCAGCACCGAAAAATGGATTCAGTGACTTTTGAGCCCTTTTGTGACTTTTCTTTACCCCACCCCCCGCCCACCCACCCCCCGGTTGTTAAACCAAAACACTGCAGCGATGAAGAGAATCAGCCCGTCGTTAAGCGAAGCAGGCTTCCCCCTTTGACTGTGCTTGTCAGAGGCCGGCTGGGAAGGCGGGAAATGGGGATCGTATAGTTGAAAGAAAAGTCTCCATCAGGGTTTCAGTCCAAGCCGGGAATAAACAACATGGCGACTGCTTTAGAAAGATGGTTGCAGTTTATTGAAGAGGAGAGCCGGATAGGAAGATGGCTCTGGTTGAAAAAAGAGAGAGTGAGCACATGTAGGGAGTGGGTTTTTATACCCTCTGGAGCCTTTTGCTTGGAGTTGTTTCCTGTTCCTGTTTGAGGCTTCGTATTTCCTGTTTCATGTACTTTGACCTGAGTCTGAGTGTGCCCCTTTGGCATCCTATTATGTCCTGTCTTAGAGTTTGGGTGGGGTATGTAGATTTTTATA